>NW_016690200.1:2094411-2307375 GCF_001604755.1 Lepidothrix coronata
TGTTTTTTTTTTTTTTTTTTTTTTTTTTTTTTTTTTGCTTGGGAGGTTCAGGTTGGATGTTAGGAAAGGCCTTCTCGCTTGGAGGGTAGTACAACATGGGGAAGAGGTCACCCAGAAGTGATGGGGGTGCTGTGCTTGGAGGATTACAAGACTTGGCTGGACAAACCAGGGCTGAAATGATGCACCATTGGCAGCCAACCTGCTTTGAAAAATGTTGGACAAAAGACCTTAAGAGGGTCCTTCCAGTCACAGTTTCTGTGGTTGTATGATGTATAGATTTTGATGCATGTGTGCTGCTTATAAGCACAAGGAATCAGGGTCAGAGTGTGGCATTTCTTTGCTGTCCCTGAGACAACAACACAGCCAGTTGTGCTCTTGGCCTTACAACAATTTTGTGACAATTTCTCCCCTCCTTATTCTCCTGTCTGCTCCCTTCCAATCACTTCACCCTGCCTTTGCTCACCTGCTGCTCTTCTCTGTGCTGTCAACACTTCTCTCATGCCGTGATCGTCCACTGTAGCAGATGTTCCCTATGTTAGGCACAGTCATCTCAAACCTCCACAGGTCCATGGTGTTGGAATAGGAAAAGCTGAAGGGCTGACACTGTACTGATCCAAAGATGCTGCCATGCCTTTGCAGTGGTGGAGAAGGGATTCTACTGACTCACCTGTGTCAGGGGTTTCTCTAGGAGCACACATGGTTTAATTCAGGAATGCGAATTTATAAGAATCTGCAATTAGAGGAGAAATCAGGAATGGGCCTCACCCTGCTGGACAGTCTGGGTGATTCAAATTCAATCACCCAAGACACTATGTCAAGTAGTACATCACTGGGTTTAGGGTTTTCTTTTAAGAACAAGCTACAAAAACACCTGACAGGATGATGTGTGGTCCTGCCCTGAAGTTCCTGCTGAACAACTTCCCATGAGTATGCTGTCACTGGGGAGATCTGCAAGGAAACTCTTTGTCAGAATAGGAATTGAGATTTTTGCTGCCCCTCAGCTTTGAGACCCTCTTGTCAAGGTTGGTAACACTCAAAGTCCCACACACAAGAAGCATTTCTCTCTCCATGGCACACACAGCCTAGATGTTACATCTGATCAATTCCAGGCTGTCAGGGCATTCTGCTACCAACGGGATGAGTCGATTCTGGTGGCATGTCAGAGAGTATCAAGAGACCCACAGAGGTGCTGGTGTCTGACTATCCACATCCAGCTTTTCTATGAGAGTCTGCACTTCAGAGACTTGCTTAAATGGCAGCTTTCGGTGCCCTAAAGCAGAGCAGTGCCTTTTCTCATCTCTGCCCATCAGCACAACCAGTTTTGAAATATTAGTGCCCTCAATGATTGCCTTCCCAGGTAAAAACAAAATAAATAATTGAAGTAAAATAAGAAAATGGGGCTATTCATGGAGGCTCTGGTTGGAGGTAGGAGTGCAGTGGGTGGGAGAAGGCATGCAGGATGTGACTCTGACAGATTGTGGATGAAAGTGTGGCCTGTGGAGATACTCAAGGTTTAGACTTTCTGCTACGGTTGGGGAAGAAACATGATAAGTATAGAGAGGGAGAAGAGGGTCCCAGCAAGGGGACTGGGTCAGGGAGTGGGGAAGAGAGAGGGAGGTTATGGTCATGGCATGTGGTGGGCTGGGGACCACGCACAGCTCCTGGTATGAGAGGGAGGAAGAAGATGGAGAGAAAATGTGGTGAGAGGCACACAGGACGTCTGGTATACATCTAAGGAAAGGGACTGAGGGGAAATATGGGCCATGAGGAAAGAAAGAGGAGCACAGGGTCTCTGTGAGTGTAGTGTAGGTGGCCTTGGTGGGAGGATGGAGAGGAAAGAAGAGGAGAAAGCACAGAGATGATGGAAAACAGGGACTGGAAGCATTTCAGTCCCCGAAGCAGACCTCTCACCTGTCCTAAA
Organism: Lepidothrix coronata; assembly: GCF_001604755.1. Classification (NCBI taxonomy): domain Eukaryota; kingdom Metazoa; phylum Chordata; class Aves; order Passeriformes; family Pipridae; genus Lepidothrix; species Lepidothrix coronata. The sequence continues at coordinate 2,096,333 of NW_016690200.1, forward strand.
ATAATAATATCTAAACATTATTAAAGGAGCCAGTGAGGCCCCATGGAGAAGGCACAAGCTTCCATCTTCCTTGACATATCTGAATTTCCCTTTGTATCTCAGTTTCTTCAGCTGCAAATCAGACAGAATTTGTCCTCCTTCATGCAATCATGGTGAAATCTATAAGTTAAAATAACATATACTCGGTAACTGGCAAAGGCAAATGTTCTATATCAACACAGGAATCTCACAGACCTAACCTGGAGACCTTTAATTCATGTTCTTCCATCAAATTCTTCAACAAAAGCTGAAGTAATGTCAAGAAAAACTCTCGCAGTATTTTGTCTCTTTCATTTTCAAAATTATATCAGCAAGGGGGTAATGACAAATACGCTGGAAACTTTCAGCAGCAAGAGACCTGCTGTCTACCTGTCAGCATAATCCTTTTCAAGCAGAGGATGAGTCCATTTTTCATTAACAGCAGCATACAATTCTAATTTAAACTCATAATATACTAATTAACAAGATCTTCCAGCTGACCCACCCCACTGGGACATGTAGTCACATATTTTGGATTACAGTGAAGCTGCATGCATGTAACCGAATCCAGAATTTGATCAATTATTCCTTTTATGAGAAGATTGCATCTGCTCCAGATGGAGCCAACCTTAAATCCGATATAAACATGATCCCAACAAAAATTAGATTTGAATATAATTACCAAAGAGATTGAGTTAGACTTGTTTGGCCACAAATTACCATGACAGCAATATGCTTGTAAATAACCAACCGTCATTTTAATATTTAGAGGTTGCCTCAGTAATAAAGCCTGATTAAATGTCAATAAAGTTCTCAGCATCTTGCATCTTGGTCCTGATTCTGATGTGTAAAGAATTAATTCTTTTGTATTTTGTGTGCTGCCTGGAGAGTCTTTATCAGTCTTTAGAAGGCCATAAATCAAAGCTGCCAAAACTGAACATGGAAACTTGCTTGACTGGTTTTTCAACCTCAGCTAGAACGTGAAAAAATTTTCCCATCTTTTCTTTCCAAGTCCAGTTTTAGCAACTGATAAACTCTGGGGTGGAAACTTAGAAGAAAGTCTTATTGTTCTGAGCCAACAACTGTGCTATGACTCCAATAAATGTTTCATGTTGACAAAAGCACATTAGTGGCCCTTTCTGCTAGCAGTATCATTCACCAGACTTGAACTCTTCGACCTTCGGAGTTCAGATTGAGTTCTTTTCAAAAACAAAAGAAACACAAACACCGTCTGATGCATCATGGAATTATTTCTTCCCTTTCAAGCTGTTTGACCCATCAGAAAATCAGGAGCTGAGACCTTAAACGAGAGATCCTGGGAATGACATGTCTGATGAGGTTCCCCATTGCACCTGGGGAGCCTCACTGAAATCAGTCTCACCTGCAATTTTCTAGGTAAAGTGTCAGTCATACCTTTAGAGTACATAGAACCCTCTAGAGGACCCCACAGCTACTTTTAAAACTTGAATGTGCAGCTTTTTATCTTTTTCACCTGCACCTTTTTGATACCTAGATTAGTTGCTTGGCTAGAGAAGCCAGACAGTGGATTTGACACATGAAGCTCATTTTCAGGAATGTGGATATCAACAGACAGGCTGTTGGTACCATGCTAACTTCCAATGACTTTACCAGCCTTTGGCCCAGAACTGATCTTATTGCCAAGATAATAATGACAGACTCACAAATTCAAACATGTAATTTCAATTTCCCAGTACAATTTCTATTATCATCTTTGTTTTCCTCTTTGGATCTTTCCCTGGCCAGTGTGTAGGTTTATGTCTAATGGGTTCAAGTAATGCGTTGCATCAAGGACTTAGAATCACAGAATCACAGAATTATTAAGGTTGGAAATAGCCTCTAAGGTCATTGAGTCCAAATGTTAACCCAGCACTGCTCTGAGAGCTGAATTCCTCCCTGCTTAACACTTGGCACAATTGTTTGTAGCAGTGCAGATCAGCTGTAAAACAGACCTGATCACAACATGTCACACATTTACAGGAGGGGAAAGTGCTCACTGGAGATACAGGACTGCAAGAGATGAGCACAGTTGAGATGGAGAAAACATACCAGCTGAAACCCTACACTGAAATTACATCCCGTAGGTAAACTCTGTAAATACATGGAATATATCAAGAGTTCCTTGAAAATAATGGGACTTCTCACAGTTAAACTCACACATATTCATGGTTTTGTAGTACCAGTTCCTAGGGACACAATCCTTGGGAGGATTCCTGGCACTTCTTGTGCTCACCTGGGAAAACAGCCCAGAGTGGTTGTATTCAAACTCTCTCCAAAGGTGCTGGATGACCCTGTGGGCCTGAGTGTCCAAGTGCTGAAGGAAGCATTTCAAGCATGTTTTGGGAGTTGCGTAGTAATTTGATGAGTAGTTAGCAGCTAAAAACTAGCAGGAAATGAACATCATTACTTGGTGAACAGCAGCTGGTTGATGCTGAGCTGTTTCCTTTGCTTACCTTGGCAAAGGTTTCACTCTGTCCCCCCAACAGAAGAGGTTTGCCATCATTTTATCAGTGGGACTGTAGGAGTTGCACAGGGATAATCTTTCCTCCAGCACAACAAGGAAAAGCTACATTTATTTTCCCCAATCTTACTCTGGTGCAAGTTTGCTTTAATTTAATCAAATAAATCCAGAGAGTAAACCCCATCCCTTCAAAGTGCTCAAGCTGGGCGCTCAACCACAACTGTGGTTGCCAGAGGAGTATTAACACCCTTGGCCCCCCCAGTATTTGCAGGAGCTTAGTACCTCTAATAAAACAGTGTCATTTATTGAAATTACATTTACATCTTAATGTTTTGGCAAATTCAGTTGGGAGGTTATGGCCTTGGTGACTTGGCCAGAGACTTCCAAGAGGCTTCAGAGAGTACTTGGACAGGATTCTTTTCTTTTTAACTCTGTTTCCTTGTTCTTTATGACCAAAATCTGCTACTGTAACATTCCCCTTCACCTCTCCCTCTTAATCTTGACTCTGTAGCTGGCAGCTGTCTGCAGGGAGTGTGTGTGGGCCGGCAGTTCTTGACTCTCAACATAAACAGCACCTAAGTGAAACCAGACTTTCTCATTACACTTTTTCTTTGCTCTCCACTCCCACACAAACACAGAGGTAATGGCACTGCACAGAGCACTTCATCCTGGCCAGTGCACAACTCATTTTCTTCTGTGGCCCGCACATATGCAAAATAAAATCCATCCTAGTGGTGGAAGCAGCAGGCTCTGATCAAAGAGACCCCTGTGCTGTGCACAGCAGCGCTGTTGGTACCAGACTGGCATCTCTCTGCACAGCCTGCCCCTCTCCTGCCTGCAGCATTCCCCATCCAGCAACCTTCCCTTTCATCTTTCACATGGCATTGCTTTAGCTGATACACATCTGTTCCAGATGTGACCCCAACCAAAATGGTGCAGTTTCCTCTAGCTGACAAGAAGTCCTTTTTGTTTTTTCTAAATCTGCCTCCTACCTCTTCCTTCCTCAGCTTGCGTCAGCCTGATTATTGTTTGCAGAGAGGTCATGCAGGTGCACTTCAGCTGCTGTTTTACAACACCTCCTGCATAGCACAGTGATGAGGGACAGCCCAAGAGCTTCCTTCATGTCCTCTCTCACCCTGAAACCTATTCCAACAGCTCTTGGTAGTAATGATCCTCCTCTGTGCCAACAATAATTATAGAAATAGTGTAGCTTTCAGGGAGTTCTTGGAAGTCACAAGACTCTCTTTTAAAGGGGATTAGGGGAATTTGTGAAGTTTCATGAAAGGTACTTCTGAACACAAGATATTGTAATAGGAGCACTTTGAAACCTCCCCCAGGAAATTGGAGACCGCATGAAACTTGACAGGTTTTGGGTTTCATCACCAACACAGAACAGCACAGGGTCATTGAAGAGTTCATACCCCTTGCACTCTTCTGGTGAGCAGGATGGTCCTGGGATGCTGCTGTGTAAGTAAACACTGGCATCCCACTGGCATTCAGTTTTTGGCTTTGGCTGACTTTAGCGCCTGCAGAACCAGTATGGTTCAGCCCCCATAGGTGTTCGTGCCCTGTTTGCATGTTCTCCATAGTCTTGCTCTGAACACAGTGTGAATGTTGTAGAAGTATCCTCCTTTCAGTAAATTAAAGGGTGTTCGCGGCTCTCTGGGGGAGATAAGATGCAGTTTGAATCAATGGAGTAATTACAGAAGAATATGACACTAATGGAGCTGATTTGAATGGGTATCTAAGGATGAATGCTGTGGCTCCCTGCCCAGACGGTGCACACTTTCCTCACCATGAGTTATTTATGACTTGACACATCGTGGCTCTGCTGTTTTGTGGCTCGGCAGCGTTTATGTCATTGATAAGGCAAACTCTGTCAATACTGTGCCTTCTTACCAATCCAGGGCTGGCTGCTGAGCACTCTTCCCATCTGGTACAGCCACGGCCACACCCCTTCCGGCAGAAAAAGCAGAAGAGAAAGGTTGATATGGCTTCACCAAGGGCAAATTGTGCCTGACTAAGTGGCCATGGAAGTCACCTTCTTTGATGGAGTGACTGCATCAGTGGACATGAGAAGAATCACTGATGTCATCTACCTGGACTTCTGGAAAGCCTTTGATTTGGTCCCTCACAATATCCTGGGTTTGGGGTTAGTTTTAGCAGTTTAAGAAGCTTTCTGTACCTAAGGAGCCTGATCCAGCAGCACCAAACTGCTCACCAGCCCCCAAGGAGGTCATTTTCCAGCCTTAGACCATAGACCTTAGGGATTACCTGTGAATCAAAACCAAGTCTTACATGAACATGACATTATATTGGCCCAGAGACTTGGAGTTCAAGAAATCCAAAACTTTATAAATCTTATTTTTATATATATAAATATGTATATATACCATGTGTATCATTATAGATATATAATTATATTCAGATATAACAGATTGCAATATAGCTGTTTCAGGACCTTCAGAGCCCAGTCACTCTGACATGACATGCTTCTGGCATGACAACATTTATCTTTGCTTCTACTTTTCTTATTTGTTCCATAGCCATTTGTCCCATTTGTTCCATGGGTTGAGCACTATTGTACCTAGAGGTATTGTAATACCTAATGCACTGGGGCTGGGTGTTAACACAAAATATTGATCTTAAAGGTGATGGCTTGGCAGCTACCCAGCTCTACAATGAAGAGGCACTCAACCTCTTCCCAACCAGCACATCTAAATCCTGACCTTTAAAAAAGTCTTATTTAAACCATAGGAAGAAAGGTTTTATTTCTTGATTATTTTTAGTGGAAACATTTAGACCACAAATAGTATGCCAACAGTCCAAAACCCCCAAATCATCCAGGCCATTAGTTCCCCTAATGAAACAACTGGGCACAGCCAGACCCAAGTGTTTTGGTGTCCTGGGTCCATCCCAATGGAGATTGTTGTTGATTTCAGAGCGTCACATGCAAAATGCTGTTGTTTGAGCTTTACAGGCTTCAGCACATGGGGCTTTATGTTGGGTAAGGGCTGAGAATAATGGTAGGTTGTTGTGATTTGGGACCAGCTATACACTTTGAATGTAGCCCTATTCTGTCACCCTCTTTTCCATACACCAGCAGTCACAGTTCTCCAGCTGCTCTGTTTAAATGAGTGCTCTTTTGTAACTTTTTAATTAGGCAGGACAATGCCACAGCACTAGCAGAAGGGGCCCTCAGCTTTCCTACCTTGACACAGAGCAGACAGATGGTGTGGCTAGAAGACTGTGCCTTCTCTGGGGACAGGACAGTCCTCTCACCTATACACACACAAAGCTGCCTCCAACCCTGCTGTTGTCCTAGCTCCAAGAAAAGCTAAGCACAGGCATATAAACAGACCTAACAAATCATTCAGTGGGTAGAAGTTGTTGAACGAGATTTAGACTGACATCCATAAACCACATGCCCTTTGCTCTGCCATTTCAGATCTTAATAGTGGGGATTCATGAAAAGGTCTGTCTGACCTGTTTGCTAACACAATGTGGGCCTGTCCTTTGGCTTATTATGAAAAACAGTGGCTGGATGCCAAAAGACTGAATGAATTGTTAGGCACCTAACATAAAATTTGGACAGATGTTTCTTGCTGCTGAGGAACGTGAGCCCTTCACTTGGCATCCATAGGAATTAACCCCAGCTAACCAAAACTGGGCAATGGAAACTGGTAATAGTGGAGAACCTTGTTTCAGTGGTAGATCTAAATCTTCCATAGCACAGCTCTGTGATCTAGAACCTTCCAGGGAAAAAAAAGGAAAAGTATTTAAATACACTGTGACTTTGATGTCCAGATTTCAGCTCAATGAGATTTCAGATGACTGGTACAATTTCTTGAGGATTGACTGGTGTCTTCAGTAGGGAGAGCGCTCAAGTGATCCAGAAAAGCATCGATACCTGAATGGGATGAGGCCCATCTCCCACCAAGTGGGGCATTTTTGAGACTTAAATTTATTTTTGTGAGCAAAATTTTGCCTTCTTGGTGCCAGCTGTCTCCCTACCGAGAAGGGACAAGGCCTTCTGGATGTTTGTAGCAAATATGTTTTATGCAAAAATCAGTTTCAGTTCTGCTTCCTTCTACTCAGCTTCAAAACCTGACTGAGCTTCAGGCCCTTCTCTTATGTTTTTCTCCACTCCCTGGAGGACATACCTAGAAATTTTTCTTCCCATTTCTCTGCTATTATTCAATCAGATATGATCCCTTGACAGAAGCATCTAATATTCATTATGTTGGTGCCATAAAATTCCCATTATGCACAACCTCCACCCTTAGCAGCTTTTAAAAATTATGATATTTGTAAATCAATAATTAAAAAAAGACACAAAGATAGATTTTTCATTTATTAGCCAAATATAATCATATAAATCATTTCAAATGTTGCAACCTCATAATTTCAAGATAAGCTTGTCTTCATTGCACAACAATTCAGCAATACAAGATCTGGTACTATAACTTTGTTTAACAGAAAATTGTGTGAAATCAAATCTCAGATCTTGAAATCCTCTGGTCTGAAATCATGCACAATTCCTGAAAGGGAAGAGTGGAATAACCATCTCTCAGGAAACACAAACAATAAACTGAAGCAGTAAATGAAAATTATTTGTGCTGAGTCACCATCCGTTGGCAGAAGAATCTCACTAGTAGGAAGGAGTCTGTTCACGTGCAGCTCAGAGTGGTGAAAAAGAAAAGTATTTAGGGTCCAAAAATGGCCATGAGATGATAGATACAGGTGGATGAATAGGTGAGGTAGGAGAGCAGGAGAAGAGAGTTTTTGTGCCAACAAGATTCTCTCTGAAAGTCACAGTAATTACCCATAGGCACCTGCTGCTTCTGCCCCAGTCCAGGGACAGCCGGGGCTGGATCCAATTATTTGGGCTGTGGCCTTAGGCAACTTCTTGCCCTTATTTTTCTGGCTATGAGTTTTTCAGGAATTCTCCAGTTTTCTGAGGGATTTGTCTTTCCTGTAGGAGGATTTTCCCAGTGGGCTTTGCTCATACATGTAGGGAAGAAGGCAGACACAAGCAGATTTTAATTAAACCATTCTTTTAGCTCCCCCAGGCTTGTGCAATTCAACTTCTTCTCAGAGATAATATTAACACTTACGTAATTTTTCAGCATTGTTAGTTTTGCTTGTGGAATTGCATTGGCAAGAAACCCCCTGGAAGAAAATGCTCATTGAATCCTATTGTTTCCATTCCCTTCAGCCATCATTTCTCAGCCAAAGAACAAATGTTACCAGCAACAGGAAGGAGCTTGATTTTCCAACAAAATCAGCAGAATTGCACATGCAGAAACAGGCATAATATCTCACTTAGATCTGCCTGGTTAGAGGCATTATTTGTCAATAAAATTTACAAAAATAACAAGACACTGGTACTGTCTGTAGGGCCTTGAGATGGGAGACTTGTAAATCAGAGGCATTGCAGCAGCAGAGGTCTGGAGGAAGGGGGAGCAGGGATGTGGGGAGGTAGAGGGGGTGTTTCCCTGTCCCGCAGTCAGCAGCTCTCCCTCTCTCCTCACCCACGTGTTGGTTCATTAGCTGTCATTGCCATCTGAAGTAATAAAATAAACACCATCCAGAGTGGAATATCCTGGGATTAGCTCCTCAGGCCTGGCAAGGTGCGAGCTCAGGCTTTGCTCAGCTTTGAAGAACAGGCAGATAAAAAAGTATGGATTGAGTGAGCTGATTATTATATTGTCCTCCAATGGGCAAATGCTGAGCTATTTCATGTCAGAGGTTCATCATTTGCTGCAAGGACAGTCAGAAGGGGCAGCTCTGCTGAAGCTGGATTTAAACCCCAAGAGGGAGGAATGCAAATGTTCAGGTATAAAGAAGCATCTGGAACCCAGCTTGCTGTTTCTATAAGACTTGTTTTGGGTGATAGACAGAGCTACAGTCATGTGAGTTCACAATGACATACCACCGTGGACTCTCACTCAACCCAGAGATGTGCAGCCACTCCTCCCTTTTGCAGGGTGAAATGCTGGGGGGCTTCTGGTGGGCTCCCGCTCATCTCCCTGTCCTGCAGGAGCAAGAGTGGTCATTGGCTCTACCTGCCCTTGGGGCATGAGCACCCAAGCTCCAGCAAAGGGGGAGTATTTGAGCCCAGAGGGAGTTTTTGCATATCCTGAACACTCTCCCCAACCTGCAGGACCATGTAAAACATGTAGGTTATTTAAAGAAATCATGCTGCTCTCCAAGATGCACCAATGTGTTGGAGGAAAGAAGTCTAATCTAATCTGACGAGTTTTTCATGAAGGGCTTCTTTTCCAAAATACGGTGTCACTGTGATTTCCCCCTTTGCTCTGATAGCTGTCACAGCTATGTGGGTCTGGCATCTCGGTTCCTTTCCACACTCCTTGCATTCCTCTCCTCTGAGCCTACCTTTCATCTATTATTTCTTGATGTTTCTCCCCAAAGTGCATTTGCTGTTGTAAAACTTAACCTGGTCTTTGAAACGCCTTAGCAAACCTGTGTAAAGTATAACAAGAAATGCCAGATATGGGATCTGGAGGACACTGCTCCCCCACTTCCTTCCCAGTCCCTCCAAAACAAACAAATAATGCAGATTTTTGGGCTGATGAGCTTCGTGAGCTGTTTTTGCTGATGGCTTTAGACCCAATGCAGTTCATTCAAGTTCAGCTGCAGAGGTGGTGGACTCCTGGGAAGGTGAGAGTTAAGTGCAGAGGGATGTGAGTCCCCAACCCAGCCTATCCTCCAAGAAATCACAGCTCGAGAGCATGGCCAGCAGGAAGGCAGAGTTGGGAGGGAAATAGAAACTCTGTAAATGCTGAAAAGCTGGAAATGAGGCAAGTTTTGGGAAGTGACTGAAACCTGTCCTATCCTTCTTCCTCTCCTGTTCCTCCCGAAGTCAGTGTGGTTTGAACAACAGCAGCACAGAGACTTGAATATGTATTTTGTAATTTCAGTCTTTTATTCATTATCTCAAAGCCCAAGCATCTGTCATGCCTGAAATTGTTTCTGTTTCTGCTTAAGAAATTTTTATTGTTGTTGTTTGGCAAACAAAACAAAGCAAAAAGCCAAGATGGAAAACTTGGATCAGCTCTAATAAGTTTATTAATATTCATCATGACTATATGTCAGAAAGCTCTAGTTTCATAATATGGCTTAATAAAATATTGATGTTTCATACCAGGGTGGGTATTTAGGCTCTGTTCTTCTGACTTTCCTGGCTGTATCATAAAATGCATCAGAAGTGTGACACCTGCCAACCTCTAGAAATACCCAACCACCACAAAGCTGATGATTTTCTGTAAATGATCGGTTCAAAGGCTTTTAGTGTATTTTGGACCTCAGACGTTATGGACTTCTGGTGATGGCAAAGGGTAATAAGATAATGGGTATGTATCTTCCAGCGCTGTGATTCACTCCTCCTGCCAGCCTGCTCAGTGCAGGTGGAGCTGGGGGTAAAGAACCCAAGCCAGTTACGTGACAGATTGGGTCTGTAAGGGAAATAATAAGGAACAGCTTAGCAAAATTACTGAACTGATAAAGGAATTTGGCATCCCATCACCTTCCTTCTTACCTAGGGGGAGTGTGGTGAACATGTGCAATTAATGTTTTGGGTCTTTCAGGGGACGTGGGCAATCTAACATGGCAAGGCAACTTTTTTTCCAGCAATCAATTAGAAGTAAGCTACTCCACTTTAATTTTTAACCTCTTTTTTATCCTTGTCCTTCGACTGGCTTGAAAACAAAGGCGGGGATGTTTGGAAAGGAATCTCCCAGGTAACTGGGGTGCAGGGATCTGATTCAGAGCTTTCCTTACTGTGAATTATGTCATATCCTATCTATTATTACCGGGAGATTTGTGCAGCTGATACAGTGCCAGGGTCAGATTAGGAGCTCTGGAAGTTTAGCTTTGATTTCAAAGGAAGATATTCAGCTAATAATCCTTTGCAGGTCTGCACAGGAATGCAGAGGGGAGGCGTCTCTCTGCTGAGGGACTGACAGATTTACTACCCTGCTATCTGCTGTGAGCGTGGGCTGGGAAAAGGCAGTGGTGGAGGGCTGTTTCCTTGTCTGCAGAAGACATTAAGCCCTGCCTTGCTGAGAGAAGCAAATAATGGTGGCTTCCCCCTCTCAACAACTCATTTCCCTTTCCCCTTCCCCTCTCTTGCCTCCTTTCCCACCATATTAAGACACTTTACAATGGCTCTGATAGCTGCACCCCCAAATTGCTGCAGCTCTGCTAGTGGTTTCTCTTCAGTTCCTTCTGCTCTCTAAGCAAAAACCATGTAGTACTGAGCGTGATGGGTTTTTTTCAGCTTGTGGACCACTTTCTAAGATCACTCTCCTTCTCCCTACTTCAAGGAGACTCTCACAAAAAAAATCTCCTGCCCTCTATTTGCAAAAACTTCATCTACAGAGAAGAGTCTGCAACGTCAGTACTCCAAGCTTGCTGAAGATGAGGGTGACTGTTCCTTCTGGATATCACATCTGGATTGCACGTGTATTACAAAGAGATACTTTCTTCCAGTTTTGGACCATCTCCTTTTTCAACCCAGATTTCACAGAACAGCACATGCAAAAAGCACATGGTTCAGATTTGTGTAGCAGATGCTCACCTGTCCTCCTCCTCAACAGTCTTCCTCCCCTCCAGAGCTCTCTGCTGCAGGGTTAGGACCTCTCTCACAGCTTTGGTCTGTAGCTTGGCTCATTGATCAACCTCACCCTTACCTGCACTCTTGCCCTCTCCGTTTGTCTTCTCTGCTCCTTGTATACCCAGTTTCTTGCCACAGCTGGGAGTGTGGAGATTTGGAGCAGGTTTTGGAGGGGCAGGGAGCACTCCCACTGCAGTAACCCCACAGACAGGGCAGGTGTTGCAACAGGGCTCTGCTCTGCCTTGTGCAAACACTGAGGTTTACTGTGGTCAGCAGTAGCTGGTGAGATACAGGCTCTGTGCTCCACTGAGCTCCCTGCTCTCTAAACTTGTCTGTCCTAACCTAAGGATAAGAAGCTGTCCTAAAAAGGCTGGGGCGAATGGCTTCACCACAGAGCAAGGTTGCATATGGACAAATCCCACCCACATGGGAGGATTGCTCCATCCTTTTATTCCCACCTTCCTGCCTTAATCCAGGATATGCCCTGACAGGCAGTCTGCAGGCTCAGACGACCTGTTGGCCTCAGTCCACTGCTTGTGTAAATTCTGCAAGGAAGTGTGTCAATACTAAAATGCCCAAGAAATTAATTTGTATCAAATTCCTCTGATCTTTCATGAGATATTTGAAATCAGACCCTAGCTAGCTGTTAAAGGTTTGACCACTTGCCATTCCTGGGAAAGGAATTGCTTTCCTTTACATCTTGCATATTGTGAGCCTCTCACTTATGGTACTCCCACATCCCTGCAGGATAAAATTGCTCATTTCTGCTGATATGGTCATGCAGAGTACTCCAGAGAATTAGAAAACACTGCCCATTTCAGAATGTTGATGTAATGAAAAGAAGGCACTCTGAAAGAAATCCATATGACAAAATGAATAACCTGAAAAGGTAGAAGGAATCTTTATGCACATCTAATCTAACCTCCCAAAGAGCACAGCCACTGATTATTATATAGCAACATCTCCACAAAGACCAACAAGAAAATTCAGCAGCTTTTCAGCTTGTCTTTGAAAGAGATGTCTGTTTTACTCCATCAATTTTGAAAGGGGCATTGCTTAGAGCTAAGGAGTGTGAGGGTTTTTATTCAGCTTCTGCAAAAAAAGAGAATGAGACACAGCCTTCTTCTCACTGCTGATGGCTGAATTTACTGCTTTCCCTAAATTCTGCCAGTTTGAGCCTCCTGTAGGCATTTTTACTTGGTTGCCTTCTAGGAATTGTTCCCTAGTAATGAAAGATTCCTTGTTAGCAGCATCCTAACCACCACATTCCTGACGGGCCTTTGAACTCATGGGAAGGCAACACCTTCCTTTTCTGGAAAACAATTCTCTCGAATGCGAGGAGTTGAAGTCTATTTGTGCTTGGAAAGCAGAATACATTCGATAGGAATGCAACTGCTTGTTCCCAGCCAAAAATCACACCTGCAAGCCTTTGATTCAGGGAATCCTATTGTGATGAAAAAGGTTTTGTAAAATAGCAGTGCAGTCTCCCCCTGTGAAATAGAAGATTAAATCGTGATCACCCTGCTGTTGACTCAACTGTTAGCAGCTGAAATATTATTTGCTCAACACACTTAACTCGGTTATGATCTGTAGAAAGATGCTGTGGTTAGACTGACTCCGAAACACAACGGAGCCGCACAACTTCCCCATTAAAACAGAATTATTCGTATTTACCAAAGGGAAAATTAAAAGCAGGTTTTCATGAGGAGTTCAAGCCAATCCAGCTCTGCCTGGCTGCCAAAAGGGACAGTCCTGCTTTGCTGTGCCATCCCACCCAACCCCATTCCTGGCTGTGCATTCCTAACACTGCCACTGTGCCAGGCTAGCAGCTGTGGAACAAAACAGTGGGGCAGGTCAGCCTGCTAATCTGGCTGAAAAATGACCCACCAAACTGATCCAACTTGCTGGTAGCTGCACCACAAGTTGTGTTGACACAAGGGAGCAAGCAGAAACATGCAGCCAGGGCAGGGAGTAGGCAGGACCACATCTTTGTGTGACAGTGTGGTCTTAGATTGGCTTAAACCAATTGTGAACCATGGGCATAGGGACTGAAGGGTTACACCAGTGTTTGCCCTGGTCCAGGACAGTGAGGTCCTGCTTCCCTCAGAGGGTTTTATAAGCAGAGACCAGAAAATCTCTTGACCAAGGTCAAGAGAAAGGCCGGTGTTGATTGCAACCAGAGCATGGAGAGTGTGGGAGGAGCGTGATGGGACCCAAGCCCAGCGGCCTGGCCAGTGCCCACATGTGGGAGCACATCACCAGTTCTGCCCTGCCAAGGCTTGTCATGGTCAGGAGCTGGTTTATGAAATCCCAACCCTTTGCACTCCTGCTGCTATAAAGTTTTAAATGTCCGTGTGAGAAGTGGTGGTGGTGTCTCCCTCGGACAGATAGTGATGTATTTGCAGGAAGGGACACAGGGAGTCCCTAAACCTTTTCTTCTCATGAGCTCCCTGCATTCCTGCATGTGGGTGAAAAGATGACTTTCCTGGGGCAATAAAGGAGGGAGTAATCATCTCCACATTGCTACTACCCAATGTAACATGCATTTAATGAGTCGTGCAATATTAACAACCGTGTTCCCACTGCAGCTGTGTCCTCCCCCAAGACACACATTACATGGGCTGTTCCTGGCTCCCAGGTTTTAATACACCCTCAGTGTGGGGATGTCTTTCCCCAGATATCGTTCCTGTGGTCTGCATTTTTGCGTGCTTCCTGCTGTGCTGCTTGCTGTACTCAGCCTCCTGCTCCGGGGCTGATGTACAGCTCAGCCCCTCCACATGCCACCTGCACAGAGGGGGGCTGGAGTAGAGTTGGGGATAAATCACTGAGGAGGAACGTGCCCATTAAGGGGGGACGTGACAAACCCCTGTGCTGAAGCGCCGCAGGGCTGTGCTTGTTGTTTGCATCTTGTGAAAGCAGAACATTTTTAGATCGTATTTCTACCAACACTGGTGATGTTTAGATGAAGGAGATTTTCAAGGCTCTTTGGTTCGTTTCTCTGTTTAATACCAGCAGAGAAGTGCAGCCCCTCTGATCTGGGTGCTGGGTGTCCAGGAAGTCCAAGCCATCACTGCTGCAGCTGCCCACCATCCTTGCACTGTACTTCCCAAACCACAATGAGGAGTTTTCCTTTTGGCAAACCCTAGCCGAAAATACGCGAGACCTAATCCTGAGCCAGCCAGAGATGCAGTGACAGGGCTACAACAAGGCAAGGGAACAGAGTGGTTGAGGCCGAGAAACCTTCCTTGAAGGGTCCTATAGCATAAATTCAAGATGAAATTTATGGTTACAGACCCGCCAAAAAAGGCAGTCCATCCTCTCCCCCTACCTTCCCCTCACTTCTGTCCTTGTGTTGTCATGAAGACTGGTGCATTTACAGAGTGGCTGGGGATAAGGAACTGTTAGAGGGTCACAGTGCTGACACTGAGCAAAGAGCTTCACCCTAACCCAGTTTGCTCCCCTGAAGGTCCCTCATGGCTTTCAGTGCTGCTGCTGACCTAGGGGGAGAGATAGCACCCATCCTGCCCTTCAGCTGTCCCTCCCTGGAGCTCTCTCTCTTCTTCCAGACTGTGAGGATTGCAGGTTTTTGACACGCAGGGCCCAGATTCTGTCCTTGCTCACGCTGCGCTCGTGGCTGCCTGCAGCTCCCTGCTGAGCACCCTGACCACACTTGCTGTGCAGCTCTGGTTGCTTGTGGGGAGAGAAAGAGTAATAGTTTGAACAACCAGACACACCACAATAGCTGATTTCAATGTTTTTATGCTGAACACTGCTTAGAAACCTCCACTTTTCTGTGGTAAAATTATGGTAGTCCAAGTTCCCAGCAAGTGGGTTCAGGCACCTCCCTTGCACTTTCCATTATTTTTCTGAATTCAACCAAATCTCTTTCAGATTGGGCTTCCCATTACTTTACCCTTACCCTGTTGAAAAGGTTCTACTGTACATGCCCCATAGGACTGTTCTGCTAGACAAAACATTTAATGTTAGAATTATTAAAGTTACTTCGCTGATAAAGATCTCATCCCTCCCTCCCCCAAAAGCTCTACTAAGCTTCATCAGAAATAAGAGCATAGAGGCTGTTGCTGTTTTGCTGATGACTGGCCCATCTCCTACTGTAGGGCTGCAGAGGAGTTTGGGGGTGATCACTTCACAACTCAGGAGGGTCTTTCCAGCCTGACATAATCATGTGCCCCTGCTGCATGCAGGGACTTGATCTGGCAGGTCTCTCTCCAGCCCTCTTCTGATTATACCAGATCACCAGTCTGTTCCTTCCAACATGTGGGAAATAGTTGGGGTTTCTGCACTTCACTTCCCATGAGTGAGGCTGAGGGGGCTTTGTCAGGCTCTGCAGATTTGTGTATCCGTGGACTTAAGTGTATCCTCTGTGCCTGGCCAGCAGACAGAGACTGCAGTAGACACAGTTCTGTGGGAAGTGGGGACATGGGAAGTGGGGACACTTACTAAAAAGGTTTAAGTTTGCTCAAACTTCCACAACAAGAACAAGCAGACTGGAGAAATCTTTATCCATCAGATTATAACAGACTTAGAGCAAGTCGCTTTTGGGACAAGAGTACAGCTACCTCTGAATGACTAATAGCCAAGAAACACAGCTATTACACTGATTAATTTATTAATAGCCAAGTACCAGTCATGAAAGAAAGACACTTGCCTTTCTGAGAAGTTTATCTCAATGTTTTATCGTGTGACTAATTTGTGCTTTTGAGCAGACCGAGTTGTACATTAATCTGAGTTAAGTTTTTCCAAAGGGCAGTTCAATTCCAGGTTTTCAAGACTAATAGACATTTATGATTGCAGAAGTGAAGTTGAAAATAAACCAGAGACTGCAGAATGCTCTTTACCCTGAAAGTTTGGTGACTTGTGAAGGCCAAGCAGATTTATGTATTTCTCATTGTAGAGGTCATATATTTTTAACTCCCAGATAGTTTTGTGAGGTACAGAAGAATCTGAATCACCAGGCTCTGAAACAAAAGTAACCAAAGACATTTTAAGGTTGATTCTAGGGGCTGTGTCTCTTGCTCTGGTGTTGTTTTGTTTTGTTTTGTTTTGTTTTGGGTTTTTGTTTGTTTGTTTTTGTTTGTTTGTTTTTGTTGTTGTTGTTGGTTTTTGTTTTAGTTTGGTTTTTTTGTTTATTTTTGACTATTCTAAGAACAGAGCATCACTGGATGCACAGGGATAGAAGGAAGTTCTGCAATGGTAAAGGGGGCACACCTGAAGTCAGGGTATGGGAGCTGAGAAACCCATTGAGGAACATGTAAAAGACACTCAGCATGGCCCCCACAGCCAACAAAGAGGTGTCTCCTAGAGAACCTCAGTGGGGGAGGTTTGCACTGGGGAGGAGGGAGAGGGGATGCTGAGAGGAGCAGGAAGCAAAAATGGTTTTGCTTTGAGTTTTCCAGCCATGATTCCAGATGCTAAATCAGGAGAGATGTTGTGTGGGTGCATGAGTAAAGCTGTTTGGAAACCTGGAAAAAGGGAATAAGAGGGAATGGCTGTACAGGAGGCTGAAGTGTTTGTATGTGTGGTACATCTGAATATCACACGGAAAGGTGACAGAGAACATGTATCTGAATAGGAAGATCTGCTTGGTGAATTCTGATGATATCTACACACATGTAGTGAAAAGCCAGTAATCTGAAGTTACATCCTGTGATGTACTGTCCATAGAGGACATCCTTGGGTGTTTGACCTAAGTGACATCTGGATTACTGTGTCACTTGAGGCCTCTAGTGTGCCACGTGTCTTGGAGCAAAGGCCCGAAAATACTGAAGACTAATGCTAGAAGCATTATTCAGGTTATCTGTGGCATCTACTTTTGCCCTTATGTTGCCCTGCAGTGCTCATTTATTCACAGGACAGGCTTCTCCCTCTCTTCACAGTCTGCAGGTGATGTGCACCCACACTCACATCCAAGTGTGGAATTAAGGGCACATAGCATCCTCTGCCATCCCAGAGCAGAATTGTTTTCTTCCACTGCTGTAGTCTGAAGGAGATCAGCTGAGTGTTGCAAAGGGAAAAATGAAAAGGAAAATTCTCTCAGATGTTCCCCAGCTGCTCATGAACACAGGAACAGCTGTAAGAGGGTTTAGCTCCTACCTTCTGGAAGAAGACTTACTGGGAAATGATGAACATTCACCAGCACTTTAAAAGCTATCCTGAGGCAGTTAGGGTGAAGGACAGTGCTGCTGGCTTCAATCTTTGCTTCTATAAAATGATTATCTCCAGTATTTCTCTAGCAAAGGCAATACAACACAGTACCTGAATTGTGTCTGTCATACCCGGCCCTGGGATAGACGCTTGTCTATGGGAGACCTGTAGGTCAGGGGATCCTCTAAAATCTTAATTCCTGGCAATGAGAAAATGACTAGTTTCACTCTTCTAACAAACCCCACGGTTTTGGAAAATGTTTTCCCCACAGTCACCTGTAATTCTCTGAAGTCTCCAAGTTCTCCACAAAACTGAGAAGTGAAATATTGTTCTCTCCACATTTCCTCCCTTTTAACAGCAACCTGAAGAGCTGGACAGAGAAGAGAAAATGCATGAGCAAACTTTTGTTTGCTTCTTAAATAAATTTCAATTAAAATCAAGAGAGAGGACTGCAGCTTTTCCACCTTCCCCTTTCCCTGCTCCACAAGCTCTGCTGGAAGGGACCATTCTTACCCAAATACCTAAGCCCTGCTCATCCGGTAAATCCCCTTGCAGATCTGAGATGAAGCCAGTTTGCTGCTTGGTTGTGGTTTGTAAGTGGATTGTGGTGTTGTTCCTGCTTGGAAGCTGTGCTGTGCATCCCCAGTGCTTCCTGCATCAAGAACAGGAGCACTGTGGTGGGACACAGAGCCTGCATCCCTCTGTTTTCCATCTTTCATGTTCCTCTGCTTCTGTGGTGCAGTTCATGTGCTGATATCTCTGGTTTGCATCTCTGACTGGGACTCTGACCCCTGCAAAAGCCCAGGGGCAGCGGCCTGGGCTAAGGGGGTCTGAGAGAAGGGAGAGGAGTGAGAAGAGATATGAGTTGGTCTGACACTCAGAGCACAGCCCACTCCCAGGGAAGAGGGAGGCTCCATGAAGACTCCTCAATGTAGGTCTCTCCTGTGAGTTTGGAGAAATCACCTGCAGTATATGCTGGGATGTCAGTGGCCTGAGAGTAGGCAGGTACTGCCGTGATGTGGGATGTTTTCCAGTCCTGGGTGTTTGGCAGCTGGTTTTAACCACAGAAACCAGCAGCTTCTGCTTCCTCAATTCTTCTTGCAAAGCCTTTGCAGCATTGCACAACTTGGCCTCATGTCTCAGCCATCTGGCAGTATTGCTGCATCAAGGGCAAATATATAAATGAGGGTTTGATGAGGATTTCCTTTCTTTTCCTCTTCCTCTTAGTCCTTTGCTTTCAACTTTGCTTTCTTGCTTTGGGCAAATTTGCTTGCCTGTCTTTTCTAGCTGTGGGACATAATGGTATGGAATGATAGAATCCTTATGGTTGGAAAAGACCTTGGGGGTCATCAAGTCCAACCCCTGACCCAGCAAAATCAAGCCCACTAAACCATATCATGAAGTGCCACGTCTACTCCTTTTCTGAACACTTCAGTGTTGGTGACTCCTCCACTTCCCTGGGCAGCCTTTTCCAGTGCTTAACCACTCTGTCAGTGAAGAAATTTTGCCTAATCTCCAATCTAAACATCCCCCAGTGCAACTTGAGGTTGTTTCCCCTTGTCCTATCACTGTTTGCCTGGGAGAAGAGACTGACTCCTACCTGGCTACAAACTCCTTTCAGGGAGTTGTAGAAAGTGATAAGGTCACCCCGAACCTCCTTTTCTTCAGGCTAAACATCTCCAGATCCCTCGGCTGCTCCCCATCCTTCAACTGCAACAGCATTTTCCCTCAGCACCAAAACTGAGGCCACTGGCACAGAGCAAGGGTGAGGAGGTGGAAAAATACTTTTATTCAAGGGAATTATCTTCTAGATTGTATTCTTAAGTATCCAGTCTCTCAAACATAGCCACGCCCTGGCAGGATCACCAGAAATAGTGTGGAGTGTGATGAAAGTTGCAGGAAACTGTTACCAAAAAAACCAAATGTCTCAATGACAAGACTTAAGGCAAATGTCAAATAAAGTAAAGAAACAAGTAAAGAAGCCTGCATGACTTGTTCTTTGGGGGGCAAATGTGCGAATACTGTTATTGTGATAAACATGATTTGTGTTTGTGCCCTCTATACAGAAAAGTGTACATGTGTCTGCTGCGCACAGGTAGGGAGACCTGGCTCGTCCCCCTGCCTGTGTTCAGCTCCTCTTCCCACTGCCCAGAAACTCCTGTGTAGCTGCTGCATTGACATTTTGCTGCCAGCTTTTGGATGGATCTCTTCTGCTCTGCCTCTGACCTGCTCCTTTATGCAGAGAAAGCTTTGACCAGATTCCTCAGTGACAACTTTGGGGCCATAACTCACGGCCCCATTTTGCTTGAGCTGTTTGCTGCGCGTGGGTTTCCATCTCCTCTTTGGCACTGGACAGAATCACAATCGATTTTTGCGAGCTTTATCCTCCCTTTCTGGTTTGGGGAAAATTCATCACAGTGTTGTAAAGGTCTTAGAAAAGGGATATAAAGAGATTTCTCTTTTGCTCATATATTGAGCAATCCTTTCTGTTGTAGCCTCCTGTCTCCTCAACTTTCCAGAGTAATGACAAGTAGCTTTAATCTAACTCCTACTTTCCTCACTGCTTTAGCCACTCAATCATTATTAAAAACGGGGCTATTTCAGATGATTGTCAGCAAATTCTCTTTTGGGGGAGTGGGATCAGCCTGTACTCTAGAGCTTATGTGTGTCTTTTCACAAGTGAAGAGCAAATATTGCAGGAAAGGAAGAAAACAGGATAGTAAAAAACATGGAAATCAACAAGTTGAGCCAGGGAATGTGCTGTGTCATAGCAGTGACTTGATTGTAGATAAGTTGTCTGAAAATCACAGTCTCTTTCTGGTGGGTATATTATTCCTGGGAAAACAAAAACAAGCAAAATTTGATTTTTCTTCAAAGTGGTCCAAAAGCAAGAGCTTTCAAAATTTTCCATAAACATTCTGCATTCTGCAAGAAATCTATAAAATGCCAGCAAAGTTTTCCTTTTTTTATCCTGTATTTGTTATAAGACCAGGGATCATTCTTCATTTAGTTTATTTCTGCAAACCTTTTCTCAGTTTAGAAATACACAAATATTGCAGGCCCAGCCTACTCTCAGGGCCACCATTGAGACCCAGAGGGTAGAAAAACAGGATTGACCTTCTATTTTTGACAAACAGGATGGAGACTGGAATATGATCCCAAGCTGAGACATTAGAGTTAAGTGTTTGAGAGGCCTTTTTTATCTCTAGGTGGAATTAAAATTTGTTGATGCATCGAGTGCATTTTAATAAAATCAAGAGGCTTAGAGACAGCCAAAGTGAGGCTTTTATTTCAACTGGAAAGTGGTTTCTGCCCAAAGAAATGGTGAGAAAATGTTTCTCTAAGGAGACAAAGAGGTTTTCCAGGCAGAAAGTACAAAGGCTGTTTATATGGGCTTCAGCATTTGATCACAAAGCCCAGGGCAAGGCTGGAGAGAGCTTGTGACAAAGCATTCTTGCTTGAGGAAAACCAGCAAGAGGGAGTGAACTACAGGAAGAGATCAGACAAGACCAGTTTAATCGGCTTTAAACCCCTCCAAAATGCCACCCCTCTTTGTAAAAAGCCTTTCTACCATGAAGAGGACACTTTACAATGCCACTTTGCAATGCTGGCTTTGTCACTAACCTCGTAACTCTAACAGCCACGAAATAAATGAGGTGAGGAGTGAATCCTCTCAAAATCAAAAAAAATTCATCAAATATAATTTTGAGAAATAGTATTTATTTCTATGCACCGCTTTGTATATTTAAAAAAAAAATGAGAGAAAGCAAACAAGAGTCTGCTGATTTGCTGATGATTTTTCGCAGAAAGAGCTCAGATTCCACAGCAATGGGCAGTATACACCAACCCATAACACATCTGGAAGCTTCTTCTAGAGCTGAAAACCCTGAGCCAAGAAGAGCCTCTGGCTCCCACATGCTTTTGGGCTGTGTAACTTGATTGTTTGAGGGAAAATGTACCTGCCTTAGACCCACACCCTAAATTGAAGATGAGGGGAATCTTCTCAAGGACCTCTGACCTGGGTGAGGGATGGAAGGCCGTGTGGCCCAGCAGCTGTTTTCTGACCTTGAGATTAGTCTGGTGACTTTGTTGAGGGAATAAAATGAGATTTTTTCTTTTAGTTTATACCAAGATTTTATGCCTAGAAATAAACATTTTGGGGGATCCCACTAAAGCCAGTTATAGCCCTGATCAAGCAAAATTCTTACATATGAGTCTATTGAGGTCAATCATACAAACAGTGCTAGTCTAGATGGATAGAGAGACTCCATTGTCCACCACTTTGGAGGTAGAGATTACATCTGGCACACAGAATGGCTGATGCTGTGCCTCACCAACCCTAGGTCCTGGATCAGGGAGACTGGTTCGGCTTTTGTCACCTTCTTGTGGTCCTAGTGGGCAATTTCAGGTATACATGAGCAATTCACAGACTGTTTTGGATTATTTAGAGCTCAGTGGGGTGATGATCATGCTATAAGCATGGGATTCAAAGTGACCTTTACGGTGCCACCTTCCTGCCACTTTGAGGACAGTGTCCATGAAGGGGACACTTGGAGCTTGTGTCTGTGTCAGGGGTCAGGGCTTTGGTCAGGACAAGCCAGAAAGTCCTTTCTTCTCAGAAGGAGTAATTTGACAGTTCTTAGAGGAGGATGTGGACATTCTGAGGGCAGCTACCAGTCTCCAGGCATTTGTGTGAAAGAGCAGTGGAGTTCTTTGCTGGGATTTAGGAGAGCCTGGGAGCGGAAGCTGGGAAGTGTGGGTGGGTGTGATGTCCCCCATGACTTGTCCAGGCTGAAGAAAACCATCTGTCAGATCAAGTTCTCACTGCTGGCCTGGTGGGCAGTGAAAAGATACAGCAGACAGCACGTATGTGAACACCCATCCTCCATCCTTCCTGTGCATCCTGTTATCAATGGCTTTTTCAGGATCCCACAGCTTTCTCCAAGCTTTACATTTATCCCTGGAGACTTGGTGGGTTTTGTTCTTTGTCAGGGACCAAAAAGGCACAATCTATGTCAGAAAAGCACAAAGGCAGATTTTCCACCACAGGGGAGTTCTTTGTCTTGTCTGTGAGCAGCAGAGTCACGTCAGAAACAGGTGATGATCGAAGCTGGAAGTCTGAACAGAGCCATATTCCTCATCTGTCTCCTTCCCCTTGACATGGACCTGGGGAGGTGAATTAGGAAGGTTTAGTTATCCTTTATTCAAACTTCAAGAATGGTCACTCATCTACTGCTTGGTCTTCCTTTTTAATTGTGTGCAACCTGGGTATCCCTTTCAGGGCTGGACATCTCAGGAATATGCTCATCCAGGCATACAAAATTGGGCCCTGTGTCTTAGGGAGGTGTCCAGGATCCACCAGGGACCACACATGAGATGTGACTGCAAGACTGAATTTATGCAACCCCAGCTGCCAGCCTCAGAATCTTACCAGGTCTTCGTCCATAAGAGCCAAACACCCTCAAATCTGATCAGAGGAGAGAGGCACAGCCCTCATATCGTGAGGGAGAAGAGTGGGTGCTGTTACTACATCTCACGAGGTCTAGAAGCAACCCCAGTGGAGCAAGGGAATAGCTTGGGAAGAAAAATAAACTTTAGAGCTCCTTCCTGCATACCCATACAACACATGCTAATGCACAGGGAAGGATCATCTGGCCAATGTCTCGGGCTAAAATAAACTGTTGATAGCCAAGGTGAAAGAATCTCTCTATCCAGTGATCCTCGGTCTGTTGCTATAAGACTTCCCTTAACCTCTGTTTTGAATTTAAGAGATGCTTCTTCCCCAAGCAGGGCCCTTCCAGCTCTGTCTCTCTGTGGGGCCAACCTGCAGGGGCAAAGGGCTCTGCTTACTGACGCTCTCCCCTCATGTCAAACCTCTGCCCAAATTTTCATTGAGTTGTGGCTGTGCTGCAGGAGAGGGATGGAGGTGATGAGTGCCTGCTGGACAGATTCCCAAATAACTCTCATATGAGAAGGGTGTCACTGAATTTAAACCAGTTGTGGTGGTGGGAAACCACAGGGGAGTTTCTAGAGGAGGTGGGTAAGGAGAGATAAAGGGGAGGGCTGAACAGCCAAGACCTGGGATGAGAGTCTTCCACCCAACTGCCCCAACCATGGTTTGCTCTCAGCCATATGAAAACTTCCCTGCGGGATGATACAGCTGCATGCTCTGCTGGGTGAAGGGGAAACACAGAAAGATCAGCTGTAATTGTTACAGCCCAAATTACATGATGGAATGAGCTGATCACGTAGCTCTTGTCTATGTCATAGTTGGCATGCAGAGCAAACGCACGCATTGCCAAGGATTATGGGCCAGAAATGTAGCTGTTATAAATCCTCTTATCTATCTCACAAGGCCCATAAGAAAACCTTTTCTTTTTGTCTTGGAAGTGCTGAAATACGTATGAAATGTTACTTGCTCCGCACACCCATAAATATGGCTCTTGCCCATCACCGTGCTTTCACTCAAGACATTATCTCACCCCCTTGGCATGTCACTAACCACACCATCCCATCCTTATCAGCCCACTCCCAACAGGGAGAAGCACTCTTGGACTGCTTGTCCCCCATTGTTTTCTGATCTCTTTGAGTTGGGCACATGACTCCAGATTTGGTTCTTGCCCTTTGCGAGGCTTAGTGCTTGCATCTTCCAGAGTCTTGGCTCTATGGAAAAGTTTACCTGGGACCCAAGCCAGGCTAAACAGGTGCCTGGTGTAAGCCTCGGGGATGTGAGCATCCTCCTTTCCTTCAGAAGGGTCCTTGGGAGCTGGCATTGAGAAGATATTCACAGCACTTGCTGGCAGGGAGTGTGTTACCCTATGTAGCTTCTCTCCTAGCTTCCTTTTACTGCCTGAGGCAGCTGTTTTTCTGATAGGTATAAAAATTGATTTATTCTGAAAAATAAAAAAGCAGAAAAGTGACATTCTCCTCTTGGATCCACCCAGCAGCTCCTGACTAATGAATCCTGAACTGCTCTTAGCTCCCACCAGCACAGTGATCCCACTGACAGTGGCAAACAAATGACATGTGAAGCAGTCATAGAAAATAAGGAAGAGAGAAAGGGAGAAAGTTTTTCCAGCTGAACAGCACACTGGGCCTGGGTCATTTTGCCCTACAGTCTCAAGAGGTGCATGGAGAAAGCAATTCAGGAGCAGGCTGCTGAGTTCTAAGCAGATTTCACAAAAACCTTTTGGTTTCAAATGCAGGAATGTGCACTCACATGTGAGCAGCTGTGCCTGGAATGACTCAATATGTGTTAAAGCTGCCCCTACTTTTATCTGTATTGATATATTTATATATCAGCAGGAGTGGGAAGGACAAAGGCATTTCTTGCAGTTAGGTTTTTGCTGCAAGCTACCGTGATGGAATGCTCTTATTGATTCTGAACACAACTTAGAGAGAAGATTTTCTTTCCCTGGGATGGGACGATGAATGCAACTGGGGTATTTGCAGAGGTTGATGTCTGGTGCAGTATCAGTGCTAGTGCATTATAGGTACAAAGTGGTAATTTTAATGGATAAAAACCAGATATTACTTCCTTAGTTACTGATGTGTTTGAAACACTTTGTTGCTGGACACTGCATCTGGCTCTAAGCAGATTTTCTTTCTTTGGTGCAGTGTAAGTTAAAATTTTTACTTACACACAAGGAGAATAGGCAGGTGTATGTAGTGCATCCCTACATGTGCAGTCACCTCAGTGTGAGCTGGATGAGGTTTCTGTGCATTCAGGAACCCCTGTCCAGCTTCTGTCCTGTGTAATCATTCAGCTGCCTCATGTGAAGTCACCCATCCTTCCTACTGTCCTCCTCTAAACCTTTTCCAATCCTATTATAAGTATATAAAAGGGAAATGTTCTTCAAACTCTGTGAGTCTGAGATTACAGAATCTTAGAATGGTTTGGGTTGGGAGGGACCTTAAAGATTATCTGGTTCCAACTTCCTTGCCATGGGCAGGGGCACCTTTCACTAGACCAGGTTGCTCAAAGCCCCAGCCAACCTGGCCTTGAATATTTTGAGGGATGGGGCATCCACAACTTCTCTGGCCAAACTGTGCCAGAGTCTCACCACACTCAAGATAGTTAAGTCTGAATAAACTTTGCCAGGAAAAGGTGGTGGCCCCATTCAGTAGAGAGTTACAGTTGTTCGGATGCTTTGATCTTGCAACTACAATAAATACCTCCCTTACCAAAAATTTTGTTATGTTGCAGTAAAGACTCATGCAATATAATTCCCTTATCTCAGGTCTCCACTGCATCCTGATCTGTATCTTCCAGGATATATGGCTTCTATCTCCCCAAAATCTGCCTGAAATTTGCACTTCCTGAAAACAGGAGATGGTTTTAGAGATGGAGTATCTCTTATAAGATGAGAATGAAGCTCTTATAGCATACTCCACTCATCCATAGGCTCAAATCCAAACTAAACACCTCTGAGGCATCTTGGCAAGAGCCAGTGTCTGATGAATACTATTGTTTTTAAGTTTTCTTCAAACACGAAGAATTTTCCATTGAGGATTTTCCTATGGGAAAGGTTCAAATTGCAGCAAGTTAATGGTGCTGTCAACAAGGTGGTGAGGCAGCTATCAGGCAGCTGCTTGGGAATGAAAGAAGAGGGGGAGTGAAGTGGTGCAGGGCATGCAAAACCTTTGGCTTCAGATGATGTGGCTCCCTTCTTGGCATCTACCTTTGTGCCGGACACTGTCAGCTTTAGTATGTTAAAGGGACTTTCACTGTGGCCAAGAAATGGTACAGCAGGTGGAACTCCATGTTCTCCAGAGCAGACACAGCAGTGGGAAGCCAGGGAGATGGTAGAAACTGGCAGAGCCTTCACCCAGCATGTCCCGGTGGCATTCCCTGCTCTTCCTTTCCATCATTGCTGTTGCCATCTCGTCTTCTCCTCCCCCATGATTCCTCCTTTGCTTCTCTTCCCTCCCTGTTCTGCCTCCCTAAACTGATTTTCCTAAATCAATGCAGATCTTAATTCTCATTCATGGTCTTATTTCCCCACCACAAGATTATAAACAAGCCTCCAAGTGGAAGAGAACATTGGCTCCTTGGCCCCCACACAGTTGCTTTGTGTAGTTTCTGTCAAAACAATGCTGAATAGCAGCAAACTATTCACTGACCCGTCACTCGAGAGGATGTTGTTGTCAGCAGGTTCTCCATAACCGCCTCATCCATCCTCCAGCTCCACGTGGTGCCTTGGGTGTGTGACAGATTTGCAATCCACACTGCATTTTTAATAAGCCTGTACTCCCTCTTTGGACGTCAAAGGCACTGTTCTGAAAGTCAATCTCAGCCTCTGACCTCTCTGAGCTTCCCTCTTATATTTAATCTGGAAATACTACTCTGGAAGACGAATATGATATCTCCTGCCTCCTTTATGCACTGGCAGCTCCTTCCTGCCTTGCCAGCAGCTCCATGGCATTTTGCCATTGCCAGCACCGAGCCCTCTGGGCTGCATCGCTCACACCCCTGTCCATGGCCAGCTGGGTATCCCAGCAGAGGTGTGCACACCTGTACAGCCTGTACAGCAGCCTGCAGGAGGGATGTTGGATTATTGCTCGTGGGTGGAAAACTGAGGCATGGAGAAATGGAAGCGTGTGAGCAGGAGAGAGTGGAACCCGGTCCCTAGGCTGGGCCATGCTGTGGTGAGATCAACTTGTTGACACAATGCATGATCCACACTCTATCATCTTGCCCTCACTGCTGAGAAAGATCTGCTGATGGTATTTTTGCTCATCTTGACAAGCTGGATGAAATCACAGCTTTTTGGGTTTCTTGATGAATATCTGCTTGGCTGTATTTGCTGCACGAGGTCAAGCTGTCCAATTGGCTGTAATGAAGCACATTAAAGGAAAAAAAGGCAATTAGTATTTTAAATACAAGAAAGCTATTCACACCAGAGAAAGATTATGGGCTGCGACACCAAAGCTGCTCTGAATTCTCCAGAGAAACATTCATCTTCCAGCCTGGCACCATGAAACCTGATTCCATCACACTCTCAAACCTCCATCCAGATCTCTTGAAGTTCCTCCTTTTTCCCTATTAAATCACATGGATATTTCTGACAGGCATTACCCCAAGAGACTTGAAAGTGCTAAAAGAAAAATCTTGATTTCTGCTCAGCTTCATCTGCACCTCACAATGTTAATTCCAGACTGTATCTGGCTGCAGTCTTGTATTGCAAAGTTCCATCCATGAAGCATCTGTTCAGTGTCCATCACAGTACAGAATCATGGAATCATTTAGGTTGGAAAAGACCTTTATGGTCATTAAGTCCAACTGTTAGCCCAGCACTGCCAAGGCCACCACTAAACCATGTTCCCCAGTGACACTTCCACATGTCTTTTAAATCCCTCCAGGGATAGTCACTCCATCACTTCCCTGGGAAGTCTGTTCCAGTGCTTGACAACCCTTTTGGTAAAGAAACTTTTCCTAATATCCAACTAAAACCTCTCCTGGCACAACCTGAGATGTCCAGGTATGCTGAGGTTCACCTCCGATCTGCCTTCTCTACCTGTCCTGGGTGATCACTGCCCTGGTCCTGCTGGATTCTATTGCTGATACAATAGATGAGAGGGCACATCTGATGTTGCTTAAGATGTCTGAGATCTGTGTGTCTGTCCCAGGACAGTCCCCAGTTCATCATAAACTCTCTTCAAACTCACTTCACTTATCTTGGGTGACTCTCTTATATGGGAAAAGTCACCAGCTGGAGGTGCCTGTCCCTGGAGGCTACAGGGCAAATTTAGAGTAGACTTGAGGAAGGTAAAGCTGAGGAGAGAGGGATCCCTCTTGGGACAATTTGCCCATGACATGTAAGAAGACTGATATGGAGTCAGGGACTTGCATTGCCACCTCCACAGTCCTACAGTGATCCTCCCCTTGTTCAGCAAGATGTAATAACAAAGCTATTTCCACTGCACTGAGTGCAGCTGTATGTGCCCTGCACAGACAGCATCAGGGGCCAGCAGGTTATACCATTACTTGGATAAACCCATTTATGAAAAGTACTGGGCTGCTTCTCTTAGTTGAACTTTGGGAGATGGTGAGTCCAAACTTTAGCTGTGAACAGATTTTTCCTCTGAATGCTGAAGACATTCACTTACCAAGTGGCAAAGTCTCCGAAAAAATAATAATTCAGCCTTTTGCTTTGTTTGGCATCAACAGATTTTTCAAAGGAGTGGAGTTAATATTTTAATAAGGAAAAATTGAATAATTCTAGTAAGGCTTTCTCTTATGAAATGGACAGAGAAGCTTAATGTCTTCTCTTGGAGCATAAAACAGGCAACACTGGGTTCTAGTGTAAAGATTAAATCTTGGATTTAGAGCTGGCTCCAGCCAGCTCTATCACTCAAATGCTGGGTAGTTCTGTGAGGTTTCACATGATTTCTGAGCTTGACATTCTCCATATGTACTACTGGCATTATGGGGAGGTGATGTCGGACATGGGGCTGTTGGGAGCCCTGCTTTCATGCCAGGTAGGAGTTAAAAGACTGTTTTTGATGTAATCCATGTTTCTGTTTGGTTTTAGTACTGCTCTTTTTGACAAGCAATTTAATGGTTTGCATTTTCCCTCTTTTTTTTTTTTTTTTTTTTTGCTTTCTCTTGGGAATTGCAACACAAAAGGAAGAAGAAGAAGATGAAGAAGAAGAAGAGTCACCACAGAAGCAGCTGGATTTGCCAGTTTTGGAGAATGAGCCCTTACCAGGTATGAGTGATGTGCGGAGCTTGCATCCACTCTGTGGTGCAAATTAAAACCAGTCTTTTCTAAACTGGCCTGAGCTGGGATGATAATGTGCTGACATTCAGATCACGGCAAATGAAAGGAGAGATGTCAGTGATAACAGGCCTGGGAATTGTGTCATGTCTGTTATATCTTGTCTATCGTCTTGGAACTTGTTTCAATTTGTTAACATGCTGGTTCTGTGGGTCAGGCATTTGCAGCTAATGCAATTGAAATTGGCTTTGACCTTCTCCCCTGCAAAAGATAGTGACTATGGTACGTGCAGTATTTGATCTCTCCTTCAGTCCATACAGCATGAATAAAGAGGAATTTGTCCCTCTCCTCCTTTAAAGATCTTCATTCTCTTTTCGCTCGCAATAAATGATGGGCCATGAAACCTATCTATAAAGTTTTGGATATGAATCACAGCCAGACTGAAGGTTGTTAACTCCACTTTGGTAGGTCTGGCTGTTAAAATCATTGGCAATCCCCAAAGAATCTGTTACAAAAGTATCAGGCAGTGTCTGTTTCCTGCCACTCTGAGCCAGTTTTGGTGGGAAGGTCCTGCTTCTCCTCCCTTTACCTGCCCAGACTTGTTTTCAGGAATCTTGTGCACCTCCTGCTTCTAGATGTGTGTTGAGGGGAGTGGATAAGAGGTATTTTCTAAAAGGAGAAGACCTCAGGCCTGCTAAGAAAGCCTCCATCATCAGTATTCCTGTCACTTCTCAAATCTAGCCGCTGCATCTGCTTTGTAGAATCAAAACTCAGAGGGATAGTCAATCTGGTCTGTGACTAGACTGTACTTAAATTTGGAGGTGATTTGGTAAAATTGTATGAATTCCGTTAGTCACACTTGATGTAGCAGCTGGCTGGGTGGAAGGATGTCACAGTGAAATTACCTCAGCTTCTAAGATGTGGACTTCACCTTACAACAGTGAGAGGGAGGAGATCCCAGATAACCATGATTCCAGTTGTGTACAGTATTAAGCACCTGTATTTCTTGCACAGATGCTTATTATCACGGATTCCCAAAATCTTTAGAAGTGCTGAGCACATGTTGATGCCACAGGAGCCTTGCATGCGAGGTTGGACCCAGAGGGATTCTATCCTATGGGATAACGAGGCAAAATAAATGAGGCCAGCACAAGTTTCAGCTGTGCAGAGTCTCCCCCACCTTTCCCTCCCTGCCTAGTTTGTTATGTGCAGAGCAATAAAATAAAATGTTCTCAGCAAATCTGTGGTTATAGATTGAAGTGGAGCCAGTATTTAATATGGGCCCACTCAAACGTCAAGCGAGAGATTAGAGATGGAAAAGGCCCCTGGAAAAAGCTGCCTGGGCATCTATTTAGGGTGTTTTAAATTTTCTGGGCAAGTGAATTAATTGCTTGGTAATATACAGCGCTGAAACATATGTGTGCTGTAACCTGAATCCCCTGTTTATTTATGATAATACAAGCCCTTGTGCAAATGGCTGTCAGCAGCTGCAGATGCTGAGATTTAGGATGCTGGGACTGGAGAAGGAAAAATGCCACTGCATCAACTGAGCAGCTGCTGGTCAGGGCAGGGTAGCAGGACTAAAATGCTGAGGGATGAGGCATTTGAGCTGATAGAGCTGTGGATATAATGTAGGGGAAAAAAGCATTAAATGTGAGCTCTTTCATCTTCCCCACTCATGTCAGCACTGAATCTGCCCGGCATTGACACACGGGGTTCATGTGCAACATCTGTGCCACGTCCTGAAGGCAGCATTGTAAGGGAGCAGCAATGAAATGAAACATTTGTACCTATGTAGCTCTTACCCTTCATCAGTTAGAATCAATCGTAAGGTTGCTTTTATTTTTTGTGGCAGAGAAATGAAAGAGAACCTCCCGGCTCTGGCATTTGTGATCCAACAGGCAAATTAGTGAGCAGAGGTGCTCTGAGAAGCACACAGCTCTGGGACTGGTGTATGAAGAGTCAACTGGAGATCAATACTGAGTCCTCTGAACTATGATTTATCTAAATTCCACTAAAGAAAAAACATGAGCATGGTTTATTTAATTTTCTGAGCAGATAACAAATATTTTCCTTGTAAAGTCTGAAAAGTTCAGACATGATTTTTTGTTGTTTTTTTAACATTGCTCACAGGAATGTGTCTTTTTTAAAAATGAAAACCGCATATTTTCCTGGCTTAACAGGAAATTACAGAACAACGACTAAAGAAAGGCAAGTTCATGAAGAAAATACTTATTAAAAAAAAATCAACAAAAGGAGTTGTTTTTAATAAACTGTAGTATGCTTTGGGAAGGGACCTTAAAGATCATCTAGTTCCAACCCTCTTGCCATGGACAGGGACTCCTTTTACTAGACCAGGTTGCTCAAAGCCCCATCCAACCTGGCCTTGAACACTTCCAGGAATCTGAACAAAACCCAGTTCGGGACCAGCAAGATGCCAAGAGGAACCGGGAGGAGAGACCAAAGCTCTGGGAACCACTTTATGTCCAGCTGCCATCTGTATCTGTCTGCAGATGACTCTGCAGCACAGAACAGCCTTTCTCAATGCGAACCCAATCCAATTTCAAAGGCTGGACATGGAATCTGGTAAGAGAAGTGCAAGGTGGCTGTGAAGCTGGTTTTCAGACCCTCCATAATGAGGCTGAGGGAGTTTTCCCCTTGGCACCTCCTTAGACTTGCCTCTAGGTAGGGACTAGATTAATACCTTCCTCTACTGTGATTGCCCATGTCCTGTTACTGCAAAAAGGGGTTAACTCTGCCCTCAGGCAGACCTTTATATTGCTGAGGACCTTTCTGGTGAATGTGTAGGTCCCAACAAGCTGCAAAGAATGGAAGAAGGAGTAATACTCCAGGCAGAACCAGGACAAAAAGGAAGAGGATATTGTGCTGCCTGGGGAGTGAGGAGGAGGGGAAAACTCTGCCACAGATTCCTCATGTTAGTGTCTTCTAACCTTTCTGCAGGAAGCCAGCTCCATCTTTGCTCTCTGGGCTAGACTGGGCTGTCACCCTTCTCCTCCTCATGCTCCCTGGTGACAGGTCCCTCCTTAGCTCTGGGCCATGACCTAAACATCTGTGGCACAGGGATCTGTGAGAATAGATTTAGTGTAAGCCCCGTGCAATGCAAAGAGCAAGTTTTGTCAGCCTTCTCACCACTGCTTTGCAACTGCGTCTTCGCCAGCCCCATCACCCATCACTTCTCCCAGCACAGACTGCAAGAGCAGTGCTGGCACAGGCTGTCAGTGCCACAGGGACACGGCGTCCAGGGAAAGGTCAACTCCACAGACCAGCTGAAAACCATTCATCCCTCCTACACAAACCTTGAAAGCAAAGCCAAAGTAGGAAACCAAGGGAAACGAAGGAAAAACAATGTTCTGGCTTCTTGCTAAAGAAAACCCTCAGGGTGGCTCCTTTCTTCTTGTTGCCGCGGTGTGGTTACAGCTGCACCACAAGCCAACTGGCCATGACCCAAGCAAAGCAGAAAGCACATTTCTGAGCAGGATTCAGAGGGTTTGCAGGTAACTGGCAAGTGGATGTAGCTGCAGTAATTTAAGATATTAAGGATTCTGACTGGATGTGCTGCTCATCTGCTTCTGCACCAGGAAAGATGCTTAAATCAGCTTATAGTGATAAAGGAGATAGAATGTCAGTGCTGGATGGTGAGCTGCCCAGTAAGACATGGGCGTGTGTTCATTTCTGCTGCCTTTCAGGCCAGCCTGTGCTGCCGGTGACACTGAGACAAACATCTGCTCTGTTGCAAAATGATTTTTTTTTAAATGCCTTTTTTAACCCAGGGCAGACTTCCTTTGATTCTGGCAGAATGAAGCCACAGGTATTTTTAACCAGTGCTGAAGCAACTACATTGTTGCTCAGCTGCAAAACAGACACAGTTTTCTTGGTTCAGCAGGTCCCTCCTCTGCTCATGGCTCTCTGCTGCTCACTGGGCTTCTCCAGAAAGCCACAACTTCCTTCTTCAGCTACCAGAGAACTAAATATTTTGTGATCTGGAACTTTATCTTTTTCTAAGGTAGCTTCTAACACAAGAAAAGCCTAAACTGGCCAAGGCATTGCTGTCCTTGGCCAAAAAGCTGCTTAAGCAGAAGTGGAGCTGCAGGTTAAAAAATGACAAATGAAGCAGGGTCTAGAAAAGTACCTAGCTGAAGTAACCCACTGGTGCCAAAGGAAGTTCAATCTGAGATGGATTTGGGTCTTGCAAACCAGAAAATACTCCGTGATTCAGATTTATTTCCCTTCCACCTCCCTCAAGCATGTTGCAGTTTTTGTGTGCGACCAGTGGTCAAGCCAGTCATGACCTTACAGCAAGAGCATGAGGCTGTGGGTAGGAAGATCTGGATTTTGTTTCCATCCATTACACACCACCCATATCTTAAGGTTCATGTGTGTACCTCTCTGCAATGCCATCTACAAATGAAAACCATGAGCAGTGCTGGAAGTAAAGAAGGAGAAAGGACACAAGGTGTGTGGGTGTTTTATTACAAGAAGCTCCCTCAACATGGCTTAACCTCCAGTCAAAAAAACTGAGTCTTCTTGCTCAAAGCATCAGCATCATCACAGATGCTTTTCCAAATTATGGCTCATTTGTTTATGTTGAGATAAAAATAAGAACTTCAAAAATATCCCTTCCTGCAGCACAGGATGCAAATATACAGCACACACCTTGAATATAATCTAAAATAGCAACCCATGGCACATGTGGCTTAATCCGAAACACAAACTCCATGTAACACATCAGGGATCAGAGAGCAATCCTTTCATATTAGGTGAACCAGTCCTGACCTGGCTTTCCTGAGAGCATCTGAAGGTGAACAGACAGAGGTGGGGTGTTCCTTGGCAGCTCCACCAGATACCACAGAGCTGGGGATGTCCCTCTCCAGGGATGTCCCTTCCCTGCCCTCAGTCACTGACATGGAGAAGGTTCAGGGCATGAAGCACCAGCCAGTGCAGGAACAAACTGCATGGGGTATTGCTTTCCAAAAAGCAGATGGTTTGCAGTCTCCCATTGGTGTGGTTGATAAGCAAGCAGATGCTGAGGGATTTATTTGTGCTTCTTGAAATGGTCAAGTGGACCTGGGAATCTGGAGGGATTTATGGTATTTCCTACTTCCAATCAGACTAAATATACTTAAGGATGACCTTTATCTCGATAGCTTACCCCTACCTCTTCTAATCCTGATGTGAAAAACAAAGTAAAGAGATTCCTGGAAATGTGAAGTTTAAAAAAAAAAAAGGTGCTAGTCCTTCTTTTTTTTCCATCTCTGGAAAAGGAACGTGGTCATTAAAGGGTTTGGCAGTTCAGCCTGGTTATTATTTTATTCCATATAAATCCAGAGTTCTTTCATTGTGCTTAGTGAAATTTTCCCCACCTCCTGCTTTTTTTTATAGAAAACGTAACTCACTTATTTTTAAATTACTTTTGGACCACCACAGATCCCTAGCCATCAAAAACTTCTTACTGGAGAATCCAATGCTCTCCATTAAAATATCAGTATCCCTGAAACAGAGTCAGCAAAACTTCTGACCTTTTAAAGCTTTTGCTCTTAATCATAAAAGTCATTTCCCAAAGCAAATTCCAGGGGAACAATCCGTTGTCAGCATGGCTTTCAGGGAAGCATTGAGCCTCTGGCAGACCTGCTAGATAGAAATCCTCTTCTGGAAGCTCCTCCAAGAAGTTTTCCTCCAGCCTTTTGTATCCTACAGATTCTTTCCAGGATTAGGTCTTCCTCTCTGCTCAGTGGGAGATCAGCCACTTTGGCACTATAGGCTTGGTTCAGGTTTTTATTTCTCACTTGGGATTCTCCAGCAGCTCCAAGCTAAAAGTTCTTAGAAAATTACTTTGAAAAAGAAAAAAATAATTAGTGTTTATATTAAAAACATTGCATGTCATGGCATACTTCAGTAAAGTCTGTATACAAGGATCCAGATGAACTGTCCCTCTCCAAGTCTGCTTGTGTAAGGAAGGACATTCCTTCTCCTCTCCTCCTGGAGACTGTCACTTTTGGCAGATTCTTTGTGTGGTGCAGCCTCTACCAGACAGACCTTCCAGTGAAGAAATTATTCCTAATGTCCAATCTAACCCTCTTATTTCTTCTTCTTATAGTCTCCTTTCTTTTAACTTAAGACAATAAAGTACTATA
The DNA here is from genome assembly GCF_001604755.1 of Lepidothrix coronata. Lineage (NCBI taxonomy): Eukaryota > Metazoa > Chordata > Aves > Passeriformes > Pipridae > Lepidothrix > Lepidothrix coronata. Next base: position 2,131,505 of record NW_016690200.1, read on the forward strand.
TATATCGAGGAGGTAAAGGGAGGTTCGTATGATGTTCAAATTTTTCAAATTCTTTAGCCTTGAGACCCTTCTGTTTATCAGAGAGATACAGAGCTTGTATGCGGCTAGTTAGGGCAGGAGAAATATAAAAAGACCAAATTTAAGGGGTTTTAAACTATCAGCACTTCTAGAAGGGAAAATATAACCCTCATGGCTGAAGGGATATGCTTATCTGCTCTTGAAGCCCCTTGTTTCAGATTTGTTTGGAGGTTGGATACTCAGTTAGCTGGACTTCAGGTCAGATCCAATGCAGTGATCCTCAGGTACCTTTTACCCATTTTCATGCCGCGCTCTTCGCAGCTAAACTCTTCCCGATGAGTCAGTTTTGGATCTAGGTTGGATATGGCCCTAATTATCTCAGTTTACAATCCCAACCAGCCTCTAAACCAAGCGCATAAGAAGCAGAAAACATGTGTGTTCTTCAGAGCAGGTATAGAGCAGCACACCAGTCCCAACTGGGGCTTTAGGATGCTACTGGAAAGAAAATTTTAGTAACAAGGAGCTATTTGCACACAGTTCAAGGATTTGGCAGCTCCTTTTGCCCAAGTCAGTAGAAAAGAACATCATTATCTTCCAAGCTTTGAGTGTTGCTTTCCATGTTTAGTGGCACTGTGTTTACTGGTCAGCACTGGTTTTATATGTGACAGGGAAGCTGCAAACAAAGGTCCAACTATCATCTCTGGGAGCGGGGGAGGCTGGATTTCCTGCAGGGAGGAAGCTGGACAGGTGGTGAAAACTTTGTGGAAAGATTTGTTTTGTCAGCTGTGGTGTTGTGGGATACACACCTATGGCTCCTGATGCTTGTCATGCAGTAAGAATAAAACCTCAGATCTCTTGGGGTTTGTTCAGACTGGAAAGTACATCCTTAGAGCCAAAAAGATTAACAGAGTATTTCCTCCCTCCATCCTGCAGAAAGTGGGATATCAGAAAGTGGCAGTGCATCTTGAAGGACCAAGAGGAGAGAGGGAAAGCCACTGAGCTGTTGTACAGAGCCCAGGAGTATTACTGGAAACTACAAAGAGCTGGACACTGTGTAATATCTGTGATATTAGGACTGACAAGAGCAGAGAGAGATTAATTTCTGTTCTTTCTGCTATAAACAGCACAATAGCACCCACACTCCCCAGCACCAAGGCATGCCCTGAGTGTGGTACCAGTTAGTTAGTCCAGGCAGGGATGAAAGCTCCTGATGCTCTGAGGTTAGAGCAGACAGGGCATCTGCCAGCACGGCTGCTGCCTGTAGGGGTTAGTGTGGACAGGTTAAACAGTGCTGCAGAAAATTCACATTTCCCCCCCTGCCAAACCTTCTGTCCTATTTCAGTGAGGAGAATGGAAAAATGAGGGTGATGCCACAAGGTATCTGAAGGTACTCCAACAGCACTGAGGGAGGAGTAAATAAAGAAGCAGATGAAGTGAGGTGCTTGGTTTTCAACTGATCGTGCAGCAAAAAATTTGGTCTTCCTCAACTGGTTGCTGAAGAAAGGGCTTCTTTCCTTCCTAATGGCTGGAATTGCATGAAGCCTCCCAGGCCCAGGCCCTGCCTAGAGCAGGGTAAATGATGCACACTGTAAAATATGTCAGGTTTCTGTATCGGACTGGCTAAATATGCTTCTGAGGCAGCAGGGCCTTCTCCACGCTAGACTTTGCTGATGTGTTTAAAACAGCTCCTATGCTTCAGCAGACGCGGTTTCCTGCTCTCGCCAAGGCCCCTCCAATCCGTCTGCTCAGGCTGGCAGAGCCCAACTGCAAGAAGCAACAAGTTTCAGGACCATCTGGCTCCAAAACACCGGCTTCAGGCAAAGCCTGGTCTAATGCAAAGGAGCAAGAACAGGAGCAATCCACCAAGTCCGTGCCCACCATGTCCCAAGAGAGCCATGCAAAGTGTTCATGAAGCAGCTCTACACCTACTTCCCTGGAAAATACCCCAGAGAGGCAGAAGAGGAGAGCTCATGTCATCCTGTGTAATTTCAGGGTATTAAAGCTCAGGGTACATGTAAAAATATCACTCAGTGCTGTTGGGATTTGCCCCGTGAAAAGCAATCTCTGTGCCACGAGCGTCAGGTCAAGGAGGGACAAGTCATCTCCCCTGTGCATCTCTTTGATTTTCAGCACTGGTGCAGGGCTAGATTTGGGCCCAGTTGCCTGCTGGGAACATCAAGAGGAATAGGACATTTTTTTGTTTTCAATGTGAGAAGTACTCACTGTAGCATGTCAAATAGTTTGTGACTCTGTACTGATTTCTTTAAGAATACTCCTATACCTGGCAATAAGGTCAACATCCAAGGAGGCTGGAAGTACCATGGATGGGAGCACGGTCCAATGATTAGAAGAACAGCCTGGGGACCTGGGTTCCGATTTTGGTCTGCCACAACCCTTTGTATGAACCAAGAGGGCAGAATGGGTACACATAGAGTTCTGTTTGCTTTTTTTGTCCAAGAGACTTTTAGGCTTGGTGTCTTCAAAGCACCATGACATATAGAGAAGGCAGATGGGAAGTGAACCTCAGCATACCTGAACATCTCAGGTTGTGTCAGGGGAGATTTAGATTGGATATTAGGAAAAATTTCCTCACAGAAATGGTTGTCAAGTATTGGAACAGCTGGCCCAGGGAAGGGGTGAAGTCTCCATCCCTGGAGGGATTTAGAAGACATGTGGATGTAGCACTTGGGAACATGGTTAACGGTGGACTTGACAGCACTGGGTTAATGGTTGAAGATGAGGCCTTTTCCAACCTAAAAAATTCTATGATCACCATCCAATTTGTGTCTTACTGACCAGGGTTAATGGAAGGCAATGTCACTTTCCACGCTAACAGGGATGTGGAGGAAGAAAGACATGCAAGATTGCAAAGAGCTGAGCTGTTGCAGAAGGAGCACAGGGCATAGCTAGTGCAAGGAAGCTGAGAGCATACAATAAATCTGGGCCAGTGGCAATTTATCTGGTGCTTTCTTACATTTCCACTTGACTTCCTCTCCTGCCCCAACCCAGCTGCCCACCCTCTCACTGAATATCTGATTTCCCAGCTGGTAATCCCGTTCACATCCCTCCTGAATGTGGTCTAGACAGTCTAATTGTTTATAATCCTAGAGCTGTATCAACACCCCACGCTAAACCCTGCAGTTCTGTGCATGCCAGGGGTTCATTTGCACTTGTCTCTGCTGAGCATTTGGAGCACGTCTCATTAAGGAGAATGTGTGGGATTAAAAGGTCGGGGTGAGGTGAAGATGAAGGCAGGTCCCTCACAGGGTGAGATAGACAACACTGCCTCAGACTGATTTCTGCTGATTTAGTTGGGGGTGTCAAGATGTTACGTCAGAGCACTTCGTTGTATCCCTGCCCTTCTATGGCTCTCTGCATTTCTTGCTCTCTTTCTTACCTTGCATGATCTCCTCTACGACACAGCAATGGCTGCGCACGCTCCCCATCCCTGCACACTCCACATCCCTGCACACTCCATGTCCCTGCACACTCCACATCTGCAGAAGGGCACAACTCTGCCAGAAAGACCTGATGGTCTCTGTGCATGCTCTGCCTGCCTTGCAGAGGAAGCCATTGCATTCTTCACGGGTACAATTCAGTGTTGCCTTCTTGTTTTCTGTAGGAGCCAGAAATCTCTTAAAATTACAACCTCTTTCCCCTTTTGTCTCCTCTCCCTTGCTGTTGAGGGAGTCAGCCTTGGGTAGGGCCCCCTGTAAGTCACGCATGGAGATCCAAGCTGAAGAGTTGACCTCTGAAGTGACACCCTGGCCTCCACTGAACTACATAAGGTGCTGTGTGAGATCCTGGGAAAGGCTGTTGCACAGTGAAAGCCTGGCTGGTGGTTCTGCTTAAAACAGGCAATTTTCAATCTATCTCAAGGGCTCATCAGCATGCAAGTTTCAAGTTTTGGAAAGTGTGAAAATGAGCTGGATGAAGTTAGGAAGGGAACTTATCTAGCTTTGCAGTAAAGGCAGGGGTCAGATGCCAAGAGGTTACTGGGAAAAAAGTTGACAAGTTTTTTTATGACAAGTGTTTATCTTCAATTGCTCTTAAGTATTCTTTGTCAGGAGAGGACGGGAGGTAAAGAACAACATCTTTTTCTATGCTTTGAAGTCATAGAAGAAAAGACAAATCCTTGATACAGCAAACACCCTTGCAAGATCCGACAGCCACACGCAGAGAAGAAGCACTGGAGCAAGCGGGAAAGTTTCTTGGCAGATCATGTTGTGGTGTAACACTGCCTGGTGGTACCCCAAAGAACATAAAGGTTGAAGGGGAACTTCATGGTAGTCAGGGGTGGAGAGCAGAGTGGTGACAACCTTGCATTGGGACTGGGCTCTTTGGGTTGTGACAGGGAAGTGTTGGAGTCATTCCATCCATGTGATGGACTTTAAGGGACCCTGTTCATAGCAGGAAAGGCTCAAACATGGCATGTTCTGCAGAGAGGACACACTGGAGGAGATTTATGAAGCAGAGAAAAGAGGGCAATAAGGGAACTCTTGGTAGCACTTATCTGCAGCACAGTGTGAAAGGACAGCCAGGACATACCCACAAAGGTGTCATCTCCTCACACTGGCATGTATAGATCTCAAATAGACTTATGACACCAGGTTTCATTGTTTTTCCTTCCCTTCACTGACTTTTTCCCCCCCTTTTTCTTTTCTCTTTACTACACCCAAAGTATACACCCAAAGTAAACACACTCTCCCCTCAGACTCCTGCCCTGATGCAGCAAGTCAGGCTGGGTTTAATAGCAATCCATGTTTTCAAAGTTCCACCAGATGAAGTGTGAAGGACTTCCAGCCCTGCTTGCAGGCTGACTCCCGGAGGGGTCAGCTGCTGGTGCAGGGAGCAATCTGTTTCCTGCCCTGCAGCAGCAAACGAGAGGTGAATGGAGGAAACAGATGTGGAAAATCCACCTCCCCCCTGCAGCCTGTCACTCAGAAGCAGCAAAAAGCAGATTCAGGCTCTTTTTCAGTGTGGTGGCAACGACTGCTTAGCTTTGCTAAAGGGAAAGGGCTGCTGATTCCAACAGGAGGTTATCGTGCTGCCCTACTCTCTTATACGGATCTGAATCATGGGTCATCTACCGCCACCACCTGCGTCTCCTAGAACGCTTCCATCAGCGCTGTCTCTGTTCAATCTTAAACATCCACTGGTCAGATTATGTGACCAATACATCTGTTCTTGAACAAGCAGCAGTCACAAGTATAGAGGCCATGTTACTGAGAACGCAGGTGCGTTGGGCAGGGCACGTCTCCAGGATGAAGGACCACCGCCTCCCTAAGATCCTGCTCTATGGTGAACTTGCCACCGGCTGCCGCAAGAGAGGAGCCCCGAAGAAAAGATACAAGGACTCCCTGAAACAACATCTCAGCCTTGGCCATATTGATCACCACAACTGGTCTACTCTGGCCTCCAATTGAGAGACCTGGAGACACACCATCTATAACACTGCTGATGCTTTTGAGAAAGCACACAGGATCACCCTTGAGGAGAAAAGGCAACGCAGAAAGAATCGTGCCTTGCAGAATATACCACCTAAGGAGTCTTTCTGTTGTGCCTTCTGCAACCGGACATGCCTGTCTCGTATTGGCCTTTTCAGCCACCAACACACTTCCAACAAACGTGGGTAGAGCCCTTCCCAAATCTTCATTTGTGAAGCCTAGCCATGATTATCGTGCTGCCATGCAAACATGCAAGGCAGGTAGAAAACAGATTTTGTTTTGGTCTCTTACTATTTTTCTTACTATCAGTCAGGTAAAAACTTCACAGGGCACCTTGGTGGGTTTCTTAGATGCAGCCAATGGAAATACTATTTTCCTGTAAAACTGACTGCAGTGGCTGGGTGTGATGACTCTTGGTTACTTCCCAGCTCCTTGCAATGACAGCTAAAAGTCTACAAGTCAAGTTCAGCCAACTCAAGCAAGCAGAAGCAAGTTTTATCTCCAGCAGAGGTGAACGTTCATTGGAGTTTGCATTGTCAATAGCTCAGCTCCATGTAAGGGAATAAATACACCACTTAGGGATACAGTGATTTTCTAAAGCCTGGGAGCATAAACCCTGAAATGCTCTTTGGGGTTTCCTCAGGAAATAGAATTTGACAGGACTAAACTATTTTGCATAGAATATTCCTTAAAGTCAGGGGCTGCATTCTGCGCTGCTCTGAGCAGAGGTTTGCCGATGCTCAATAAGCAGCATCTTAACATGTTATAACTGATGCACATGTGATTTCTCTCATCCTAATTGTAATATCTAGCTGAGAAAAGCCATGATGGAAATTTCTGTAATTGCTAGCCATGCACTTTATTTAGTCTTGGTTTGAATTGGGTCAGGAAGGGAAGTCTGATAAGGAAGAGGGTTTACATTCCTCAAAATATTCTATAGAGAGTAGACCCATGAGGGATAACGTGAATCTCTTGGTTAACTAGATGTATGCGATCCCAAAATACCTGTGCTGCTCCTACTTTTGGTGAAATTCCTGAAGAAATCTCTGTCAGCTGCTGCCATCTCCCACAAACACCTGGGAACTCAGAAGGCTCCCAGCACATCACCAGTGCAGCAGCTTCCTCTTCTCTTTGGAAGAAAATGGCCATGGCCATGGAAAAGAGAAGTTTTATAAGACAAGCACAGAGCCAACAAAGCTGGGATTGCTGCCTGGCTCAGCCATAAATCAAATAAATAATCACTAAATGAAGAAAGCACTGCTGCTGCTGTCAAAACCAGTGGAATTTTTATCTTTGATTGCACAGGAAGCTGGATGGGCCCCTTAATCTTCCTTACTTAGGGAAGAGCAGGAGCGGGGAAATGCAACTTTTGCTAAGGAAGAAAAAAATTATGCAGATAATGTGCAGTGTTTTTGCCAGGCTCTTAATTGCTGTTGCCAAGGAAATGTATCCTCTTGGGTCAGGGATACTGTAATGACAAAATGCAAACAGCTTGATTCATGTTTTTAGAGAGATGGAGCGAAATTCATCCCTGGTGCAACTGGACTGAAATGCAGAGATGGATTTGGCTCGTTACATAGCTAGCAGTTCTGTATTAGCATGTTCTGCCAAGCTATTTTACAAACAACACCTAATTTATTAAAAGGGAAAGTTTAGAAAATATTTTTTTCTCATGATTTATTGCTACTTGTCTGCCAGTTGTTTGAACAAGGACTCCACCAGCCTGTTCTTTTTTGCATTTTTATTCGCTAAAAGAAATGTTCTGGCTTAGGGATTTTGAATCTGCCTCAGCAAGGTTTTAAATCAACAGCAGTAATCCCTTCGCCCTTGATTACCACTTATTTCTATGTCTTTTTTACAAGACAACATTTCTAAAGTAATCAGCAATTATTAAACTCCCATTTGCAATATCACACCGACTGTACAATACTTCTACTACCAATCTGCAGCATAAATTATCAGTGTAGATCATGGTTACAGTTTTAAAGCAAGGGGTTGTAATTAAAATACTTATAAAGGTCTCTTGTGCCTTAAGTGTTCCCTCAGTCCCAGCTCATTCATGTCCTCGTCCTACATAATGAAGACCAGTGGGAGCTTTGCTATAGTGTAGGACCATGTGCACCAATCTGGGCCATGATCATGGAATAAGCCCCAGGTGTCTGGGTCTGCACAGGACACTGTTTGACTTCAGCACAACCTTAAGCATGATTTGGTCCTTGTTTGTAATTTTAGTGCCTCAGTGCTGCACCCGTGCTGGGTGTCAGCACTCAATGTCTCTTCCTTTGCTACACAAAGTGGGAAAATGGGAGTGCTTGACTTGCAAGTACAAGGAGTTTGGGAATGCTCAGGCACCTGGCTTTCAGATCAGGACAGGTCCACGTCCAGCCTAGCTAAAGAAGAGCTCAGATCTCTATGTACCTCTCTTTGTGCTCTGGGGGTACACACAGCCCTTCCTCCCCAGTAGAGTTTGAAAAAGCATTTTCCAGCAAATAGCTGAAATCAATTTCTCCTGCTTTTACAGCAGAACTGGAGAGAAAAGCTGGGCTTCTCCAAAATGTGTTTTCAGACTAAATACGTTTTCTAAGAAATTTCTGATATAAATCTCATGGAAAAAAAAATAAACTGTTTCAAGATTTTCAATACAAAACTGAAAATTATCTGATTCTAACCCAACACTTTTTGATTTTGGGGGCTTACAAAAAGCCAAAAGATTTCTGCAGAGGAAATCGCCAGTTTAGCCATTACCAGACTGGATTCTTGCAACTCAGCAGTGTTGAGCATTGATATGGAAACTTCAGGGTGGCTAAATCTTTTTCTAAAATGCCAAAGAGGAAGCAAACTGAGGAAGAAGAGAGGGAGGGGTACAAATAGATCTTTGATAAGCACAGCTTTTAGCTTTAGTGGAATGAACTTGCAGTCTGCTAGGGGAGAGCTTGGATGCTATCTTTAGGAGCCAGGAAGCAGGAAAGATTAATCTTAATCTTCCAAAAGGCCTTGCTACCCCAGCAGAAAATGACAGACACTATTGGAAACTTGACATTCTTTGCTCACAATGTTCTTGTGAAAATTACAACTGGAAGCAACACTAAAAAGAAAATCAATAAAATTAATCAAGATATACAAAAATAAGCTGAAGACTCTCAGAAGTTCGGTGAGGACTTTTACATCTGCTTCATATTTTTTGTGATAGATCCCTGACTAGTATAGAACCTGATGAAAAATCCTGATGGAAAGATGGGTACAATCCCCCACCAGTAGAGCATGCACAGCATCTTGGATTACAGCACAGTTGATGTTTTAAATAGTTTAAGGAATTGGAATATCATAGAATCATAGAACAACCAGTTGGGAAGGACCTTAAAGATCATCTCATCTATCCCCTCTTTGCAATAGTATGGTCTAGACAGCCCAGGACCCTGTCCAGTTGAATTTTAAAAGTGTCCAGTGTTGAGGAATCCACCACTTGTCTGAGGAGATGATTTCGATGGTTGATTGTTCTCTTTGTGAAAAGATTTCTTCTTGTGCTCAATCAGAATTTCCCCAAGAATAACTTGTACCCATTACCCCTCGCCTTTCTATGCAACAGCTTGCAAAAAAGGAGTCTCTATCTGCTTTGTAGCCACCTTTTAAATACTGGAACATGGTGATAAGGTCTCCTCTAAGCCTTCTTTTCTCAAGTCTGAACAAATCCAGGTCTCTCAGTCTTTCCTCATATGACAGACTTCCTAGTCCATGGATCATCTCTGTGCCCCTTCTCTGGACCCTCTCTAACCTGCTCACACCTCTTTTTCATAGTGGGGACAAAAACAGAACACAGAATTCCAGGTGTGGCCTGACAAGTGATGGGTAGAGTGGGATGATGACTTTTTTCTCTCTGCTGGTGATGCTCTTTTTGCTGTAGCCCAGCATCCCACAGGCTTTCTTTGTCACAGCAGCAACTGCTCACTCTTACTGAGCTTGTTGTCTACCAGGACGCTCAGGTCCCTTTCCACTGAGTTGCTCCCCAGTTGGATAGGTCCCAGCCTGTGCTGCACTCCTAGATTGTGTTTTCCCAGGTTTAAGGCCTCACACTTGTCCTTTCTGAACTTCAAAAGGTTTGTGTTAGCACGCCCTTCCAGCCTACCCAGGTCTTCCTGCAGGGTGGTTCTCCCTTCCAAAGTGTCTACTTCCCCGCTCAGTTTGGTGTCATTGGCAAATTTGATTAGGGTACAATTGATCCCACCATCCAGGTCAGGGATTTGTTGCTAATGTGTCCTTCACGAATGTCTGCTGTTACTTTCTGCCTGTGTAAGCCTAACACTGTATATTTTTAACCTGCTGTTTGCTGTTATCTGTTGCACATGAACAGTGGAAAAGCTCAGGTTTAAATACTTTAGAATGCCCTGGAGAGATCTTATTTTGGTGGCTTTGTTTTCAGTTTCAAGAAGCTGTTACATTTTGTAGACATGTAAAACCACACTTAAAAAAAATTCCAAGATCAAATTAAGCTGGTTCTGGGCAAACTTAACAAAGTTTGTCTATTTCCTGTCAGACACACAGACTGTTCTGCTCAGGAATTCGTGCCTTTCAGTCCACATTTAATTCCATTTTCTGCCTGATTTCTATTTATAATGCACAAAACGATATTATTTGCCAGTAACACATTAAAAAATGCCAGCAATATGCTGCAATGTGAGCAGCACGGGAAAGAGGAGAAGGCTTTCCTAAATAAGTTACCCGACTAAATTTCTGTCTCGTTTGAATGTTCAGGGAACCAGAGGAATGAATTAGAAGTATTTGAGGTTCACATTAGAGCCTGAGAATTATGTGTTTATAAGGGGCTGGGGACTAAAGGTTCTGTTAACCATGTGGTGGCCAGAAGGAGAGTCCCTTCAGAAGGGACCTTGTTTTCCTCAGGTTTTGTCATTCTTATGGTCTGTGATTTTCTTAATTCTGTGTACAATATCAAAACAAACTATTGCAAACTAAGCACAGATCAAACTAAATCAGTGAACATTATGTTTCTTTTTCCTCCCTCCATCCCACTGACATCTCCATCCATTACTGTACCTCTGTGTATGTGTCTTCTCCAGTTTTTTTAATTCATTTTCCCTCTCACAGTATGTCCCTCTGTCAGCTTTCGTGTTTCCTCTCATCCAAACCTTTGTTAAGTGCCTCGATGGGTTACACAGATAAAAGCACAGTTCTTGGGCCATTGAACTTGTGACTGAATGTCCATGGCTTCAAGTGATTTCACCTTAAGCAGACCCTTCAAATGCATTGATTCTTTCACCATGGGGAGCTCGACTTCAGGTGTGATGGTCAGCAATCTGAGATGAACAAAAGAGGGGAGAGTTGGATCTCTGAGTCTGGTCTCAGTATATTATTCTGTAAGTCTGAAGTGACTAATTCTGTCAATTAAACTACAGCACAACCTACACAACTACCTAAATACCATGTCAGAAGTGTAATATTGCCAAATAGCAAGTACAAATCAAAGGAAAGTAGACAGTTAATCACTCCATGTTTGAATGAGTTATGGGATGTTTTGACTGCCAGCAGTTTACATGAGTTCACTAATGGACAAATTCATAGAAATCACTGAAATGACTGAAACTTACTATAACACAAAGACATCATCTGTCCCTACATTATTCCACATACCTTCACTGTTGGACCTTGTTGAAGAAACAAACTAGAAAACAACCATAATAAGACCAGTCTCCTCTTTTAATGACACTTAGATGACAACTAAATAAAAATGTCATTAAACAAAAACACGGCATGTTCCACATCCTCAGAAATATGAGGTTAAACCAGTAGCATCTTACACAGGACGAGTGTCCGTTTTTGGCTTTGCTGCTTCCTTAGGTTTAACTGTTCAATAAAGTGATGGTAATTCAGAGCAGAGACACAGTCCAAAGCAATTAGCTCTCAGTCAGGAAGTCCCCCCAATGTCAAGAGCATAAATCTCCCAGCCCACGCAGAGCTTTGCATTCCTGCAGCACATGGGGCCCATTAACGCTCCTTACAGCTCTTAGGAACGGCAATGCCAGAGCAGCTCTGCTCCAGTGTCTTTCAGCTGCCACATCTGCTCTGTTTGCCCCTGGTCCCTTTGGGGCTATTTAGGATTTTTTTAGTATGCCAGATGCTATCATGATGGCAGACTCCTTAGAAAAGCCTGAGTGGATATTCTGCACTGAACCCAAGTCCGTGCCAGGTGCTGCAGGAGGGGCTGGTAGCTCTCTCCTTTGCTGGCTTTGAGGTTCATCGAGGTGCTGGATTGCTGAGCGGTGCCAGCAAACCCTGTAATTTTGCCTCATTATGTTCTAATGAAGCGGGCTGAGGCAGAGCTTCCATTTAGTGCTGTCGTTTTTTGAGAGGGCTGAGAAATGTCATCTGTCACTGCGCAATGAAGCTCAGAGGACTGAGCAGTGGTCAAGTCAAGAGGTTTTGTGTTCAGATCAGTTCTCTAGAAGCAAGAGGCTCCTACCACAAAAAAAAAAATAAAAATAAAAGGTCCTTCCAAACTCCTCATGTCTTTCAACAAAGCTTTTCACCATCATATTTACAAATAGGTCAGGACTAGTTTGCAGCATCAGTGGTGGAAAGAATGCTGCCACCTGGTCCTGGATGTGGACTAGGACTTCTGAATCTAAGAGAGGACATCCATGACAAAGGAACTACATGAGCAACTTTGTGAGAGACAAATCTCTGTCTTGGCCTTGTCTCCATCCTCAGCTGTGTTGCAGCATGGAAAGGGAAGCAGGAGCCCAATGTACAGCCACAGACACCTCTTCATATGGTTTCACTACCAGGATTCCTTCCTCTACAGCTGGCCAGGGCTATTTGTTGGGGGCTAGACCAGCTGGTTTCTTCTCATGTGATTTCACTCTTTAAGAAGAGGGAAATAGGTTGTAAAATATGTGTAATGTTTTCTCACATGGAGAAAGACACATGTAAACCCTCCTTCTGGAAAAAAGAGACAGATATGGCCCACAGCATACTCGTGGAGTACCTGGATCCATCTGGAATAACCCTTGCCTGAATTTCAAAGTTATTTATAGTTATCAACAGACATTTTAAGAAAACAACACCAGCAATTTTTTTTCTGGTTCTACCTCAAGAAGATGGGAGTGCATAGGGTGATGCATAATGTGTTTAGGGCTTGAAAAGTTTTACACCATTTTCAGTCTAAAGGGAGAACTGATTTTGCCCTGTCTAAATGAAAACCCAGCTGTGAACCTCAGTCTTAATAAGTCCTGTGAGTGCTGAGGCACTCAGCCACACTTCCTAAAGCTGACTCAATTTTTTAGGTGAAACAACTTCAAATGGAGACATTGTGGAGTCATTGGTAGCCTCACAGGCAGGGCATGCCCTGAGATGTGAGACCTCAGTGTCAATCAGGCACAACAGGATGTGACAGTGGCTCCCTCATCTTAAGAAATGCTCTAAATTCTCAATTCTTGCTATTCTGAGGTGGAACAAGCTGATTATTATGTTGTATGTAGGTTTTCCCAGAAATGCCATTGTTGTTGAAACTGGTGCGAAAATTCCTACAAACCTCCTCAGCTTAGGTGGATCAGCTTTGTTTTCTTTGTTTCCTAGAAAAAATCCACCTCAGTGGAAAATTCCAGTCTTGTCTAAGCATTATCCTCATAATTTGCATCTGTGGATGTGTAATTGCAGGTATGTTTTGTTTTCCAGAACTGGGCACAAAGGAACCAGTGCCTGCAGTTTTGCTAAGCCCTGCGAGAGGCACAAATTATCCTCCCCTATACCTGATGACAGAAAGTCCCACCCACAGTAATTTGAGGGTACAAAAGAAGAAAATATTTTAAAAAGGAAGAAAAAAGTCAAGGCTCTGTCGCAGAGCCGGGACCTGTGTCTGTCAGGTTCAAATGCACATTCAGATTGTGAAAGGGCACCATGGAGTGAAAGGAGAAGCCATGGACGAGAAAGAGAAGTACCTTCAAGCAATTTAAAGCTGTGTCAGGAAGACAAGAAAGCAAACTGAGAAGGTAAAACACAGAGCAGAGGGCTGAGTGACAATTAATGAACTCTTCACCCTTGATGTCTGCTACTGCCCAAAGAGACGGGCACAGGAGTGTCCCAGAGCTGAGCCTTTGTGCAACTAAATCTGATTTTCTGCCTTTTTGAATTTCTTTCATTCTACTAATGAAAGTAGTAGAATCCTACTCATTACACCACTTCTAATTCATAGCATGTGTGATGCTGGGAAGCCCAGCTCCTGCGTGACTGGCAAAGAATCCATGCACTAGTCCAAGCCCATGGACAGGGACGTGGAATCTGACCTGAACTGTTCAAACCACAGAATGGCCTGGGTTGGAAGGGACCTTAAAGATCATCCCCTTCCAACCCTCTCCATGGGCAGGGACACCTTCCACTGGACTGGGTTGCTCAAAGCTCTATCCAACTCGGCCTTGAACACTTCCCAGGATGGGGCATCCACAATTTCTCTGGCCATAAATAGACTTTCTCCATTGTTCCTGTAGTCTCCCTTCAGGTACTGGAAGGCTGCAGTTAGGTCATTCCAAAGTCTTCTCTTCTTGAGGCTGAACAAACATATTCACACACATTCTTCCACATCTTTGAAAATTTGTACATCTGGGACTCATTTTTTTTGCAGCTTAGTTATCCTGTGTGAAGGGCATCCCACACCAAATGAGTTGAGGATATAAGAAAGGCCTGATTGCTCTGAGCAGGGGTCCAGTTGCAAGTCTTTCTCCACCACCTTTCGGCCATAACCACTGCTTTATCTGGGAGGCCTTGCTTCCCTGCTGCTGTCACATCCCCAGGCAGAACACCCTTGGCAGCGGTGCATCAGCTCAAGGGTCCCCTCAAGAAGTAGCTGATGCTCTTGGGTTGTACTTGTTACAATATTGAGGGATGTGTGTCTAACTTATTCCTTTGAACCTTCACCTTTGTGAACTGGCAGATCTCAGTCTTATCCCTTCTCAGCTGCCCTTTCTCCAAACCGAAGGGTCTCTGTGTTTCCCACCTCTCCTTGTGAGGCAGCTGCTCCAATCCCTTGACTTCAGTTGTCTTTCCCTGTACCTTCTCCAGCTCCACCGGGTCCCTGAGGATACATCAAAGCTTTCTGTTTGCTGCTGGGATGAATTGTGCTGGTTTTGAGTCCTTGCAGAGCCATCTGACTCCTGTGACAAAGTGACACTGTTCAAAGTATGACTCATACAATCCTGGCTCATCCAATTTGGAGACCAAGAATTATCTCTAATTCATAACATATTGTATATTAATTATTCCATAATTAATAAACGTTTTCTCATTAGTTTGCTTGTTTTAATTTTGCATCTGCTCATGAACAGTTTGTGAATGTAAATAGTACAAAATCCAGGGAACAAATTATGCATGGGGTTATTTGCTAAGCTCCCCTTTTGCCATGAGTTTTTTGCCCTTGTTTTAGTTAAATTCTTACCTTAATTTCTTGCATATTCCTTGTTTTTAATCACAACCTTGTGAGAATCCCCTGGAAATACCTTGCTTGCCTGTTCCTAGCAATACAGATCAACTTGCAGCTGGGTTTAAGCACAGTTGATGAGAAAAGCATTTCATTGTTTCAGTCTATCCCCTTCTCCTTGTTTCCTTCCACTGTGAACTCTCTAGTTAGCAGATTATTTCCTACAGCAGAAAAAAGCCATCAGGCCTTTGGTAAGGCTCCAGCTCTGCTAGGAAAGTTGTGCTGATGGACCAAATGCTTTCAGCCTCACCCTTTTCCTCTGTCCTTTCTTGCCATCACATCAAGCACATTCCCATGATCCCAGGCACCCAAGTGGATTTGCAGACCCAAGTTCTGTATCCTGTAGTCAGACACAGAGCCATACCAGGGGATTACAGTATCCAGTCATTTAGGTGCTGGTTTATTAAGGAAATTGGCTGGAACTGTTGTGTCATATATGAAATATGAGAATCTCCCAACCCATATGTACAATTTAGTAATGATGGTTGAGATGAGAGAAGACAAAATAACCATATAGATATTCATACTCTAGAGCTCTGAGTGATCTAAACTGTCAGAAGGACTGAAATTTAGTCTAATTCTGTAGATCTAAATAGCTCAGGATTGTTTTAATTGGGTTATGTATTTAGTTTAAATGAGCATGAGATGGCTCTAAGCAGCCACCGAATAATAAGATTAACAAAGGAGATGAATTTGAAACCAGAACCAGAATCATTCATCTAACACTTCCCAATCAGGGGCTTTTGATTATGTCCCGGTCATTCCCACTCTGGATTTTGCAAACAAAAATCTGGCATATGCTGTCATATGCAAACAGGGCTTCAGATTCAGTGCTTGGATTGGTAAAATCACATTTGTATGCAAGACATGGCAGGTCCTAGGAGGGCTGATGACACATTCTAAGCTTCAGCTTCTCCTTCTGATCTCTTGATTTCAATGGTCTCTGAAATGAAATGAGCCACGGGGTAAACCTTTGCCAGCCTTTTTCCATTCACTTAATTGCTGATAAAATGTATGTCTCCGCTCTGGATGCTGTGAGACCAGGACAATGGCATCAGTGGACAAAGCCAAAGGGTCATGAGTAAGCACTACTGAGCTTCCCTCTCCAGATCCATCCTGTTAACACACATATAAATTAGAAAAACCCATTGATTTTCCATTCTGTCTCTTTCTGGGAACAGATATATAGGAAAACATCACTCATCATAGGACATGAATGAGATATCCCTCCACTGCCATTAAATCAAGGGAACACAGACAGGGGAGGACTTGGTTTTAAAGGCAATGGAAATGCCAATTGTCCAGATTTAATACATAGGAGCATAAGATGCCCGCAAGGCAGAACAAACTGAGGATCACCCACATTACAGGGTCTGCCCAGGATCACCAAAAGTCTAACAGCAGATTTTTTAGAAGATCAATATTTCCAAAAGAAGACTTTTCCAGAAACACCTTTTTTTGACTAAATGGAAATATTTGTTAAAAGTTTTAGGAAGGCATAGGGGTTTTGGTTAATATATAAACAAACCCGAAAAAAATGTTTGATTTTACACTGATACAAAATTGTTTTGAAACTTTCATTTAAATATTTTGCAAGAAAATCAGAAATTACGTCTAAACAGCTCCTTTTATCAGATCAGAGTCAGATTGACTGTTTGTATGGGTACCAATAAAGATGCAAATTTGCAGCTCAGTATAAATCATCTCAGAGAAGTTTATAAACACTACTGCCAAAAACCACCCTGGAATTATGTCCATCTAAGTGGTACACTTCCCCTTATGATTTCCACAGCACAAGGACTTTTAGTCTGAGTAAAGACTAAATGCTTTCTGCGGGGCTGTGATGGTGAGTGAATGCCCTGGAAAAACTCCACTCCTCTCCACAGGCAAGATGTTTACTCTGTCCCTTCTAGGGCTGTATTTTTGTAAAGGTTCATTTCTGATCTTTTCTAACCACCCTTTATTTCCACAGGACACTGAAGTGAATTATTTCACTTCTATGCTTCCAGGAAAAGCCAGCAGGAAGCTCTTTGTTTCCTTTTCTTCCTCTTTTGTGCTAAGGGGGTTTATTTAATACAGCTGGGAGGTCAGGCCCCTGGAGGTCTATTTGTACGTAATTCTACAACTGCCTTGCATTATAAAAGAATGCAAATGCAATATGTATTGACTCTATGGGTCACAGTGGCACCTCTTGTTTGGGGAAATATTGAAATTATCTGTAAGTACTTAAATAAGGGAGTCCGCTGAAGTATACTGTGTTTACAGGGTGCCTCTGCCTTAGTTAATAGCACAGAAGAAACAGCTGATCAAAATAAGGATACAAATCGTATAAATCTGAGGGAACTACAAGGAGATCATCCAGATTAGAACCTTTGATAAAAGGGCCCACAATTTAGCTAGATGAGTGCTGTAGCCATGTAAATGAGAGTAGATCTTTTTTTATTGGACCTATTTGTTTCAGTAATTGTTTGCAGTGGAGCAGCTCCATTCACCATTCAGCCTTTTATCTTTCCTTAAGAAACACTCTGTAGCTTTTTTTGAAGGGAAATTAATGTTTTGATGAATCCCCGCTAGAAACTAAAGCAGGATTACAAAGCCAGAACTGTAATAAAGGATATTGGGTACTTAGGAGAGGTCAAACCTCACTTTGACTAAGTTGTAATTTGGTCTATTTTTTCCCGTCTCCTGGGAATTGTGGATCTGACTAAATTAAAAAATCTCTTGCTGATTTTGAGGGGGCCTGGGTTAAATAATATTGCTGAGATCCAACACCAGAGAAGTCTGTGGATGTTCCCTACATTAAAAATTGTATTCAGTGATAGTGATTATTATTTACAAAAAATATTTTTAACCAGCATAGCATAGTATCCTCCAGAATGAGAAGAGATCACTGAGCTTTGCAATTTCTTGCCAGAAGATACTGCCAAAATCTTACATGAACTTAAGGGGAGGCTGAACTGGTTCAAGGGAAAAAAAGATCTATCAACAGTTATATCTATAAATCTTCATCTATTTGCAGAAATTAGTAGAAATCTACAGTCAGCTTAGGAAGCTCTGGGTGTCCAGAGGCTGTGATTGGGGTATCATGTATGTTTGCCCTTCTCTTGTAGTATTCCTTGGGAATTTACTTTTGTTCACTGCCAAAGATGGGTCTAGACAGAATTGTAATTTGAATACTGCAGCCACTCTTACAGTTTTTTGATGTCTTTATACTTATGTCAGATCAGGAGGAAGTGCAAGAAAAGAGGTTCCCATAGGGATCCTATGAGTCCTGTCCACAGGACAGGCTCCTTGGGCTGGCAACATAAGTTGAGGCTGAGAAAGAATGATCTGTGTCTAGTCCCACCATGCCCTCAGATGAGTGCTCCATCTGACATCCCAACCTATCCTGCCTTCCTTGGCACAAATTAATGATCTAACAAACAGCTCACATCGATGACAGCAGCATCGAGACACGCTGTTGATTTCCCACTAGAGATGTCAAAATTCACTCTGTATTTGGAGCCGGGTGAACAACAAACTTCCCCTAGACAGAGAAATACTGTTGTAAAACAAAATCTGGGGCTTTAATGCACAATTAGAATAAGTCATAACATTACTTTGAGTCAAACTGCCATATAACCTTGGCGTGGGTTCACAGATTCCACTAATTTCGTTGCTAGATGCACATTTGCCCCGAAAGAAAAAAATCCTTCTGCTTCTTCCTATTTATCCAGATGAAAATACAAAGCTATAAATAAAAATCACCTATCTACTAGTGCTCAAACACAGGTTTTAGATTTGTATAAAGGCAACACGCAACATAATGCATTCTGCAGCGAAAGGGTGCTCATGAAAGGCGAGGTTCCAGAAAGGCCTAGAGCTCAGGTAGGACCTGCAAAGCTGGATATTTGTGCTGAGATGTGTGTGGAAGACCACAGAAAGTGATGGCAGTTGTCTCAGTTACTGGAACTTGGAACAGGTACTGATCCAACAGGAGCACTTTGTTCAGTATGGTAGGATGCTTCCGCAAATGAGGTATTTTTGTTCACGGATCTGTGACATGGACTAACTCATCTCCATCAGCACTGATGTGTTGAACACATCCAGCAACCCAGGACATAATTTATCTGCCTAATGTGCAAAAATGTTAAGATAAGCTTGTTCCTTTTCCATTTGCTCTCTCACATTCATTGATTTCCTAAATTAAATGTCTTTCCTGTATCTTGGTGATGAAGCATCTCCCAAGACTTTCTGTGGCAGACTGGGAACTCTAAAGTGAGTGACTTATCCGATACCTTTCCTAAGGTTGTCACCTGAGCTGTCATACATGTGGTTCTTGCAGACAGAAACACTTACAAGAAATTCTACTGACAGGTAGAACTTTCAAACTGATTTTTAAAATTGACTGTGGTGAAATAACAGTCAACATTAACAGGAGTGGTGACATGTTATTCCTTTGGAAACCACATGATAATCAGAAGGAGACTGGCCTGAAAATGCTTAGCTTCAATCTACAGTATTCATGTTTACCCTACTTAGGAATAGTTTATCTCATTTCACATTCACTGGGGAAGCCACTTCTTGAATTGTACTCTCCAATAATTGAAGAGACGTGCAGGATTAGATCAGGATTTATAATGAGGGAAGAGCAGCCCTGAGGCAGATGCTCTTAAGCAGAACTATAATTTACTGGCAACCTTATCTAAGATATGGTCAGTCAATAAGAAAGCCTCAGAGGACTTCAGGGTAGCCACAGTGTCAATCAACCTGCTGATTTCTTTGTAAGGAATGCCAGCTGGTTACTAAACCACAGGGGGTAGACAATAAAAATGAAGAGTTAAGGACAGAATAATTATTTATTTCAAGTGGGAAACCAGGAAAAAAGTTTGAAACCTATTTCTGTTAATTGCTCATGTTGCTGTCATTACCCTTTGTTATTATTTGTGGTAGAACTGGTGACCAGAGACTCAGCTGAGACTGTAAACTGATTAAGCTGAAATGGACCTATTGTGCTCACACTGTGCCTTCACTACCCACAGCTGAAGGCTCTGGTACAGTGTTCCCCATATTTTCTACCTAGATCATACACAATACACTGTCACTGGGCTTTGCAGCCACAGTTAAAGTGCAAACTATGGCTCTGCTTTCCCCTGGGATCCTAACACATTTACTTGGTCTCTTCAGTTTCTTCCCACACTTCTCCCCCATGTGTCTGGAGGACCAAGACCATCATTCCCATGATTAATGACTCACTGAGAAAGAATCAGAGCGACTTTGAACTTATTTTAGCACAACTTCCCCAGGAAGAATGACCCCAGAAATCCCAGTAGCATGCAGGGCCAGAGAGAATCCAGGCAGAACTTCATGGTTTAACTGCCTAACATGGGCCTGAGTCAACCAGAGATGCCAAATGCAGATCACAGACCTGAACCAGTTCTGTGGTGGAGACACACTCCAGCATGCAACTCACCTGTTACTGAGACAGTGAGAACCTGGAGCTCTGACTCCTGATCCCAGAACAGCTACTATCCCAGTGTGTTGGCTTGGATGTCTCTGTCAACCCTACCACTTCTCTGAATTATTTGCCATCCTGTGGCTTTTTCTGTTTTTCTAGGAAATTATGGAAAACCAGAGCAGTTTGGCTAAATTTAAGGATTTCTATGTGCTCAGCAACTGTTGTGGTGTGATAAGCTGGTCAAACCTGTCCATGCAAAGGGATTTGGACACACTCAAAATTACTTGGGCATGTACCCACCAAGTCTTCAGAGCTTGCACAGAAGATCCGAGATACTGAGCTTGCTCAAGGCTCTCTGCTCGGCACAGCATAACCATATTCATGGATTTCTGCATAGGAAAACCCACCCTTTCCTTCCCTCCCCTTCCCTTCCCTTTTCTTCTTCTCTTCCACTTCATTTTTAGGTGTGATGATCTCTAAGTCTCCCATTTACTCCAACTAGGGTTGGCAGTTTTCAAAAAAAGGAAAACTGTACTTTTCATTTCTCTAGTTTTTCATCTTCTAATTAGACACGTTTATATATTGTGGTGATGGACATGCTGCAAACAGTGTGGTTGTTGATATCTTACAGTATCAGCTAGTAGGAAGAAAATTAACTTTATCCCAGCCCAAACCAGAACAAGTTGTCAGGTCTAACAGCACTTTAAGATCCTGTGATGGAAGATGCTGTGGACTCTTGATCCATATGCATGGTCCTCTGCAAACACTTATGTGACCCATGGAAAGTCTTTGGAGTGCAATCATTCCTACACAAAGGACAGAAATAAAACCACTTGTTCCTTGCAATTTGCATGTACTTTATGGTTCAGAGCACAGAGAAATCTGCCCATCTTGCCTTTCATGGGGGAAAGAGCACTTGATTATCTTCTGTAGTGGGAAATTATATGAGATTGTCTGCTCCAATTGCTGTATGGCCAGCCCAAGTACAGCCTGTCATCTTTGGTAAATAAACAAGGTTGGAAATGGAAAAATTTGCCCAGCCTGCACAACAATCCATATGTGTCCTGGCTGGAAGTAGGGATAGACCTCCTCAGAGGCTTTGTCTCACATTTTTCTGTATCTCCAGCTATTACAGCTGTATTTTCACAGACTTTTCTCTGTCATCCATGGAAAGACAGCTGGGCATGTCTTTATAGGCCCAGTCCAAGCAAAATTCCTTATGATCTCCACAGGAGCAGGAGCAGTTTTCAAGCTTCCTCAGGCTTTGCTGCTTCCTCTCATCTAGGAGGCAGGCAGAAATGAGGGCTCCATCTAAATTCACTTGAGGGCTGTGGCAATTTTAGCAATGCCTTTAATTAGGCTATGGATGAGCCTTTCTGTGTCAGACCTCACCCTAGAGAAGTCACATGGGGAGGAATTCTAGCATTATTAATTGCAGCACCTCAAGGCTTTGACCCTACAGCAGGGGCCAGGGACAGGCTGTTGAGTCTGTTTAAATGTTCTTCATTACAACTCTGAGCCCACCTATAGCTGTATGTTTGAGGATCTGATTTCCTCAGAAAAGCGCCATGAAGTTCTAGGCACCGTGTATTTGTACTATGTGGGATGTACACCTTGTCCACAGATCCTGTGTCCTTCAGGATCAAACTGACACATCAACTCAGAGATCTTGGTGCCTGCTTACCTGTGCCAGGGCCAGGGGTACAGTTTGTGTTATTAGCATGATGTAAAATTACTACAATGACATGAGAAGGCAAACACAACCTATGGCACGTAAGAACTGCAAGATTAGGGCAGAAGGTGTCCAGAAACCCACAATCCAAACATATCTATGATTTTCTGACCTAATCTTGTGAGACCTCTAGATTCTAGAGGTCAATACCCAATTTTATCTGAAGATGAACTTGCTTAGTGTCTTCTATCTGCAAATTTCAAACTGTGCCAGCAAGGAAGTTATGGTTATTTTTTCTGTTCTACTTGAGCAAAAGAGCAGAACCTGAAGCAAAATTACTTATTTCAGGTTGCTGAGTGAGCCAGTAGTGGAGGCAATATGAGAAGCTGGGTCTTAAGAGTCCTAGCAGAGGAAGCACAGAACAGCTTTTTAGAGGCCAGACTACAGGCAGGGATAAAATCAGTCTCTGAAGGAGCGATCAAATGAAACTCTGCTGTTGGAGGGTAAATTAAATCCCCCTTTTTTTCTGCAGTCTGGGGAATGAGCATGTTTTGGATCCAACTGTGCGACATTAATCACAATATGGAATATTTGAGCCAAAGGTCAGCCACAGGGGGCCAACTATTAACATATGGGATTTATCTGTCTCCTTCTTCCATAAAGATGCAGCATGCTGGATAATTAAACTTCTGAGTGCCAGCGTGGAGTGTAGTGTGTTTTTTTCCACTGCTCTTCATGATTCTATCCAGAACCATTTCCTTTCACTGTATGCTCAGAAGGGAGGAAACAAAGGTGGCATCCTGATCTTCATTATTAATACACAGGAAAACTTGGAGGAAATCCCTTTTATGCCCCTGGCTTTGTGTAAAGAAAACTCTGCAAGCTCCAAAGTCATATTGTTCAGCTCCTATATATACATTCATATATCTATGTGCATAGCAGATGTTTCTTCAGATACTTAACTGATGTTTCTGCAGAATTATGGTATGGAAAAACCTTCATAACAACCTGCATTACAGTTGATTTACTTCTATTAAATTAAAAACGTAGAAAAAAATAACATTTAAAGTGGCTACAGAGGAATAAAGAAAAAACACATTCTCCTGTGATTCATGTGAGTGCCTCACCATATTATATGGAATAAAAATCCTGGTGTACAGGCAGCGCTCAATGGGAGCAGGCAACCGGGAGGCATTTGTCCACTTTGGGTAAAGGAATTACAAAAAGCTAAAGAAATTCTGAGGAAGGCATCTACCTGAAGCTGGTCAGGTGCTGCCTTGTTTAACCAGCAGAAGCACCTCCAGAAGAAATGAATCCAGTTCTAATACAGACACCTGAAGAAGGAAGCACAAGTCTCCCTCTGGAGGTACCTACCTCTTCCCCCAGCTCACATGACCTGCTTGGATGAGATGTCTGCTTTCAAACAGCTAAAATTAAGCAAGGGGAATCCCACAGCAGCTGACTCCACTTTGTTTCTGCCACAGTAAAGTTGTTATTACTATTATTTAGGGTTATAATGTGGTAACACTCAAAGGCCAGGTATGGTGCAGGCATGAAGTAAAATGCAATTCCCTGCCTCACAAAGAGGACAACTCAAATAATTAAAGGATGATTTTGCTTTTATTTCTGCAGTTTGACTAAAAAGAAATGCAAAAAGCAATATGCAATTAAAGTACATAATGCTTGATTCATGGGATACCAAAATGCCAAACTACATACCACATATGTCCCGTGACACTTATACAATAGAATGACTGTGCACTTTTGGCTGCAATGTTAATAAAAAGGGGATTTATCATGTTAAGTATTTCCAGTGCATCACTCTGTCTCAGAGTGGTTCCAAAGTGCAGTCAGTTTATTATTTTTTCTTTTTTTTTGGATTCCAATATACTGTTTTTCATTTAAAATAAACTGGTAATATCTTACATTTATATATTGCTTTTCATCTAGAAGGATCCCTGAGGCCTTCTCGAGCACTTTCTGGAGTTTCACTACCCAAAGTGTTGGGGGAGAGAAGGCTTGTCCTGAATAAAATGCAGTTGTGGCCAAATTTCTTCATCACATGAGCCACACACTGTAATTTTCATGTGGTCAAAAGGCAAGAGACACATATGATGTGCCTTAAAGGAGAAATAAGAAAGCCAGAAACTGGAGTGGCTCACAGATGGGAGACAATACTGACTCCTCATATGACCCTGTTCCTCATTCACGGGCTGGAGCTGAGCTGGACTGACTCAGGGGTTTGGGCTACCAGGCAGCTCTTGCACCAAAACCAGGCAATGTGATGACTCAAGATATCCCTTCAATTGCTTGTGAGATGTTTGACTCAGAGCTATCACTTGACCACTGTCTTGTGTGAGGCATTGAGTGAGGAATTAAGACACCAGAGTAGCAGGTTCATATCAGCCAAGGTTCATATCAAGGTTCATATCAAGTTCCTTCAACTTTCTGCCCCTCCCACATCTTTTCCTTTCTCGGTTATGTCCAGCAATACTTTCCAAGTCTGGATAGAGCCATGGGAGCTTGCGGGTTGCGCAGCATTTCACGGAGCACAAGATAATAGTCTGTGTGTGGAGGGACTTTACTAAATCTGCACCTGCCAACAATGCCACGTACTACACACCTGAACTGAATGTAACATTGGCACAAAGTAGTTACATCCGTGAAAAACACTTGTGCTCTCTTGACAAACCATGGCAAGACATCCAGAATTTTTTTCTAATTTTTCTTAAAGCAAAATGTTACATTCCGTTTAAAGGTGTGGATGTGCAGGATCTGCAGGGAATATCATACATATCACAGCAGAATAACTGTCCGAGCAGAGGAAGGGCTGGGAAACACTGATGTAAAGTGTCAGGTTTCGGAGCAGGGAGAACTGCCTGTGAAGTAGCTAAGTAAGGGAGATAAAAACTCGATCAGGGCTACAAAGTGTCTTCAGAATAGACATGGTTAATGCTTGCATACAGAAATGATATGGAGAGGTCTGTAAGGTCAAGAATGCAAAAGATAGGGAAATCCAGCATTCCACTGGCCTTACAGTTCATTTTATTTCACTGCTGTTTACAATTCCCTAGTCACACACCATTTCCCCCTCCCATGCCTCAGATTGAGGGCTGTTCACAGAACAGGGAACTAATCAATATTTATACTGCCTCATTCGCCTAGGCACATCATTTTACCACATTTATTAAAAAAAAAAAATCAATTTTTATGAGGTTTCTCTCCATACAGTATCCATGAGCACCACATACAGAGCAACTGTATCTCACAACACTCCTATAAAGGAAAAGGCACTGAGAAATGAAGCTGCCCGTTGTCAGGGTTGACACTGTGAACATGGACAACATAGTTCAGGGGCTGTGGATTATTTAGGATAAATTCGGTGGAAACAGCACCATCTACTGAGCACCCAACAACCTTCTTGCTGGGACTTTTGGGGCTGGGGTTTTTGGAGGGGAAGGGTCTGCCTGTGCAGCCCCAGGGATGCTGAACGCTCAGCTCCTCAAGTTACTGAGCTCCTGAGATCAGGCTGAAGCTTTCCATCCCTGAGATGACTCCAGTTGCTATGCTGTGATTCAAGTCATCTGCTTTGAAGAAACATGAAAGAATCCTAATGATAAATATACAAAAGAAATCTAGTTAATTCCAGCATGTAGCCCAGTGTATAAACACACATTTCATCCCCAAAAGTCTGTCTTTGTTTGGGCTCACTCCCAAAGCCTGTGCACGCTATTCTGTGTCCCAGGCTCTCTCTCATGTCCCCATCGTGTAGTAACTCATTGGGAGACTAGATTTTGGGTACACTGAGGCACGTTTTTGCTGGCTGGCCGTGACCTCTTGGCCTCTTAGTTGCATGGGGACCCTGATTCTTATAGAATGACCGGTGGGAATATCCACACGGACAGGGCTCTGAGACACGAGAAGGGGGAAAAGAACCACTCAGGGAAAGTTAAGGGCAGGCACAGCTGGGAGATGATTCTCTTCCATGAGGAAGGAGGAGTGTCTCCAGCAGGTGACCGGGGCCGCTCCGCGGACCTGCGGCCTCGGCAGGACTTTGTGGACCGCCCGTGAGCCCGGTCTCTCACAGTGCCCCACGCGTGCTGTCCCTCCCGGGGAGAGGTGCCTCACGGGATCCCCGCCGCCCCACACACACCGTTTTCCCCCCGTTTCCCTCGGGGTTTCCCCCCAGCCATCCGCGCCACCGCGGATTTCTCCACGCCTGACAACAAAGGAGGCGGCGGGGCGGCCTCGGCGGTGACTCAGCGCCGGTCCCGCCCCCGGCCCGCCCCGCCGCTCCCCTCAGGCGCGGCCGGGCCGGCTCCGCGCGTGTGGCGGGGCCGGGCGGACACTCCGTCGGGCATCGAGCGAGTGGCTGCCGCTTCTCTCCTTTCTTCTCTCCCTTCCTCCTCGGCTCCCCCTGCCCTCGACCCCCGCGCTGCCGGGCGGGCAGAGCCGCCCCGCCGAGGTAGGTTCTGTGTCTGCTCCGCACACAAAGGCGCTGGCGCGGAGCGACGGGACAGCCCAGCCCGGGGGGAGGCTGAGGGACGGCGGCTCCCGGGGAGGGGAGCGGGCAGCGGGGGGGTCCCGGGGGGCTCCCCCGGGCCGTGGGGGTCCCGTGGCAGAGCCACGTCTCTTCGCCTTCAGTCGCGAAGGGAAACACGAGGAGTTCATCGCTGCTCTGCATAAAGCGAAGGGGGAGCAAGCAGAAGGGTGTGCGGGGCACCGGGGGTGCTGCCGGTCCCGCCGCCCCCCGCCGGTGTCCCCGGTTCTGCGGGGCCGTGGAGCCTGTGGGTGTTTCAGCTTCTCCGTGGGGCAGCTTTGATTCTCTGGTGACTCTTGCAGCAGTGGGAGCATTCCCACAGCCCGGCCGGGTCTGTGGGTGCGGGCTGGTGGGGCCGGGGGAGTGTGGTGGTGGATGGAAAGAAAAGGTAAGGCGGATAAGTATTATACATGTTTTGTTTCCTATAAGTGCTGCCCTGTGAAATGAGTATTCAGAGCAGCTGAACTTCTGGTGTGGGGAGTGGATGTTTCCTTACAAATCTTTAAAACAAGTAGAAGCTTGGAGCGGGGCAAGCCCCGAGGACCTGCTCTTTCCTGTGCTCCCACCGCTCCAACCTGGATCTGTCAAAGTTTCCCTCAAGGACCAGGAAAGTCCAAATATCCAGATTTTCCTGTGCATTGGGGTGAAAGGCTGCACAGCTGGCCAGGATAACTGCGTGGATAAACGTGTTTTGGGGGTGCACAAGGGGAAACGGTGCAGCGCAGGAGCTCTGTGTGACTGAACTACTTGTTTGCTTCGGCCATTGGATTTTTTTTCATAGCTTAATGAGTTCTGGCATAAATCAATACTGTTTGAGTGCGGTGTCCAGCCGTGGCTGGCATTGGAGCAGAGTCTGTAAGTCCAGGGCATGCTTGTGGCAAACTCAAGAGAGAGGCAGGAACATGTGAACTTTTGGGGTTTTGTGTCACACAAAAATGCAACAAAAGGAGGAAAAGATGCTTCTGTGTGAGCATAGTGTGGTCGCTGTGTATAGTTTGTGGTGGGAGTATTGTTGAATAACTCTGGCAGCAGAGCTGCTATGCCTTTGTGGTACTCCTATGTGTGTGCTAAGTCCTGTAGTACCAGTCAGGATATTCAACTTTCATAGACTTAGCAAGAGAAGTAGAAGCATGGAAGAACATTGCTGAAAATGAGAATGATTGTTGTGGATCTGGTAGGCAATTTAAGAGGCATTTAAACTGTCTTTAATTTCCCTGCGATATGAGCAGGACACTGAGAATCTGTTTCTTTACCGATGGCTGTTTTCCTAGCAATATATGGACAGACAGCGTGTACTATGAATGTGATGGCTGCTTGCTTGTTGTCAGCAATATTTGCTCAGGGACAATAAACAATTGTTTGCTGGGCTTTATTATAAAGAACTACAAATGCCCCATATCTCCTGAAACAAAGCCTTTATTGTCTTAATGCAACTGTGGGCCAATTTCATGCTTGGTATAGTTCCACTGATGTTGGTGGAATTTTGCCAGGGATGATTTTGGCAGGTGAACTGTCACTTCTGTGTCCATAATGCTCAAGAGTAATGTTGCTGTATTGTCTTCAGCACTTGAATATTGTTAATTAAAATGGTATGCTTATGCTTCCCAAAAGTTAGAGGTGGGAGAGTCATCTCATCAGGTCCTCACAATAATTTCCCACTTGCTTTCTCCTTTCTGCTTCAGATCTCATATCCCTTAATTTACTCTCTTCCTTCTTTTTTTCAGTCTTAGCATCTTTTTTCTCTCTTCAAAATTAAGAAGCTTCTCTGAACTTCAGTTCACCCTCGAGCATTTAGAGGTTTTGAGGCAGCCGGTGTTGAACCCTGCACCATCCCTGCACGACTGGGTAAGTGAGGAGCTGTGTGGCAGCTGCAGTTGGGAGATCCTTCTCACACATGCTCTCCTTTACAGGCTGATCTGTGTGGTGGCTTTGGTCGTGCATTTGCTGAAGTGGCAGATTGTTTGTCAGAGTCACGAAGTGGAACAGCCTGGCTTGAGAGCGACTGATAGACCAGGCTGGGGGTGGGGGAGTCACTCAGTTTTTACATAAAGCCACTACTCAGGATGTTGAGAAGCAGCTGGTTTTGAGAACGTTCCTCCATGACATCAGTAAGGACAGGGAAACTACCTAAAAATTGGAGCAGAAGGAAAAATGGGGAAAGATGGAAGGAAATATTCATGTTTACTAGCTGTGGGAAGAAGAGTGGAACTGTTTAACCAGTAATTGGCTCTAACAGAACCTTGGCTCCATCAAAGTTTAAAAAAAAAAAAAAGATTTCACTGAATAAAACTGTGTTATCTTTGTACGTGGTTAACAGTATTAAGTACATGTGGCCAACTCTTAGTCTGTTCTGGGGCTGTGGTAGTTGTAAACAGACCAAATTTCAATGCTCAGCTTGTGCTGAGCAGTTTTGTATCTGATGTCTCTGTGCTGAACAACTTTGTATCTATTTGCATCTCATAAGGACACAAAAAGAGCATGTGAGACACAACTCACGGCTGATGCCGTTCTGGCACAGAATCAAAGAGCAAAATTCATACACCGTCTCACTGTGGAGGGGAAGAAAATGTTCTTAGTGCTTCTTCAATCCAGTGATTAGTCTAAAGTTTGTTCTGGTTTGGCCAGACCTGGCATGTTTTTGAGTATCAGTGGAAGTATGGTTTGCAGCTAACATGATGTTGCCAAGAGCCTGCAGCTCTTCTGTGTTTACTTGAAAAGCTTGTAAGTTGGGGTTTTGATGTTTTGTTTTGACATAAGACAGTGGAAGGGTTCAGCTGTGGAAAGGGAATTGGTCACATGCTAACCTGAACATAAAGCTGCAAATTTGTTAGGAAAAACATATCATATCTTTAGGAGAAATGTAAATTCTGTGGCTACAACTACATTTCTTGGTGATACTTCCTTCCCCTTCCAACATCTTGCATGCTCTTGCCAAGCTTATCTCTAAGCGGGCTTCATTTATATTAATCTTCTAAAATCATACTGAAGTGGAAAGGTGCCCTGTCTTCCCACTGTGGGGAAGACACCTTCCCTTTGCAGATGGGAATTAAAAGCACAAACAAGTAAATGGGTCATCTGTGACCCCACAAACTGGGTAGTGGTGCAAAAACCTGAACTTGTATCTCCTGAGCCACTGGCTAGTGTTGAAATGAAAGTTCTTTCCCCCTGCAAGAAGGAGTAGGAGAAGAGAAGAGGCACGGTATGAAAATTAGTTGGGTTACCTGGCTGTGATGCAACCAGTGGTTGACTGCTTTTCCACCACCCCCATGCACGTAGGTATTTTTTAGACTGTGCAAAACAGAAAGCTTGTGTAATGATAAATGCTTAAACAAAGACATTTGGCATACACAGGAGAGGAAAAAACAAGGGACATTTTTCTCCTCCTTTCTATACCTGCCTTCAAATAGAGGGTTCTGTTTTTACAGATGAGTCTCTGGTTGTATCTTTGGGGGGGTCCTTCATCTGTCTCATTGTACAGTTGTGTGGAGCTGTGTCAGGTGCCAGCAGAAGGGCAGAGAAGGCTTTGCAGAGCCAAGAGGGTCATGGCAAGACCAGGGCTGCCTTTCTGTGACCACACCAGATGGGTGAGGTGATGAGAGTGCAGATCCCCACCCTGAGAGACCAGTCTTGTGTTTTCTAAAGGGGTGGCTGCTGTTCCTTGTGCTATGCACAGGCACTCACGTTGCTACGTGGCTGCTCTTCTGCTTCAGGGTGTTGGTGTGAAGGGCTGTGGGTGTTGCATGACAGTGGGGAGCTGCGTGCGGCAGTTCTGCTGTGGCAGAAATGTTGCAGGGGTTATATGAGCAATGAGCATTGGTGTCTGCAAGAAAAGGAAGGATGTGGTCTTTTCTTACTCTTTCTATACAGTTTGAAGCACTGGAGGGTACCTGCTACCTCTGTGTTTTTTTCACTCTGAGAAAAGTTTGAAGAAATGCTTTTCCTTACAGCGCTGTGCTTGGTGCTTGACGGTTATCATTGCGAAATCTGTCACAGTTGTAACTTTGGTTTCAAAACATGTTTTGAGCTGACAGACTACGTCTTGTGTTTAGGCCAGTGCTGTAAGTTTTGTGTACTGAAGGGTAGGAAACTCACAGGTGGGAGAACAGCGTTTCCAAGTTGTGTCTATAAAAGAACAAGTCACAAAGACTTTGGAGCAGTTGTGTGAAGTGCTTTGTCTGCCGGTCAGTGTCATATATTAAAATAACTCTTGAAATCAGTAGTTACTCTAATGGTTAAGCCTGGGTCTACAGCTGAAAGAGCAGGTTTTGTGGTAGCTAGATCTAGTGTGGCATGGAGTTTACTGAGTCTTAGCAGGTCATCAGCTTGCTTAGACGGGATGAGGATCCTAGTTTCATGGTGTCATCAGGGAGCACAAATGCAATAACCTTTGCCTTATTTAGCTTTATTTATCCTAGAAGCAAAACTCTTGTATTTGCTTACATTTTAAAAATTTCTCTGGCAATGTGAAGGCAGAAGGTTGCCTTTTGGGCACATACATGCTCCTCATCAAAAAGAGGAATAGCACAGTCATTTAGGAACAGGGAGCAAATCTCTTTCTTTTAGACAAGCTCAATTTATTTAGTTTTACATTTACACTGCAGTTTTGGGCAGCATATGTGCCCTCAGGATGAACTGTAAAACCTCTGTTCTGCCCTTTAGCCAATCTCAACCTTTTACATTTAATGCCCCTCAGTGTGAGCTGCATTAGAGTCCTGTAGAGAGCTTGTGATGACAAAGCATGAAAAGTGCTGCTGCTATCAGGGGTGCTTTAATGCACTGGAGAGCAATGTTGCTGCTTTTTGTGGTGGGATGAGTCTTATTTTTTAC
This sequence comes from Lepidothrix coronata, assembly GCF_001604755.1. Lineage (NCBI taxonomy): Eukaryota > Metazoa > Chordata > Aves > Passeriformes > Pipridae > Lepidothrix > Lepidothrix coronata. Next base: position 2,162,927 of record NW_016690200.1, read on the forward strand.
CTTATACCTGGGAATTGCTTACCTTTCTTGTAAGCTGTAGAGCTGAAACCCACAAATGCTTCTGAAGGAGAAACTGTGCTCATGTTTGACTTTGGTTGAAGCTCTGCTTTGCAGTATAGTATATTTTATGGAGGGGAAACTTTGTTGCTTTATAGAGGGAAACCCACATTAAGCTGCTTCTGCTTACTTGCATATTGAGAGTTCTTCTGTCCATCTTCAAGGACATTCAGTTCACCAGTGCCCACTAGTGCCAACTAACTCAGCAGGCCCTGTGGCATCTGCTCTGAAGTAGAGGCAAGTACTGCCAGTCAAAGGTATTTCAGCAGCAATGGCACTCAGTGGGTTGGCAAGAGGTAGGATGATGATGGGAAATAATAGAACAATTCTTTTCATTCCTTGCCTGTACAGTGAGTGGGTATTTGTCAGGCCTTATGGACATACACAGGCTTTTGTTCTGGTGCTAATAATAAATAGAGTTCACAGCTCTGAGTAGTCAGGACGATGTGGCGAGAAGTGGGTCAAGACCATTCGTGTGTGCATAACTGCACTCCTAATCTAGGCCAGTGCCTGTGCTGGATGCTTCTAAACAAGCTGAAAAGATTTCAGGGAAGCTGGAGTTTATGCTGTCAGCTGGATGAAGTGCACCTCTAGCTGAGTGGAGCACTTAAGGACAGGGATCAGAATGGATGGTCTGGAGTAGCTTTGCATGTTAGGAGGACCACAGAGGTACAGCTTTACTGTTTAGTACCTCTGAAGAGCTGGAAGTTTAGTTTGAGCCATAGGAAATTTTCTTCTTTCTGGCAGGGCAACTTGCTGAGCAGCCTTTCAAATGTGTGCACTGCTCTGCTGTTTCCACTGAAATATGTCTCTGCTACCTCAGTTTCCTCTGAAGTGTCACTGGGGACAAAGGTGATTTGCTCAGTGTTGCACTGCATTGCTGCAATGTCCTTCAGACTTGCTGTGGTAGATGAGCTCCTTGGTCCACTTCAAGGAAGAGTGGGTGCCTGGGCTCGCCCTGAGGTGCAGTTAGGGACTTGGCTGCTGGAAGAAGAAGAAAGACAACTTCCATGTGAAGCCACTGGGATTTGTGGTGTTAATTTTTGGAGAGAATAGGGGGGAGTTTGATTGGGTTATGATTTCTTTTATGATACTACAATTGGGGGTTTTTTTTCAATCTTAGAACTTTGAGGTTACTTGTCCTTGAGGATGAGCTCTGACATATAATGCAAGCTGTAATACACATGTTTAACTCTCAAAATACCTGGCACGTCACTGCTGCTCACTGAAAACAGTCTGTCAGAAATCTGTGCCCAGGTTTGGGTGACAATGGAGGAAAGGATAGGGAAAGAGTCATGGTAGTATTGGGATTTCTTGGCTGGGAGGTGGTACTTTGGTACTTCTAAAAGTAAACAACCTTTTTCTTCCAAGCCTCAAGTATATTTGAGGCCATTTCTCTCTGTAATGTGCAGAAGCAAACAGGAATGTACCTGATGTCTCGGGTTGTGTAGGCAGTGGGCTTTGCCAGGCAAAGAGATGACCTTTCAAAGGTGAGCACGGCTTGCCTTCCACTGTCCCATCATCCTCCTGTGTCCTTTGTCATACTGAGCAGTGCAGTGATACAATACTTGATTAGAAGTGTTCAGGAGCAGGGAGTCTGGTGTATTCTGGAAGGAAGCCCTGGCTGTGCAAGGGCTTGTCCTTGTGTGCTGTTTGTTACCACAGATGGCAACTGTGGGAGCAGGGTGGCTCTCCAAAGGCAGTCTTGGCATGCCTGTTACTCTTCATTAATCTGTTTGTTCTTTCAAGTACGAGAAGGCTGGACAAGTCATAAAACTCTTACGCAAAATATAAGCATATTCTTCCTTTTTCAGAAAATACCTTAAAAGCTAGCTGTAGAATTAAAAATATTCAATGTCTCTGAAGAGCAGAAAGCATTTTCCTCTTGGTGTGAAGCTGCATCCCATCGAAAAGTCTCAAAAAATATTTTTCTGAAGTTTAGCAACAAGAAAGCCAGCCCTGAAGCTTGTTATGAAGACTGGAGTTTGTGAATGTCTGTGCCAATCAGTCTCAAGTGAAGGATTTAGTTTAAAAGGCTGAAGCACATGTTACAGATGCCACTGGATCAAAACCCTCTTTTGGGGAAGTTCAAATCTGAGTTCATGGGCCTCTTGCTTTCTCTGTAGTTAGTGAATCATGAAACAACAAAAAGAGGGAAAGGTTGAAGGCATCAGCTGGTTGTGTTAGATGCTACATCCTTTTCATAGTCATGCAAAAGTGCTGAACCTTCAAAGTGCAATGACTGATTATATATTTTTTTTAATGTAGTGTGTAAACAGAATAATATAAATTTCCTTGCTTGAGAGTGTGAGGACAAGTCAGCACATGAAGTTGGAAAATAAGTGTGCCAAGTATTGTTTTGTTTTCCAGTTGCCTAAGGGCCCTTCCTGCCTAGCACTGTCCTAAAGAGACAGTCTCTGCCCTGAGGAATTTGCAGTTTAAATAAGGAAAAGTGTGTGAATAGATATTGGGGACACAGAAGGTGAAGCATGTTGGTGTGGGTTGGGTTTTTTTGTGACACCTGCTCAGTAGTTTTGAGAGTTGAAATAGAAAAATTTTTCTTGCATCAGAGATCAGTTTGCACTGAATGCAGCTGCTTTGCTGGAGAGACAGCTTTTTAGTGAAACTTCCAGTGTATCTTTATGTGTCTATATAAAGGTGCTTCATTGCTCATGTTTATTGCACTGCAGGGAGAAATTTTGACACTGTAAGCTGTCCCATAGGGATCTATACAATTTCCAGATAGTTAGGTCTACTTTTTCTCTGTAGAAGCACTAAAAAGGCATCTCCTCAACCTTGTTACCTATTTCCAGGTAACTAATAGGATTAACAGATCCAAGACGACGTGTTCCTTTAGCTAAATGTAATCCATTTGCCAGCTTCAGCCAAAAATATTGCAAGGAGAAGCACAGGCCTATATAGTAAATCTTATTTTCAAAGAAAACGAGGCTTAATAAAAGTTGCACCAGTGCTTTTTTTTTTCTAGAAAATTTCTGCAACTGCTGTCACTTTAATTGTGAAGTCTTAGACAACTCTAAAAATTGGGGGCCAGTTTGAAATGCAGAGTCAAAGGTCAGCCAGGTCAGGGATACTGAGACAGCTTTTTAAAGAAATGGGGTGAAGAACTTGAAAAGAGAGTAATGTATTTAAAACCTGGAGGACCTCTTATGCTGTAGCCATATGGATACCTAAGTAGCTAAATTTTCTGCTCAAATTGTAATTCCTGTGTCTGTCTAGTCTCTTCCTAATCCGCTGCCATGATTTCCTATGGCTGAGTAGTTCTTCCTTCCCTCAAAGCTGTCACAGAGTTGGTAGCACGGGATGACTGCAGGCAGCATCTGCCAGGGAGAGGCTCTTACTTCTGTGGTGCTGAGGCTGTGGTCTGCTCAGTGTGGGTTGGACACAGCTTTGCCCCAGAAGGATGCCCAGGTTTACAATGTTATGCTAATTAAGGTCTGGGTGTCTGCTGTACATAATTTTTAATTGCTGAAGCATCCTCATATCAGCTTTCAGCAAAGTTGTTCTTTGAATCATTTTTTCCCCTTTTCCTTTGCCTCAGAATTATGCAAGAAAAGGAAACTGGTTCCTGAAGCACAATACTGTCACCTGTTTTGCTGTCCTGTGGATTTTTATTTTTGTATTGATGGAAGGCTTTGTTTAAATGTTTAATTCTTTTGATGGCCAGCATCTGGTAGCATACAGAGGGAGGCTGCATGTGTAATGCCTGTTCTGTGCACCAAAAGGCAAGAGTTCAGAATGAACTTTGAAGTAGAGGAGTGTGTGTTTTCGAAGAGTTTATTCCTTTCAGCATTGAAATTGAATTAACAAAGAGTCCCATCAAATTTGGCATAGCATGCATTGATAAAATGGTACTTTGTTAAATAACTGCTTTAAGGGATCATTCCAAACCCTTCCTCCCATTTTAGTATTGGATATTAATCTCCCTATTGCAAGTAACATCAGCACTTGTAGAATTAAGAATTAAAGTTTGAGCCGGTGGTGAGTTCTTTTATTCCTATTTTATCTCTAATGATGAAGAAGCCTCAGCTGATTTCCCGTTCAGGTTTAATGCTTCACAAGGCTCGAGATTCATCTTTACTTTGTCTCCAAAATCTCACTTGGGTTTAGGGTATTTCCTCTTCCTAATAGGAAGCTGATTAATTGGTTGCTAAAACAGCCACAGATGCAGTGAATTTACTCTCTAAGTGCATACACACCAGATTACACATACTGGTCAACAAAACATTGAATAGCACAATTAACTTATCACTGTAAAAGAAATGACATAAGGAGCTCGTATTCCTCTGGGTATTTTTCCCCAGGAAGGGGACTGGAAAAAAAGTCTGCACACTAAAAAAATCTTAAGATTAAATGTCTTTGTAATCAATATACTTGTGGGGTGGGTTTTTTTGCTTGTTTGTTAGGATGCTGTGAACTCAGCTCAGAGTATCATGGCTTGCTAAATGGGAGGCTTTAGAAGTGTGCTGTAAGAAATGGTCTCCCTGAGGAAGGAAAGGATATGAGAGTTCAACAAGCCATTTACAAAAATTACAATCATTCCGGTTAATGTGGTTAAAGTAGGTAATTTTTGCGTAGAATTTTAGAGTGGTATATTTGAAAAACTGACTGTGTCAGGGTAAACAAATCATTCCAATATCTATTTAAAGTACATAAATATTTATTATTGTCCTTCTTTTACAGATTGAGGAACAAAGGCTGAATTGACTTGCCTACAGCTATAACTAATTAATACAAGGATAGAATTTGAACTTGGGACTTTGAACCAAGAGAAGAATAAACAGATGAAACACTGCAAATGGAAACATAATGAACAGATAATATAAACTTTACATTTCAAGCATAAACTACTACCCTAATACAGAAATTATCTTTTTGTAAATGCCTTTAGGCAAGTAGGCAGCCTAAAAAGCTGCTTCTTACTGAAAACATGAACTGGTTAGACCAGATCATTACCTTATTTGCCAGTTTTGTCTGTGCTGCATTACCCCCATTAAGCTTGTTGCTTCTGAGAAAATTCCTAAAGACAAATTGGAATTAAAATTAAATTTTCAAATAACTGAAGTTCATATAAAGAAAACCAGGCAAATTACACTTCATCTTGAAAAACTGCAGCAAAATCATGTTAGAGATTTCCTTTACTTATCTCCCACATAGATTATTGGTGTGAGTCACTCAGAGCACTTGTACGAAATGTGGGAATGGAGCTGACTCAAAGACAAGTGATTGGCATCATTTTATGGGATGTCACCAACTGCAGCTTCATTAAATGGCATTTTTCTCTCCGTCTTGGTCAAATGTTAATTTTCATTGCAGTTTAGTCTGAGCATAGCATAAATGTGTTTTTTGGTTTTGGCAAGTTCTCTGGATCCCAAGGGCCATCACCTTTACTTTTTTGATGTAAAGGACAATGGATCTCAAAGCACAGTTTTCCCTTGCTTCTCTAAGTTGCATTCTGTTACACTCACACAGTTACTGCCCTACTTCAGTTTTGTGCATTCTGGGAGAACAGCGCAGTCCTGTAACAAGATTTGGGATTTGCCCCCCCCCCCTTTCTGGAAATTCCTTTGGAAATAATTTTGGAAAGAATTTAATGAATTGTAGTATCTAGCATTTTCAGTCAATGCCTTTGTGTCACTGATGAAAATTGAGAGGTAGGAGGTTTTTAGTGGCATTTCTGTATAACTTTAAGCAACTTCAGACTTTCATAATGAAAATTTTTCGTTTCTAAGCTTGCCAAGTTAAAAAGCAAAGAGAACTTCTCTTAGTATTCTGGGCTTCTAAATGTCTTCTGGACTGGATGTTGTTTGAATTGAGTTTCTTTGCCTTAACTGTCTTGTTTGCTCTGTTGTTTGTGATTCATTTGAATGTGAACTAGCCAGCACTTGAATAATGAAAAACCTAAAGTAAATAAGTGACAGTGCATGCTAGAGAATCAAAAGGCTCTACTATGAGCCGTGGTGCTCTTCACAACAATTTAAATATCTTTCTGTAAACAAACTGTTGAATGAAGAGTGGTTGAATGGAAGCTGAAAAGCTTGACTCATTCAAGTTTGGGACATTGAAAGTCTAGACTAGATTTAAGTGTTATTACTTTGAAGTCCTTAGAAGAGGGGTAGAAGAATGTTTTTAAAAGGGCTTTCTTTACCTTTGCCTAGGGTTTATAATTTAATCTAGGGTTTGGAGGATTAGAATGGATTTATTCTCATTGTGGCAGAGTTAGACCTTGTTACATTATCCCATACAGGACAATTTGTTAAAGGTTAGTAGTTTGTCTCTTTTCCCCTAAAGTGAAAGATGCTTTAGATTGTAGATGCCAATTCTGTAAATAACAAACAACAGGAAATTTGTAGAATGACTGAAAGTGGTTTATGAACATGACTAAAGTTTCAGATTCTTTCATCATATTGGTGTGTTTTTCCTAATAGAAGAGGTCTTTGTATTTTAACCAGAAGCCAGAACTGTCCTACAGAACACCTACTTTCAGAAGGAATGCAGGCAGGTAGGTAGGTTACATTAGAGCTGATCGTTTCTTCATCTTCACGTTTGATAAATTTTGACAGAAAGTGGGTCAGACTGTAATACTAGCCTGGAAAGAAAATGAAATGTGAAATAACTTCAACAACTACAAAAAATGGCTGGTACCATATGTTTGTACCATACATATTTCTGCTACTGCCTGAAGCTGTAAACTTTCTAGCTGATCTGCATGAGATAAGCTTGCATGAATCTTTCACTCCATCATCACATATTTGACCTCTTTTGTGTTGCATAACTACATCCCTTTGTCATGCAGTTCACGTGTGGTCAGTGTGGGGATCCCCTAGTTTTGCCTTCCATAAACCTTGGTTTTGTTTTTCTGACAATTAATTTCCTGTTGATTCAAATTCAAAAATTTGTTTGCTTGTTTGTTGCTTTTAACATTCTTCCAAAGGCTGTTACTTGTAAGTGTTGTCTCTGAAAGCCTGTCAGAACCTGGACTCCTGGCTGAAGTCTTTCATTGCTCAGCTACCGGTTTACATTGTAGGAGAGCTTCACGAAGGCTTCAGACCCTTTAAAACCTTCAAACCCTTTAAAAATTCAGCTGAAACCAGCCAAAAGTTATGAGGAGGGGTGCCAGTGCACACTTAAATTATCACACAAGAAATCCAAGAAGATTGTTTAATTTAAATTCTTAACTTCTTAAAATTTTGACCTGGCCCTTTATTTGCTTCTTGGTTATGGTACAAGTCTCTCTCTGGAGAGACTGTGTGTTCTGCTGTGTTTTTGCAGCTTAACTTTGTACCAAGGGAAGTCCCTGTGGTGGCTCTCGCAGTCTGGTTTTGCTAGAGCCATACTGATTTTACTAAGATAGGGGCATCAGAATAGTGTCCTAGAGTTGTCCTACTTCTTATGTGAATGCTTTACAACATGGTTGCTACCTTTTTAGAAAGGCTGTTGTGCAAGCAAACCACACCGATTTCCTTCAGCATTATTTAACTGCCAACTCGTGGGTAGACGAGATGGGGAACAGTAGATGTGCTTTCGTTCTTGCTGACTTTCTGACCAATGAACCATATTAAATTTTGTAAAGCTAAAGGTGGGAAAAAACCCAGTGTATTTCAGTCCCCTCCTTTGGTTACAAAAATAAAGGCTAATGTTAATTTATCACTCCCCTCTCAGAGCTTTCTGTAACTGCATGAGCTACTTGGTTAATTCAATGACATGTGCAACACAAAGGCTTGAAAATTGGAATGGATCAGAAACTCCTATTATTTCAAATTGTTATGTAGTTGTAAACTGGCTTCAGGCCTTTGAGTTGAAAGATTAAAAATTGATTACAACGTGCTGCTGGGTTGTATCACAGAGAGATAAAAGTTGATTTTGCATGAAGTGGAAACTTAGACACACTTGTGTGGAACTCAGTAAGCTCACGGTGAGTATATGTTGGCTGCCTTTTTTTTTTTTTTACAGTCACAGATTATATCATAAAGCAATTTATTTGTATCAGTGGCCTGTCACATCATGTAGGATCAATCTTTGCTTAAATAGGGAATACTTATTAAGGAAAGCTGCTGCAGACCAGAGCTTGCATTCTAGCGTTGTTATCTCTGCGGGCCAATAACCACATGTTTTATCTGGTATTCTTCCCAGTGCACGAACATGCCTAGTGAGTAACACATGAAAACCAAATATAACAAGGGTTGATACATTTGGCCGACTTGCAGACTATAAGGATCTCATTATTTTTTCCTACTTCCTGCCTTTGTTTTTTTTATTTGAAATTTATCTGTTTAATACAGCATTTTGCCTTAGCAGCCTAGGCAAGGTCCTTTCCCATTTCATCTGCAAATTAGTCTTTCTATGGATATGGCTACGTTGAATGTTGAATTTGATTGTTATTTATTTATATTTGTAGTAGCTCTTTTTATTTGTCTCTTGCAGGAAGTTACATAGTTATTTTTTCTTTTCATTTTGTTTTGTACATAAAGGAAGGCTAAGGATCACACTGTACAGGGAGAAAAAGGTAGGAGGATGTCAGAAAGGTACCACTTACTACTATCAATAAAACTTTAATTAACTAAATGCTCTGTCTGGCCTCTTTCCCATGTAATATATAAAAATCAGAGAGACTCTTGTAAGTCATTATTACTGGTTATCAAAAATACTTACATTTCCATCCCACAGTGAAGCTGAAGAAGAATTGCCTAGCAAGTCTCAATATGCAAAGAAATCTTGGTTATTCAGCTTATGCATTTCCCTACATTTACATGCTTGCACTGGTGTACTAAAGAGTTGCCTTTATCAAGCCAATCCATATTTAAAACCTTTGTACCTGCAAAAAGTATGAGTTCCACAGCAGAATTCCTGCTGACATTCTTGTAAGGTCTGCCCAGGGTTTGTAGAATCACAGAAAGGGAAGGGACCTTAAAGATCATCTCATTCCAACCTCCTGCCATGGGCAGGGACACCTTCCACAAGCCCCATCCAGCCTGGCCTTGAACACTTCCAGGGTTGTCTCAATTTACTGCAGTATCCAGGATGCCACCTGCAGAATTCTTGGGAGAGAAAAACTCCTGTTCAGCAAAGCCTGTGCCTTGCCTCCTCCTGTACCATTAACCTGGTTCCTGTTGACGTAAGGTCTTCATGGGAAGGGAGTAACTCAGGATTTAAACTGTCTGAGCAGGAATTGGGCAGCTGGGCTTTCAGTGCAGATGGCGACTCATCTTTCCTCCCCCAGGAGGAATGAACCTCCCTGCTCCAAACTTCTGTGAGGTTTTTGATAATTCTCAACTTTTTCTGCTGGAGACCAGTAACAGCCTGCCCTCTTCTCCAGAAATGATTGAACCAGTATCGGTGCTAACTGCAAGTGGATGTCCTTAGGCTTGCAGTTACAGTCATGAGTAATGAGGGAAACAACAACTCTGCCTGTCTTGCTTTAATTTTTCTTGTATCTCCTGGTTTTTGTCTCTAATCTTCAGGCTCAGACAATGAATGAGGTTTAACTGTGGGTCCTAACACTGAGCTGATTATGCACAGATCTGCAGGTCAGATGTTAAGCTGTCAGAAGGGAGACTTGCTGTGCTGCCTGAGATGAGGTGGTGTCTTCTTAGATCCACATCCGACAAACCAGGAGTTATTGTGGCCTCCCAGAGCCCAGTGGTCCCTGGGTGCCCTCCTGTGTGTATCACAGGAGGGGAGAGTACAGAGACAACATCTGCACTGTTATAAGTGCAGCCCTGGTACGAGGTGTGAGCTGGGACTCCTGTTGGCTGCATCTTTGATGTGACTGTCCCCTAGTCACCCTCCTGTGGGCTGATGCTGTGGGATTGTGGTGCCCTCTTTCCAAAGGGTCACGTTCATCACCTACTGCAGGAACCAGTGGGACTGTACTTGGGTTGCCCTTGTGCAGTGTGGGTGCTGGTGGCCAGGGATGAACTCCAGGCAATGTTACCTACCACTGAGCCTGGCCCAAGAGGGCTTCTTGATTGCCCATTTCCCATAAATTGCAGATGCTGTCAGAGAGTCTCCTGGCTCGGCTTTTTCTTGGCAGTGTTGTTGCAAGAAAGCATTTTTAATAGTTGCTTTTCACCATCAAAATGATTACTCTGCCATGAATCAGAGCTGACTTAGATGCAGGTGAAACATGACTCCCTAAGCTGAGGTGTCTCAGCCAGACCCCCAGAGCAGTTGAGCTTATGGCACATGAGCTACCTTACATCATCCCTGTGTCCCTGCGGGGGGGTTTGCCACAGCTGATAGCAGCCTCTTGTGACAGCCTGCACAGGGTGAGGGAAATCCACTCCCTACAGATGGAGAGACCTGGTGACCACAAGTGGGATTCTCTGTTGAGAGCTCGGACTTCCCAGGGCTGCTCCTTGAGGCACAGGAAAATCCATCATTTTCTTCCAGCCCATTTTTTTTAGTTCCTGGTTCACCACTCAAGTTAAATTTCCTTTAATGTGTTCTTTACGTTTTCAGCTTTAAAAATGTGGGAAAGGCTCTCCCATGGCAGGCTGTAATATAGTGCAAGTAACTACTTCAGAGCTGGCCCCTGCGCTGCGTCTTGCCCTCTCATCTGTCATCAGTTCCCTCCTGTGTTTTGTGAAGTTTTTGCTTTGCTCCTGACTGTGGCACAGCAAAAAGTGAGCTCATGGGGAGCTCAAATTACTGTTGAACCAGTCCTGATCTGCTTAATGGAAACCTTCCTTCTCCAAACCCTTTTGCACTCCTTTTACTTAAGTCATAAAAATTCTTCTGTTTGAACTTCATGAAAACAAACCAAAACCCTCTCTGTGTTACAAAACACTTTGGTTCCTTTCCCTGGTTTTGTTTCGCATTATTTACTGAACTGCTGCTGGAGGAGCGTCTTGGGGTAAAAAGACACTGCTTCTTAGCCAAACAATTTAAATTTTTCATCAAGGGAGATGTATAACCAAACTCTTTGTGAAATGAGTTAACCATCCATTCCAGCTCAAAGCTTTAAATAGGAAGCGTGCATCATTTCAAAAGCCAGGAGAATTTGGACATGATAGGGTGCGGATGAAATAGTACTTCAGCAGCTGTGAACATAAAGGAAAACGTCTGACTGGTTCTGGCAAAAGCTGGCATAAATTTGTACTTTCGGGTGTATGTGTGTGCATCTGAGCTCGTGAGACAGAGTGAATTTTTGCATGTTACACTGAGTGGTATGTGAGCATCAACCCATATTTACAAAATTCTGTGGTAAGTGTCTTTTAGTATTTTTTCCTGAGGCAGAGATGTGCCAGGATCTATTTTAGACCTTGTTAAAGTAAATTCCATCTCTCCTTTTGTATTCTACTTCTGCTTTTTGGCTTTCTATGCTACTGGCTAATCTGTTAGAGATGCTTAGGTTTAAAGGGATCTCAGTTGCACAGTCATTCATGTGAACAAAAAAATAAATTGTATTTACTTCTGGTTTTTTTCTCTGAACTCCTTGTTACCCTTGTTTTTTTTTGAGATGGTGTGATATTGTCTAAGTTATTTTGGCAGGTTGTGGAAAGATTTTTAAAATGGTCAGCCTTGCTTTTATGCAGGAAACACTTCAGTATCTTCTGCCTTCAGAATTTCAGCAAACCCACTATCACTGTAGAATCATTTGGGTGTGGGTTCTCTCCAGTTGCTATCTTTGACTTTCACAAGGATCTGTACATGTTTAAAAAAATTTAATGATAACTAATAAGATATTTTAGCCCTGTAGACTCATTTCTCTGTAAGCATTCGGCAAATAACTCTTATTGAGATCAATGGTTTCCTGTGTTTTATTAGCACGGCAGTTTCAGCTGGTCCTGTAATCTCACATTTCTTTTTATAACTATTTTATAAGGAGAAGGACCCAGTTAAACCAGTTCAGGTTTCTCTGTTACAGTGCTCTAATCTTTGCCCTCATTGTAACATGCCTGTCATGGCTGTCCATCTGCTGTGCTTCCCAAGCCTCTGGCACATCCCCCTGGCACACCTGCATTTGTACGCCTGCAGTCACTTATGCAGCCATATCTTTTTGACCATCTTTACCTCCTTTTATCCTGGTGTGTACACAAAAGCACGTAATCCCATGTTTGCTTGGTATTTTTTAGCCAACAGAGGCTGAGGTTAGAAGGTGGCTCCACCTCTCTGTGCTGGACTCCTCTTGGCACTGAAGCCTCCCAAGCCGGAGCTTCATTCCCGTTGCAACTACTGACTCCAAAGCAGGGCTGGTGCAGGGAGATGGGAGAAGTGAGGGGGAGAGCGGGTGGCAGCTGCTGCAGGGTAATTAGGATGGCTTCTGCTATCCGATATAGGGACCCAGGTGGTTTCTGTTGTTGCCAATAAAGGTGAGGATAAAAGGTAGGCCAGGAAAGAGGGGCCATCCTATACCTGTATCCATTGCCCGAGTGCAGGTAGCTGGGCTGTCGCAAGAAGAAGAGGAGAACTTTAGCTCCTGGGGCCTTGTGCCTCCAAGAGTTGTTTGCTGCTTCTCCAAAGAAGAATAGTGCAGGTAACCAGAGCCAGAAGGCTTCTGCTGGACCTAGGGCTGGTGTGAATCTGATTGTGCTCTGGTAAGTGGTAAAGCCATACTACTGTGGTCTTCACTGCAGGTCTAACTGGTGGCTCCGTGAGGTATGGAAGCATCCACTGTGTTTGTGCCTTTGTCTTTGCATCATTGTGATACAGGAGTGAGTCTCGTCCAGGGTGAGATCAGGGGAGTTTATTTTAGGTTCTCAGTTGGGGCAAAAAGACTGAAATGCTAACTGCAAATTCAAGGTTGGCAAAGAGCTGGTTTAGGGTGGAATGCCTTGGGTTGTCTGCTTTAAGACAATTTTTAAGTATTTTGTTGAATGTATAAAGGGGGGTAGGACTTTAGGATTGTGCAGATCAAAACATTAATTTTAACTGGATTATATATACGTAAAAGTAACGGCGAAAACTCTTATTTATAAATAAGTTTTATATAAATGTGTAGTCTAACCATAATGAAGTCTAACTTAACTTTCCCTCCTCCCTGATCTAAGCACCTTAAGGCTTCCCTCTTTGTGACCTGTTGAAATTTATTGATTAAGAGATCCAAATAAATGTTTTGAGAAACAAGCAAAATTTTTCAGTATTCTTTCTGTCAAATTCGGAGATATTTTTTTGATTGTTATTTCTTTCAATGAATTCAGCAAATAATTATTTCAGTTCAATAAACAGTTACTCCAAAGCTGAGAAAGTGATGAAAAATCAGGGACGTGATTAAGATAGAAAAAGATAACTCCAGTAGTTCTAAAATCTGGAATCAGTTCCAATAATAATCAACTCATGAACTTGAGATAATAATTACTTTCATAAATTTGATCTATAAACAAAATGTCTGTTCCACTTTGTGCCCAGCCTGCTTCGGGGGTTTTATCTAAGTAAATAAAATCAGTTTCGCTTTGATGGTTTTGTGGGCCTACTCTGCCTTCACTTACTTCTCTTAATGCAATGCTGATAGGAATAACAGCTGAAAGCGTGTTCACTTAGAGCGTTAGAACTGAGTCATTTTCCATGTGTTATAAAGATTTGAATAAGTGTGTGTTATATGGGACAAATTAGTGGTGCAATTTATCTGCCTCTTCAGCAAACAAAAGGCTCATGTTACAGCAACCCTTCTGCAGAGAATAGCAATCAAGATTTCTGCTTAAATAATTTTCATTTTTTAGCATCTGTTCATTTCTGGAATACAAATCAACACCAGTGCATTCTCCTCTGATGTGTCTTGTTGAACCCTTTTTAGCTGAAGTGAAAAATGGAGGCATGGGATTATTTTGAGCCTGCATGTGCTTTGCTCTTGATGTAAAACAGTGAAACCCACAGACTGCAAGCTTTCGATACGCGGACGTTGCCCCTGGCTGTGCAAGAAGATGTTTAGATGTGCAGATCATGAAGAAAATTTGTAGTCTTTTAAGGAAAGATTACACTGGGTAAAAATGGGTTTGAAAATTGAAGCTTGGTATGATTTCTTCCTTAAATCTAATAGATGCCTGGTTAAAGGGAATTACTCATAAGAAGGAAGTCTTAAAACTGGTTCGAATTAGATTTCAAAGGCGAGGGTTATGCTGGTCATTTAAAACCTTGGATTTCTCACCACCACTGGAGTCAATAAATAGCAATCTTACATGAAGCTCTGGCAAGGTAGAGTCTGGTCTGTAAAAGGCCAGTTAAAACAGTGGTTTGGGATCACATTTAGCATCTGTGGCTTGTGCTGGAGTAGTACACGAGAGGAGAGACGGCTTGTTCTCACCAGCACGGGATGCTTGGAGATCCAGCTGAAATGGACCCATTATTTAATTTATGCATGTTTTGACTGGGCCTTCAACCCTGAGTTGCAGAATGTAGGTCAGCTGCACCAGTGAGGCTCTGGTTTTTGAAAGAAGATTGCCAATCCTACCCCAGTGCCTCTTTCCAGTACCCTTTGGGCTTCATTAACCGTCTGCTTCCTGTCTCCCCTCGGCACAGAGACTATTAGCCATCTGATACTTGTTTGCCCAAGGGCAGCATGTTTGCTCAGTAAACGAAGGAAATGGGTATGTTACATCCTTCCAAAGCTGTTACAATTTCCCTACCACCACTGTCTTTACTATTAACCTGAATATTTGATATCAGCAAAATCACAGTAGATAAATAACATTTTCAATTCCAACCGGATGTGATTGCTTCCAGGATACCGCCAGGCAGTATCTGAAGACATTTCTATCTGAATACAAAACCTGCCCAATGGGAGAGGGAAGAAGAGACTGCTAATGAGATTATGGAGTAAAGTATTGGGAAAGAACATTCTGTCTCATGGAGACTGAGGGAGGAGGAGAACAATTTATGCAAAATAAATAGAGATCTTGGTTTACATATTAATTATGGATTAAAATTTGTAGTTTAAACAGTGGGGTTTAATCTGTTATCTGAATTAGGGTTTTATGGTTAAAGTTTGTGAATTGGCGATAAATATTCAAAACATAAGTATTGTAAGAATTTAAACTAGAAGTGGGAATAGGAAGGGGGAGAAGTAGGAAGCAACTGGGCTCTCTGTAAGGCTCTGAGATTAGGACTTGTGTTTGTGTATTCAATGGGGGGTTTTGTTTTGCTTTGTTGTTTTTTGGGGGTTTTTTTAGTCATGTTGATTACTGTATATTAATTTTTCTTTTAAGGAAAGCACCACCTTTTAACTGCCAAAGTTTTAGTGTGTGATTTTCAGCATTGTGCCATGTCAGTACTATAAGCACCTGGTGGTTTCTACAAGAGTTTCCACAGACCTGTGTTCATCCTGTCTAGCACTGCCCATCCAGCTGAACTCAGTCTCTGTCTTCCCTTGTAGTCTGTGAGAAAGCTGTTTCAGCAACTGCAGTGAACTGGGGTCACTGGTCTAGACCCAGTGGGAAGAACATCTGCTGTTCAGTGGAGCTCCCAGAATGGGTTTGGATTAAGCTTTTAATGGTCCTTTGAGGGCACAGAATGCATATTTTTTTAATTTCTTTTTTGTTTTGTCCTTTTTTTCTTTTCATCTGAAGCCCTTGGCAAGGTGGTCAGTAATACACACACCTTCTCTGAGAATTTAACCAGGATTACCAAATGAAAACATATAATCTATAGCACCCACTTTCTATTAAATTGTTTCAATACAGAAGGGCTTTCACAGAGGGTAAGTTTTCTTTTGTTTCACATTGTCCATGCTTCATTTTGGTTCTTGAATTCTGCATCTGGCTGTCTGCTATGAAGCCATTTATTGCCTTGGTAAAAAGTCGGGTTTGGTTTTTTGTTTTGTTTTGGTTGGTTTTTGTTTTTTTTTTTGCTTAGAAAACATTTACACAGTGATGGCACCTATTAGGCATAAAATGCTGCTGTGATATCCACTGGAAAGAATACTCATGAATAAAAAATGAACCACTTAAATCAATACTATTACTTTTCATACTCTGCTTTCTTAATCTTGCCTGTTGCTTTTATTTTCTTTATTAGCTTTCCATGATGGTGGAGTTTTATTTTCAAAAGAGGCAACATGGCTCAGTTATTCTCCATTGCTTTGTTTCATCTGCAGCTCACACAGTAATGAGATAGGGAAGTTGGGAGCTATAATTTCAGAACTGCACATGCAGGTAGTTTGTTTTTAAAAACATCCTTCCCTCCACTCCCTTCCCTCTCTTTGCTAGTGCTTGAGTCTTTTGCCATATAAGCTCTGTCCTTTTACTGCTTTTTATTATTTCATTTTATGGTATCTTGCACATAGTCTGTGAACACAAAGTAAATTGATGGCTTCTGAATCATAGGTTATTACAGCATTTTCCTGATTAGATGGAGTCTCCTTACTCTCACTTAGATAAATCTTAAATAATCCAGAGCACTTTAGGTGGAAGTATAGTTTTAATAAAACTTATCCTGTGTTAAATTCCTGGAGATCTCTGTAACAGCAGTCCTCGTCAGGGTTATTAATGTAGTGTTATTAAATTTCAGATGTTCACTAAGCCAAATCTCGTTCACTTCTTTTCAGTTTTCTTTTACCAATTTAATAAAAGAACATCATTATATTTTTGTCACATCAGGACTTGTCTCTTATGTGCAGAGGATAGTGGTGATTTACTGTCTTAATTTCAAAATTTCCAAATTTTACACTAAATACAGTGGCCAGCATTTATTGCAGCTGACAGACCTTCCCCAGAGGAAGGCTGGTTTGGTAGCAACAAAGGAATGAGAAAAAGAGTCACTGGGTTGGAGAAATGGGTAAGTGTTAATGCTGAGCAAAGAATAGCATATAGTGGCCAGGTAGTGAGAGTAACCCTCCAGCACTGACTTCTACTCAGACCAATTTTTTTCCCTTATTCTTTTTGTGATCACTAATGTAGTGCAGATTTTTCTCTTCCCCTTCCTTGTTAGTGTGGAGGTGGTCACAGCTGGTGGTGGCAGTGAGCCCACGTGCTGTACAGTCAGGGCAGGCTGCACTTCACTGCTGCTGTGCCCAGGCCCATTTAATAAAGTTTGAGAGCAGTAGCAGCGTGTGCATTTTATAGTGATGACAGAGCCTCTTAGGCTCTAAATGCATTTTCTTTCCAGTACCATGACAGGGTTTTCGTGCAGCTCGGTGCAGTGTCTGAGGTTACCTCACCATTTCCATTATAAACCCTTTGTTTCCAGCCACAGTGCTTTGCAGCAGCTCTGTTACAGAGGACTTAGTGGAAAAGGGTTTTCTCAAGAGCAGGAAAGGAAAAATTATTAGCCTCTTCTAATGTTATGTTCACTGAAAATCTTGGAAGGGAAGAAAGCCTCTGTGCGTGTGATTAAAATGGTCTTAGATGAAGTTTTGAGGTGCTTGGAGTAAGAGGCATGTCCTTAGTAGTGTGGGAACATGGAGGGACAGTTTAAAGGTAGAGTGGGATAGCACTTCTGAGTAGATGAGGACTGTGAAGTTATTGGCATTGACCTGGAGTAGTAAACACAAATGTTAGCAAGGCTCCTGCAGTGAGCAGGGGCTTGAGTGACTGTAATGTTGTTCTGCTGGAGTTAATCACCTCGATGCCCTGGGAGCAGTGCCAGCCACAGGCTCTGCCTGCAGAGCTGTTTCCCTGTATCCTCATTTCCATTAGATGTGATTGCTGATGACCTCTGGCGCACTTTATTTGGCTTGGTGCTGGAATGGTGTCTTCTGTTTTGTTGGGAATTGTTTCTAGCTTGGAAGGGAAATTCTTGGATCTCTTCTGGAGGCATATTTGTGACTTGTAACAGACTTTTCTGTGACTGTGAACCACGTGGTTCACAAAAATGTAAGAGGAAATGACTGGAACATCTGGCCTTACTTTTTAAGGGTCAGACTTTAATTTTTACTTTCTTGACTAGAGTTTCATTAGTTCTAAGTTAATCTGAGCTGCAGTGACTTTTTGACTAGAGTGAAGCACTATCCTGCCTTTCTTTTTCTTTTCCCAATTTAAAGAGGTTTCATTTCCTAAATCTGTGAAATTCTGATTCTAGGGGATGTTTAAGATAGTCATTCCTTGATCATGCACTCAGATCTAAACTCATAATAGTTGGAGGCAGTTTGTGGTATTAATTAGTGGAAAAGGAAGCCATGAGTTAATCAACTCTTAGTAAATGAAATCTTAATGGTTGAATTGACAGACTTTTAGTGCTGGCCTTGTGGACTGTTGTAGCAATTCAGCAGCGTGCAGTAATATTCACTTCCAAACTGAAAGTCTGTTGAAAAAGAAATGCTGTCTTTGCATGACTTCAGTTCTAAATAATCTGTATTAATTTATAATTTCCTATTTTTAATGTAAATTAAATGAATAGTTGATTTAGAGCTAATAAAGCAAATGATATGTCAGATTTTTAGAGTGAGAAGGGTTCTTCTGGCATTAATGCTAAACAGGCTTATGTGCTATTCAGCCTACAACTTTAATCTGCCAGTCAGACTTTGTTTTTCACATATTTCCATAATAGTTTGCACATTTGGGGAATGTTTTTTACATGAAACACTGTAAAAATATCAAATAGAGGTGATTCATCAAGATCTGTTCTGATTATTAACAAAGTCTGCGTGTGCGAGTATGTATGTACATATGTATTTGTGTGTTTATGTGTATGTTTTAAAACAGCAGGCTTCAGTCTTTAGCCACACACAGAATGTAATCACATTATGTTTTCTTGGCCACATTTGTGGGCAAGAAATGAACTATTTCGTCTCCTTTTAAGTCCATTAGTGGACTTAAAAAGAAAATAAATAGATGTAAGCAAGAGAGACACTTGGGATTATAAAGAAATTTAAAAGTCTCTGCCAGAGTTAGGGTCATCTTTTTCCAGTGGTGGAAAATTCATGACTCTTCAGCTAGATTTTAAGTAGGCAGGATTTGAAAGTACCACACATCTAGAAGTGTAGGACTTGGTTAAATGGGGAAGGGCTTATCTTACATGGCTCAGCTGGGACTTACATGATCCAACTTGAGTTTCCAGTTCTACATAATTCCTCAAGTAACTTGATTTCTGTTCTGTTTTTTTTTCTTAATGTTCACCATCTTACAAAATGTGGAAGCTTGATCTCAGCTCTAGAGAGTGCCACGAAGGTAAATTGGGAAGAGTTAGTAGATGAACACTATGCTTCTGCTCCTGACTTTAGCATTGGGCTATCGTGAAAACCAGTCAGGTGTGGAGAGAAACCTCCAGAGAGTGATATCTTTTGTATATTTATTTCCATATTGCTACCAGCTGTAACAAAAAAGTATTACAAATTCAGTTTTTGAACCCATGTTGTGTGTGTTTAGGTTTGCAAGGGGAGCCATCCTGCAAGCTGACTACCTGCACAGGTGCCTGCTCCTACGTATGCAGTGCAAAGCAGTGCCAAAAAGCTCTTGAAACTGGAAAAAACACTGGTTCTAACGAGAAGTCTTGTTCTGATTTAAACATACATTTAATTTGAATTTATTTAAATAACTGTGAGAACATGTGCTACCAAAGCCACTTTTCTCAAGACCTAATTGCTTTTAAGTCTTGAAAAACTCATCTTGTGCATGCACGTCTGCAATTCTAAACAGCTTTAAGATAAATGTATATTAATGAAATGTCTTGAGAGTGCTTGCCTATACATGCACTCAACCCAAATGGATGAATAACTGATTATATGAATGTTTCATTACAGAGAGACAGATGAGAGTCTAAAGTTTTTAATTTAAATGGAGAAGGCTGGGACTGACTTTTATATGTGTCCAAATTGTATTCGTATGTCTCCTTGTGAGGAGTCTGCCATGCATTTACAGTCTGATCTCATCCCTCTCCAGTGGGAGCAGATGGGGATTCTTGAACTTGGCCCAAATTCCTAGAAAGTCACTGCAATGACATTTTGTAAAGGTGTGAGAGGGAGCGGGAATTTGGATGGCAGAGGGTGCTGTAGCAGAAAATGGTACAAGGAAGAAGCAGCAACACTTTGCTTCACGTCATTCAGCACTGCGGCGATGACTGTGAATATAAAATATCTCAGTGTGGCAGAATAAATGCCTCTCTCTTACCATCTAGCCATGGCACCTCTTTGCTCGATTTTTATTCCCTCCCTGCCCATATAATTAGCTAAGAATTATAATTTTTAATGACATTTTCAAATTGGAACATCCTGATATTTCAGCCTTTCCCTCCCTTCTCTCCAGTTCAGATTGGTGTGGGAATTCTGCCAGCTGTGGGGATATTTTGAGGCCTGTGATGAAGATGGGTCTGAAAGCCACATGCAGGTGTTTCCTATTCCTCTCCCCCTGGCATGTGCCTGGCTGTTTCCTTGTGGTCTGCTCCCCTCTGGGAGAACCTGGAAGGAAAGGCTCAAATCCCATGGGACTTTGAACAAGAACACGACTGGCTCTGCTACCTGTTGTTATCTAATGGAACAAGCAGAGACGAGTGTGCGTATTATTGGAAATAAAAGAGAGAGGAAAAATCTGAAATGTTATTGTATTATATTTAGTAATAATACTTTTAAAATATTCCACATGGAAACGTGATTCTGCCTTTTTTTCACAGGCAATTCTCACTTGCAAGCGAGACTGGTAGTCTTGTTTGCCCACAGCTTTTCTAACGGAGTTCTTGATTTGCTTCTTCAGGGGTTGAAGATTTTTGAGCAATCTTACAAGTCGCTTATCCCTAATTTAAAGCAAAACATTAAAGAGAAAAGGGTGTGCTTCTGGTGGAGTAACTTCTAAATACAAAATCCTCTTGCTTCTCTCAAAACATTAAATATTCACACCAGGAAAGGTCTGGAAGCTCTCCTTGAAACTGTTTATCTTCAGCCTCAGTGCCAGCAGGATTTGTGTTAGAATGAAATTGCCATATTTTATCTGACTACAGTTGTCTCCTTATTTATTAGGTGCCTTACTTGCGTGATAGGCTTTTCAAAGGAGAGCTGAGAACATCTTTTGTTCATTAGTAGCATTTAATTAGTAGTGTTATTTTAATATGTGGAAAACCTGTGTCTCTGCGTGTGTGTAAAATCACACACTAAGCTGAATCATTGCTTTGCAAATTATTTGCAGTTGGTGAATGTCAATTTGTTGCCTTTTTTCTTTTAAAGTTTTAATGTATCAGCTTTTTGTTCCACTATTCCAACCAAAAAATCAGATATTGTATATTTTAAGTCTCTGGGAGCAGATGACACTGTGTAACAGAAGATTGAAGCAGGAAAGGGAGTTATTGCTGATGAGTGATTAAAGGTATGCTGGTTTTCAGTATCTAGCAAGAAAACTGGCAGATGTGTAGGCTGCAAACCTGGTATCTGTACCATGCAGGCTGTTGGAGTTATTATCTGTAATACCCAGCACTGACAAGCATGGACTAGTCTTGTGTGCACCTCTGCAGTGTGTGAGTCATTTGCTGCTCTGCTGACTGCACAAGTTTCTGTCTCTCATTGGCTGCTTCCTTCTTTGTCTTTCTCTGTGACAAGTAGCCAGCACTGAGAACGGCTCGTGTCAGCCTGCTGGTGTGAATGTACTGAGCCATGTCCTCAAAAATTCCATGACAGCTTCCAGGTGCCTCTGGCATCAGCACAGTGCTGTGGTCTCCGCTTCAGGGTGCCTTACAAACCATGTGCAGTTTGTCCCAGGCCCTCACTCAGCCTAAAGACGCTCTGGTCCCACATGAAGCACGTTGATGTTTGGCACTGCTGTGCCACCAGAGAGAGGGTTTAGTAGTGCAGCTGAAAGCCACACCAGAGAAAAGGCAAGGAATAGTTCAACTTTCAAGCTAAATACTCAAGCAGCTGCTTCAGAGCAGCAAGCCTGCCAGTTCTCTGAATGCAATGGATAATAGTGTCCCTTGCTGTTGAATCTCCTGTGTAAGGAGCAGACCTCAGCTGACATTTCTCCTCAAGCTTTTTACCCCCACTTTCAGGCCTGCACATGTGTTCATAGTGTGGTTTTCTTTTAAGCTGTATGATACAGTTCCTATAGTGAATCTTAATTTAATTCTTGTCTGACAAAGGTCCTCTTGTCTGCTTTACAAGAAGCATATGCTGACATCCACTCAATTCTTTTCACCAAGTACTTGGCAGTGTAATTATGTATGAAGAATTGCTCAGACTGTATACCTGATGGAAGATCTGGCCTACACTGTGTGTTTCTCCCTGGGTTTTGACTTACTCAGCACTTGGAAGATATGTACAAATATGGGTAAGGAATAACCATCAGTATTCAAATCTACAGTTTTTTATTTCACTCAAGGGATCTCTGTAATAAAGGATATTCCTTGGATCCTGCCTGTCTTGGTACTTTGTTCAATGGCAAGTTGGGATCTAATAAGAAGAGATCACCTGGTTTTTGGGGTTCTTTAGCCTCTTGTGGAGCACAGATTTTAGTAGCAGCTGGTGAGCTGTTAGACTTTTCTAAGTCAGCCCTGGAAATCCCTGGGATGGCTGCCCATGGACATTTTGTCCAAGATGCCAGCTAACAGTTGCACCCCCACTCCTGTCTATGCTGTCTGGGTTTCACACTAAATGGGTTTGTGTGCAGAAGTCTTGGATCCCTCATTGTGTCACTCACTTTTCGTGAAGCAGTTCTGCTATAGGCATTGCTATCTGTTTGGTTACCTTGAGAGGGAACAAAATTCATGCCGTCTTTCACAGTGAATACACCTGGAGAGCTTCTCTGATCAGTGACCTGTTGTTGTCTGAGCTTTGCACATCTGCAAAACTCAGCTTTTTATTTCTTCCCATTAACGGATGTGGAACAGGCGGATGTTTTTATGAAATGGGTGTCACATCTGAGTAGATGATTGAGAGTTGAGGAATGGGAACTGACAGGCAGCAGTGGGAACTGAAACTGAAGTGGCCTTCTGACCTCTGAGAAGGCCAACAGACTTTGGATGTGATACAGCCACTTCTAGAGACACAGATATGAAACAGCTCAGTCTTACTCCAGCTTCTACCTCTTTTTTTCCCAGTGTTTGAACTCTTTAAAGAATAAGAGTCTGACAGACCAAGTGAGCAAATCCAATAGGCAGTGACAAGCTTCCAAGTGAAATTAAAGGCCAGACTTCAGTAACCAATATGAAGACAGCACTGCCATCTCCCCTTTCCGTCAGCTGGGACAGAGCTGGCTGTTGCAGCAACTGGATGCTGCTCGTGGATGTAGAACAGTTGCTTTTATTGCAGCTGCCAGTGTGAGACCAGTTGGGTCTTCAGGAGGGCATGAATTGGTGCAGGACACCTCTGGCTTAACTGGGACAACTGTGCTTGTTGCCTTTCCAAAAACAAGGGGAAGCATGTTGGAGGAGAGCAGGAAAGTCCTGTGTGTGGGCAGCTGTGAGAATTCGAGCTCTGGGATGGAAATCTGCCAGTGGGGCTCCTGATCACAGCGGGTACAACATCTCTAACGTGGGTCACGGGAAGTCTCATGCGTTTGTCACCCAAGAGATACCCTGCCCGTCACTTGTACAGGAAGCAACAGAGCCACTACAGGTGCCTCTTGTTCAGTACTTTTGTCTTTTCTTGGTGATTGTGGGATTTACTGAGGATTTTTAATGCTAAGGACTAAATTGTTTAATTTTGTGATTCTGTGGCTTCTAAGAAAACGCTTTGCAGGTCTCCATCTCATTAATGCCTTTATTCAGAGTGGTGATCCAAGCAGGATGACTAATAATAGAATTTAACACTGTTGCTTTTGATTTGACAACTGCATGAAGAATGGTGTTAAATTAAAATACTTAGTGTTTTGTGTATTGCTCTTTGTAGTCTGAACTCTTTTGTGACAAGTGACATTAATTTTCTACAATTCTGGAAGAAAGCAAATGGCTATCTATTTCTAATTGCTACTGGTTAGGAATACGATATGTGTGTAATGCAGGAGAGATTGATTAGACTCATTATGACGTGGAATGAAAATGTCAAACCACAAAAATAAGCAACAGAGTTGTTGCATTTTTTATTACACTTTTGCCTTGGGTTTTGCATAATTGAAAAAGGATCATACACACAAAAAGTAATCTTGCCCTGAAAAACAGAACATCAGAGAAGAAAAAAACCCTCTCAGTTATTGCAATAAGCTGAGTCCCAAGAGATTAAAGAGTATGATTTTTCTGAATAATTGCATGCAAAGAAATATATAGGGGAAAAATAGAAGAAATAGATATTCTGGCTTAGAATCTCAATGAGGAGACTGGGTTGAGTCTCTTCACAAGCGCAGCATTGTTTTCAGGACTGTGGCAGAAGCAATGGAAACATTTCCAAACAGATCCTAGTGATTCCATGCTTGGAAGATGTGGAGGGAAATAAATGTTCTTATTAGTGCGTTATTTTCTTTAAATAAGCTGCAGTGGCTTGTTACAAGGATTCAGGCATTGCTTTAATAATTTAAAACTTTTTTAAGACCAGGATCTGATGTCCAGACCCTTCTCCCTTTACCTTACCACAGAAGAGCCATCAGCAGCACTGTTAGTCCTGAATCCTTCTGTGCTGCTGAGAGCCATCCAAGTGCTGTTTCTGCAAAATGGCACATTTAATGGCTTCCCCTGCCAGCCGCCCCTTTCTTCCCTCCACAGACTTTCTCTCCAGATTTGTGCCCCAGGAGGTTTGGGAGGCAGGAGATCTGGGAGCTGTCTGCTCTGTGGGACTCTGCGGAGCCTGTGACTTTCTGGTGGGAAAACAGAGGAGAGGAGAAGTACAGGCCCCTCTGCCACTGCAAGGGGACTTTGTGACAAGCTTGTAAAAGCTGGGGGGGTCTAAACCAGGCTTGGTCAGAGCAAGGCTGGAGAGAAGAGCTCTCTCTGGGAACGGAGTGGCCTCTTCTGTATGGCAGTGGGAACACCCGCTGCCTCTCGGTGCCTGTGGAGGAGAGGATGGCCTCGATGAGGCCATTGCAGGTTTTCTCATGACCTCTGTGGTCTCCTCCAGATGTGGTAAAAATATCTCCAGCAGTGGAGTTAAAAAAAGAAAAAAAGTCTGGTGAACAGATTTTTTTATTTCTGCTACCTCTGACTCCTGCTCTAAAGAAGTCATTAATCCTACCTGTTTATATCTTCTGTTGTTCCCATGTTAGAAAAAGGCTCGACTCCATGTTCACATCGGAACTAACCAGCCAGTTTGACGTCCTGTATATTTATTAGCCTTAAATATCAACGCCTGGAGCTTAAAATGAGATGAACAACCGGGTTTAAATCACATATTTGGATTAAGATCAAGAATGAAAAAAATTGGCTCAGAAACTTCCTCAGAAGGAGGAGACATCAGGGGTGTGTAGGTGTATGACAGCTAACCCTGGGGCAGAGAAGGGGTGAGTGGCCTCTCAAAGTTCTAGGTTTCTACAAAAATGTGATTACAATGGTTGCTGGCTGTGCAAATTGCTGTAGATAAATTGCTTTCAGCAACTCTGTGTTTTATGACTGTCTTCATCGTTCTAGCTGATGCACTCTTTTGTGGGAGCAGCGTTCCGGGCGCATCCATGCAGGCCTGCAGCGTCGTGCTGCTGTGTGTGGAGGTTACCTGAGGCCATTGCTCTTGCCAGCATTTCTTCACGTGTGACTTTGTGGATAACTGCAATATTAATATTGCCCACATTCCCTGAGTGAGTCAGATAAGTTGAGGAAGATTAATTGATTTCAATAGACTGGCTCTGGCTCATGCCACCTGAGAGTCTAACCTGATGCTATTTGTAGTAGTATTTTGTCAGATTGTGTAATCTCAGTGTAAAAAAATTTGAAATCTTGAATGCATGGGTCTGATTTTCCATGTACACCTGTAATTTTTGAGCTCCTCAAATTGTGGCGCACAACCTGAGCTGCACATAGGGTGGCCTTTATTTAAGACTGCAAATATCGAATTACTAAAAAAAAACCCAAAAGAAACAAACCCCTAAAACAATCAAAAAAACCCTGCAATCCTTCCTCACACCCAGAAAAAAAAAAGCAGAAAACACACACACACAAATTTGAAATATCAACAACAATACAACCATCTGCCATAAAACCAAACAAAAAGAATATCAGACTGATCACCTGAAAATAGAGTATTCGAAAATACTGTCTTCAAATTTTCCATCTATTTAATACTGGGAACTATCTGTTCCAATATATTTTTAAACAAGTGCTCTGGGAACACAAGTGAAAATGTTTCAAGTATTTCCACACAGCCCTATTTTAGTAGAATTTATTCTGAAACTCAGTTGTATTGAAAAACATCACCGGGCCAGATTTATCCCTGGAGTAATTTCCCTCAATTTTTAATAGCATTATGGAAAGGGTGAATTTGGCTTGTGTTTAATTTGTAGCCCAGGAAACATGTACAGCTACAGAATATCTTTGCCCAGGGTATGGTACACAAGGGGAAAACATACACGATTCTATCAGTACTTGCTTAATTTAATTGTAACAACAGATGCAGCATTTAATTTGTTTGACTGTTGTTACTGAGTTGCTAAGTCCTGCCCTACCCCAGCTCTGGGGCCCTCAACATAGGAAGGACAGGGACCTGCTGGAGTGAGCCCACAGAAGGCTACGAAGGTGATCAGGGGACTGGAGCACCTCTGCTATGGAGAGAGGCTGAGAGAGCTGGGGTTGTTGAGCCTGGAGAAGAGAAGCCTCTGGAGAGATTTTAGAGCACCTTCCAGTACCTGAAGGGGCTACAAGAGAGCTGGAGAAGGCATGTGATGATAGGACAAGGGGGAATGGGTTTAGACGGAAGGAGGGCAGGGTTAGATTAGTTATTAGAAAGAAATTCTTTACTTTGAGGGTGGTGAATTGCAGAACAGGGTTTTGAGCAACCTGGCTTAGTGAAAGGTGTCCCTGCCCACGTCAGGGGCATTGAAGCTGAATGTTTTTTAAGTTCCCTGCCAACCCAAACCATTCTTTGATATTTAAAATATATGTTTATTTTCCCCAGCTACAGCACTGAGTGAAAAGCCCCACAGCTTCTTGAAATGTTAAGCAGTTTTGCAACTTCCTCTCTCTCTGCCTCAATAATGTAATATTTTTGCTGATAGCACTTTGTTTTGAGACTGAGATGTAAATCTGTCTTCCTTTCTGCTTGTACCAACACCTGTTTCTTCCTGTGTTCACAGAAAGAAAAATGCCATAAGAGAGATTTTCCTCCTCTTTTCCTCTTTGTTTTTTTTTTTCCTTCACTTCTCTCCCCCCTTTTTACATTAGAACATGCTCAGTTAATTTAAAAACAGAGCTCTCTTGGAGACATAGTTTAGGCACATTTATGTTCAGTGGCATTTGGTTTGTGTTAAAGGAAGAGCTTCCATTAAAGGCATTTCTCAAATTGGAAACCAGAGTAGTAAACTAGCAAGTGCTACTTGTGTTTGGTGGTCTGGAAATAACAGAAATATTTCCACTGCTATTTCCAGCAGTGCAGTTTAGATTGCCTTCAAACAGAAGTCCGTGCCTCTTGCCTAACCAGGACACCCGGAAATGAGATGTTTCCAGCTGTGTTCCCAGTGGTGGTATGTGGCCACATCTGTGGTTAGGGAGAGCAGTAATTCTTCTTGAGGGCTTCCTTTGCTTGTGTGGGTGTCCTGGGTCCAGAGAGGAGCTCTCTCACTTTGGGTGTGGTGTCTCTCTCAGTATTGGACTGCTTTTGTTCACCAGTACAAGCACCCCCAACACATGTTTATCTTATCCTAATATAAATGTGATCAGTCTAGAGTCACAGAAGTGTTTGAGTTGGAAGAGATCTTTAAAGTTCATCAAGTCCAAAGCCTGCAGTGGGTTGGGGCATCTTTCACTAGATCACGTTGCTCAAAGCCCCTTGCAACCTGACACTGAACACTTCCAGTGATGGGGCATCCACAGCTTCTATGGGCAACCTGTGCCAGTGTCTCACCACCTTCATCGTTAAAAATTCCTTCCTTGTGTCCAATGTAAACCTACCCTTTTTCACTTTGCCCCTTGTCGTGTTGCTACAGACCCTGGTAAAAAGTCTTTCTCCATATTTCTTATGAACTGCCCTTATATATTGAAAGGCTACAATAAGGTCTTCTTTGGGCCTTTCTTCCCTAAGCTGAACAGCCCCAACTCTCTTCAGCATTTATTTATAGCATAAGTGCTGTTCTCTTTTTTTTTTTTCCCCCCTCTGTTTAAAAAGTCTGGATTGGTTTAGACCAACCAAAAGGACCAGCTTAGCCTGGGCACGTATCTTTTAGATGTCACTGTTAGAGGAAGTGGATTGTCCTGCTGAGTGAGTGACCATGTCTTTCTTCCACCCTTGCCCTGTGTCTGATGTTTAGCTAGCCACTTCCATGCCAGGAGATGAGCATTTCTGGCAGTTTGGGTGCCTGGGGCAGGGGGGGTGTATATGTGCCACCCTCTCACCAGGCAGTGCTGGGTATCCACTGGGCTCTGCAGTGAGTTCAGCCATTGATGGTATTGCACAGCTCTTTGGGATTCTACACAGAGAACTAAAAAATACTTTTCACCATATAGCATTTACTTCACAGGTTCTGGCTCCTCATTGGATTTCAAATGAAGGAAATTCAGATGTTTTAGACTTGGTGACCCTTCTTTCAATTCTTTTCAACCATTCGGCTTCCAGGTGTAAAAACTCTTTCCCCTCTTCAATTTTCCTAATCACTGGGGCTTTCCACAGTTGCATAAGGTTTAGTCACCTTCCTGCACAGGGAGGAAGGTGGGTTTTCTTCACCTATATATAGCATGTAGGAGGGGGTTCTTCTTCGGTTCAGCTTCTCTCACACCGTAGATAGCAGGGGCACATTGCTCTCATTCTTTAGATGACTACTTCAGACTGACAGCATTAGTGGCACTTGCAGTCACTTTGTTATCTAGATAATTAATCCACAAGGTATTGCACACAATGTGGTGAATAATACAGGAAGTGATTAAACCGAGTATTTTCCATGGTTTTACACCATACAGTTTGTGAAGCTGGAAGTAACTGGCATACTGGAGATATTGTAGAAAGCAGTGGCAGGTTTGATTTGTTCAGTATTACTGTAGTTTATGAAATTTGGGCTGGAATTTCTAACTATTTTGATTTTTGAAGGGACCTTGCCCACTTCTGCTAAAAAGCAGTTTGGGACTCTAGGTTCCTTGGACGTCTCCTAACGCCAGAGGAGGAAGGCAGGGGTGTCTGGAAGCTGCTTGAGAGTGATGATATTTGACTTTAGCACTGCTTTCATTTGCCCTCTGGATAACCATGCTAATGCTATAAGGAGCTTGCTTTCCCATTTTAGCTGCAGCAGTTAAAGGCCTAAAGGTAGGTGACATGACTGCTTCTATAAATATGTATGTTTTAATCAAGTCATTGTTTATAATTAGATAATAATCATAATGATATAAATAAGGGTTAGAATGGGATATGTAAAAAGTCTTAAGAGAGACACAGTCAGTCGATGCTTTTAACTGTGGTATCGGGTAGATTAACAGAAGG
Organism: Lepidothrix coronata; assembly: GCF_001604755.1. NCBI lineage: Eukaryota > Metazoa > Chordata > Aves > Passeriformes > Pipridae > Lepidothrix > Lepidothrix coronata. Next base: position 2,192,328 of record NW_016690200.1, read on the forward strand.
CATTTACAGCTGAACTACGTTGATTTATCTGATGTAAAGAAGGGTAGAATGAGATGTGAGAAACTGGATGAAATTCTTGTTGCTGTGGCCTTCTGTGTGTCTGCCTTATTTAACGTACTGCCTCCTCCTGCCTCTCGAGTCACTTGTTGAAGTAATGCAGCTGTCCCACGGGAGGTTTTTGGGAAGGGATATTTAAAAGTCATGTTCAGAGGTCTTCTGTTAAATGGATGTCAGCACCCTTTGGCAATAGGAATACTCTCTGGATGACATTAAAGAACTCTGAAATTGTCCATAGATCTCTTTTTCCTGATAAGTGTCTGTGTTCTAGCCTTTACAGACATACCCATTTTGGCTCTGCTAGAAACAACTAACAAATTTGTTAACCTCCCTAATAGTGAGAGAGGTACTTCTGAGGGTGAACAGGCACATTTGCTGGCATGCACTTTAGTAAACCTGCTGTTGCTGTCTGGCAAAGTTCATCCACTGATTTCAAACCTCTCATGGTCTTATTGTAATTTTTTTATCACTGTGTGAATTTAACTAAACATTGTTGTCCTGGAAGCACTGAGTTTTCAATGGTAGTAAATGTTTATGTTGAATAGAAGCCATAGGAAAGCACTGAGCACAGTAGGATGTGAATCAAAAATTATTTGCAGACATACACTTCCTGAGTCAAAACCTGCACCCCTGTCCAACCACAAAGACTTACTGTTTGCTCCACCAGGCCCTGAGGTGTATTTGTAATTAGGTGTGTTGGTGAGAGGGAAATGGCTCTTGAAAGAGGCTGTTTAACCCAAAACTGTGGGGTTGCTAGCTTAGCCACATACCAGACGGTGCTGTGTTGCTGGACTCACATGGGGGTTACTGTCACCCTACTCAAAGGCACATAATATTGCACCTCCTGCTGCCCAGTTTGCAGCAAACAGGTTCATAGTGCTGTCAAGGTGAGGTTTGGGGATGAAGGTGGCAATCAACATCTTTTTTATCTGGAAAATCTGAACTAAACAGTTACCTAAAATATGGGATGTTACCTTTGTGTGAAAGATGAGCTGACAGTTGTGTCTCTCTGGAGGGATGCAACATTGCGAGCAATCGGAAAATTTACAAAAATTCTCCTATTTTATGTCCCAGAGGCCTTTGGTTTCCAGGAAGGTACAGAATATAAAGTGGACATAATGATTCAGCCCTCTGTGTAGACTGATAGAGCATAGTGGTTCCCTCAAGTGTGTGTGAACAGTGAGGTTGCTCTAATTTTGATTCCAATTGCCTTTTGTAAAATAAATGTATAACATGAGCTCCAATGAAACTTCAATATGATTGAAATCTTGTCAGTCCAGCATCACTGGGATTCTAACCTTTTCCTGCAAGTTGTTCTGCTTTGTCTGTAGGGTTGAAGTGGCAGGATTCTCTGCAGTAGTTGACTGTGTTTATGCTGGCATGGCTGTTCCCACTTTGGAGTAACTTCACTGGATACTGATATGGATTAGACCCATGTGCTGATTTTCACTAGTATGGGTATCTGGGACTGGCTGGAGCAAACCATTTTCTGCTGGAAAGATCCTTAAGACGCACACTTGGATGAGCAAACACTGTGTTCAAACCATATTCACCATGTTCAAACATTTACAAGTCGCAGAGTGGTGCCATTGGTACCCGTGATGTTGCTGGCTCTCAACAGTGCTGGAAAGGTGCAGATGAGAGAACAAGAAGTATTATTGACAATCTGTTAGGGGAAGGCTCCTGGATTAATTCTGCCAGCTTGTTTGCTTTCGTAGCCAAATGCATTCCTAAACTGGAAATGGATGCTGTTGCTGCCTTTGTTGTATTTCTGATGCAGCTTTTCCAATCTTGTTTGGGGATCAATATTATAGCAGGTGGGACAACATCCTCTGTGCAGGCTGGGTGCTGGGTTCAGTGTAGCAGGTCAGAATATTATGTTTAACATCGTATTATCTTTGATGATATGAAAAACGTTAAGGCTGACTTGTAAAAATTCACATTAAAGGATGACTATTAACATCCCTTGATGAAATGGGACTTAACTGTAGCAAACATTTGCCATAATCTTAAACATTAATTTGTATAACATTATATAAACTCGCATTGGGGTAGTGGCTGAAGGTGCAGCATTTACACCCTGCTGAGCACCCAGGCTGTTGAGGAATACATGCTGTTTTAAAGAGGACAGATTTTGATAAATATGTCTCTGTCTTATTACTAACATGCTCAAGAAGAACATGCTGTATTCAGCAGTGGGATAGGAAAGCCCTCAGGCTCCCAGCTCTCATTTTGGCTTTTCAATGTGGATTTTCATCTTGGAGTCATTTCTGAGAACATGTTTACTAGTGCAGCTTAAAAAAGCATGTGTTTAATGTGTCTCTTTTTGTTGTTGAGATGATAAATCCACAGACAAATAATAAATAAAAGAAAACACTGGGGACTTTGGTAATAACCTGGGAAGGAAGAAATTCATAAAGATAGGCTTGGAGTGAAAATGGTGTCAGTCCTTCAGGCATGAGGCTTGCAAATCCTTTGCATTTCTTTCAGCACCAAGTTCACAGCCTCTGTATTATTAGCTCTAATATGTCTCTAAATTTTCTTCTGTGCCTCTGTTAATCCATAACTTTGTACCATCATCTATTTAATTTTCTAAACTTTGTTCAGCAAATTATCTGTTTGAATTTTCCTCTTGATTCTAAAACAAGCATTTGTTCAATCCTAAAAAAAAAGAGTGCTTAACATGAAACAGCTCCAAAACTTCTGACAAAATGCTGCCTATAATAGAACAAAGCATAGTGTTGTTGTAATTTATGATGTTTCTTACTGATTTGCTCATCCATAAAAGCCTGTCTTGCTCTCTCTGCACTTGGTATCCAACATGTTGTCTTCCACTGACAACAACAGATTGTTCCAGAGTAATTTAAGGCTCGGCAACTTGCTCAGAATCACAAATCCAGCTTTTGGTAGAGCTGAGAATAGAGCCTCTCTCTTCTGTCCTGACTCAGTTCCTCACTGTAATTGCGGAGCAGCCTTCCTACTGAGCCTCTGATGTGACCAAGACCATTCTAATGAACACTCCCACTTGATATTTTGATTAATTCCCCACACTCACTCATTTTTTTTAAGCTTTAAAACATAATTCCTCAGTCAATCATGGCAAATATGTGATTGTCTAATTAAAAAAAAACAACAAAGCAGGTGTTAATATTCTACTTTGCAATCTGGAATTCTCCACTGCTTGTTAAGCAACCAAGTTGAGAAAGTAATCGTGTTGTAAGATGATGGACAAGTTGTGGTGTGTGCAGGAACTTGAGCAACTTGGGTCAAAATTTTTTTAAGTGTTGTGGCAGGTTGGTGTGTTTTACTCAGATTTATGGGACTAGTAACAGGTCAAGAATTTACAGTAAAGGAAAGGGCACTCACATTTGCAGACCACCTTTCCTGTAGAGAGGTACAACCCCAGGAATCAGCAGTGCATGAGATGCGTACAGAAATACCAGTTCACTTTTCACCCTTGATCATAAAAACAGTTCTTCTCTTTCTGATAAGTCCATAACATGTTTGTAGGTTATGCAGTCATGGAGAAAATAAGAAATTAATTTAGTTACAGGAAACACAAGAGGCAGTGCTCTTTGGGATGCAGCACATGCCTTTTGAAAAGTGTTGGGGCTCATATGGGCTCGTTGGAATTTTTGTGATAATTTTTCTGGGTTTGTTTTTTTGGTTTTTTTTTTGGTTGGTTGGTTGGTTGGTTTTTTACTTTAATAGCCCATTTAGCTATTGAAGGAGTGCAGGAAGAGGATGGCAGAAACACCTCTTGCCATTTCTTTCTTCCTTCTTCAAACATCTGAGACAGTGAGATGATGTCCTGCTGAGGACACCGCATGGTGACATTTTTAAGGAGTCCTTCACATGCAGTTTATTGCCAGCATAGAAAGTTTGTTGACCTGAAAGTCTCCCTCTTCAGTCACAGGCCCAGCAGGTGCTCAGAGCCCCCCGAGTTGTGTTCAGCAGCACAACAAAGAGCAGAGCTGGCTTCAGGCATGAAGAGGTGCAGCTGGCAGTGGAGGTTAGGATTGCCCATCAATAGGTATTCATCCTATTAATTAAGCTGCTGCTGTTAAAACCTAGCTAGAGGACAGCTTTTCAGCCTGCCTGTTGTATAGTAAGCTGAGTCACCTGTGAAATGATGTTAATAAGAGGGCTCCAAGGCTTGTGAGGAGGCTTTTTTAAAACCCTCTTCTCTTCGGGCTGGCAGCACCCCCTTTCAGAGAGGTGGCTGCCAGGCTGTCTGTCTGCAAGTGACAAATGGCATTCACTCCTCTGGAGGCTCTGTGTGCTGCTTTTGTGAACCTTGACTAGTGAGAGCCAGGCTGTGACCTCACGCTGCTTTTGTTCCTCAGCTTATGATAAAGCCTGAGCTTTATGATAAAGCCTTTCAGCCCCTTTCTTGGCTCTACTGGGGTCTTGTTTTGCAGCACTTCAGTTTTTTGCTTCCTTAAGGTTTTTCTTTATTTTTGGGGGCATGAAGAGACACGGATATCACGTTTTGTTTTCCTCATTTCCACCATTGGGAGCGAGTCTGTGACTTTTTGAGATAAAAGTGGTTTATTGTAACGGTTTGATGGAGATCCCTGAAGTGCCTCTCAGGGCTACTGAGGGTTTTTCACTTGTTCAACTTACATACTTTAGAGCTCTTACAGTTCAAGTCCAGTTCAATTCCACTTCTGTAGCACATAAAGCAAGTGAGCCATCCTTACACAAGCCCTGGAGAAGGATGTGAGGAGCAGGGCAGAGGGGTCCTACTAACTCCAGTGACACAGCTCGCCCTCTTCATAAGTGCTGCTGGGGAAGGACAGCCTGAGACTTTCCTCCAGGTGGTCTCTCAAGCAGAAAGGTAACAATTGTAGGAAATTCCTTTCCTGCCACCAGCTCACAAGCTCAACAAACAATCCCTTTGTGGAGACACTGGGGTCATCCCTCTAGTTTCTTATTCTTTGTTAACTTGGAATTTGTTGAACAGTTCCTTTCTGAGGGATTAGGGAGTGGTGGTCTGTTTCTCCCTTCCTGAACCTCTTCAGGCCTAAGAAGGCCAAAGAAAGAAGACAATGTAGAAAACATCCTGGAAACAGTCCCATGTCACCATACACAACTTAATTTCTTCTGCCAGAGGATAAGCTGAAGTCACCCTTGTATACACGCTAAGCTTGTGTGACTGCTTTTGTTTTAGGTGTTGACATTCTGGGTTCTTTATTCCAGGGAGGCTGAAAAGCCAGAGGCAACTCAGTTGTGTGAGCAACACATCAATATATTGTTGAGATGGAGGCATGTTTCTTTAGAGAACAACGCCCTTCCGTCGGAGAAGCAGGGCAGGCTGTGCTACACTTTCATGTGCAACACTCAGCCCTGCCCTGGTGTCACAGCTTCCTGAGTTATGAGGTTGCAGTAGAAGCTGCTGATTGTAGCTGCTCATCGAGAGGACCACTAAAAAGTCATGAGCTTTGAGAGATGTAATCCAGTGTCAACATTTTTTCTCCATTTTTATTTTCTATAAATTCTTTTTTTCAAAACTCTCATTTCTTCCAGCAAACAGTGAGCAGAAGATGTGCTAATATATGCCCTGTGGCATGTCATGTTCTTTGCAGAACTCCCGTGGATCACTGTTGCAGTTTAATAAAATCATGTGTATCAGGCCTGGCTGTTCTAGGCACGTATGGTGTATGCCCTGCCTCTTGTAGCACACACTTCCAGGAGGCTTGTTCTGGCTGCCACACATTGTTACACCCACTCACTGCTTTTAAGCCATTAGGGCATCATACCTTTGGTTAAGGTCATGAGTAGGGTGAGGAACAGCCTTTTCTTTAATTTCTCACTCTACCTCACTTTTGGAAGATTGGTCATCAGTTTTACTTGTCTCTTTCTTTTTGCCTTTTCCTTCGTGTCTTTCTTGCCTTCCTTTGTAGTGGTTTCTTTTTCAACTGAGTTGCAGTCAGGAGCCACATACCTGAAATGTATCTCTGCCAGCTGAGAGTGGATAAAACAGGTTTGGGCAATGAAGGGTGTCTCTTTGTGGACACAGTGCAGGCTGGAATGTGGATGTAGTTGCCTGAGCCAAGACTAACTCCTTGAGGTGAATGTTTTATTTCTTTCCTGTGATTAAGCTGGGAGTGTGTTAGTTTGGAGTAGCAATAGGTTTAGGGAAATTATTTCTTTTTGTTTCCTTTTCTCTGTTTCTAAGAAATTATCCTGTTTTAAGAAATCAAAACAGGCTGGATGCTTGCTCTGAGCCGTTTGTCACCAAAGAGAAGAAAAAAGCAATCTTTACCAGTGCTGATTTTTTTCTTCCTCCTAGGAAAAGTGTTTATTCCTAGAAAATGAAAGGAACTTGAGTTGTTGAGTTGGCAGGTAATTGATACGTATCTGCTCTGTCTGAAGAAGTACTTAACTTTTACATAACTACCTATGAGTGTTTAGGAAGCTGGCAAGCTGCAGTGGACTGTATGTTTTTCATTATGTCAGTGTTTTTAAACTTGTTGAAAATGGGCTTCTTTTATGGGTGGTTAGAATTCCTTTCAAGTTGTCATTCAGAAAGCCCCAGAGGGGAGGGGAGCTGTGACAGCTCAGCAGATCGTGCTGTGCCCGAACTCCAGGCAGGATGCTGCTGTGCCCTAAGGAACAGCACGTGGCACAAAGCAAAATCTGGTTCAGCAGCCCCGCTGTGCTCTGGTTGGCAAGACTTGGGGATTTACAGTGCTGGAGTAACTGAGGCAGCATGTGAGATACTTTGCTCAGTCTCATTTTTTGCTGCTCAAGCTACTGAATGCATAACTACCTGATTAATGCAGAGATTTTAATCTTCTGACCCCCTTGCAAACACTTATTAATTGCACTCATGGATTTTAAATTTGTAGAACTGAAAGGGATAATTATGATCCTGTAATTTGGTCTCTCCATGCAATTGAACAAAAAAAATCTTTTACTTAATCTAGGGGTTTATTCCCTTCACTTTGAAATGTGGTCTTTATTTAAGCGATTTGTTTTCTAGACAGTGATCAAAATTTCTTAAACCATTGTCAGGCTTGTTGCTTATAGGATTATCAGGCTGGTATCAATCTTCACTTATTAAAAATCAAATGAGCAGAGCTCGTAGAACTGCCTCAATATAGGGCATGTTCAGTTCATAGATGTTGCTCTTCCATTTGCTTTTTAACTTCCTGTTTTCTTTATGACTAAGAAAACTGTGTTTGCTGGGCTGTTCACTTGCTATTTGTCATATTTATATGGGTGCCAAGTAACCTGCCTCTTCTCTTGCTCCAAAATATTTTTTTTCCAGAATATTTTTTCCACATATATCAAAGGTAATTGTACCTTTTTTGACTTATATCTGACATAAACTTGAATGGTTCGAATGGTTGAATATTTGCTAGGACCCTCCATCATTGTCATCCTCATTATCATCACAGCATTCAGAAGAGGATTTCTGTTTCAGGAGTATGACATACTCCCTTTTGATCCTGGACATTGCTTGGCCTCGCTGGGACACATGTTACTCTCTAGATCTTGTGAAGAAAATACAGAACAAGTGCAAAACAAACCACATTTCTCTCTTCCCTGAAAGAATTGTACTGAAGTCCTGTGAACTAGATTTCAAGAGCATTCAGGATTCCCCAGTCTCCTCTTAGGTATCTCAAGTCAGATGTTAGAAATATTTCCACTCAGCAATTAATAAGAGGCACTGCCTGCTCTGGATTTCCCCCTCTCCCTCAGAAATACACCTGTTTGGTGTTAAACCCCTTGTATTTGAAGAATCACTGTCCTCTAATGCTGATGTTTGCAGAAATAAAATTACTTAGAAGTGAGATTTTTCTGTAAAATGCTGTGGGATTTAGTCTGTTTGCTCTTTCAGTTTAGCGTTTTTGTATGTAAACATGGATTTGGGTCAGTCTTCCCATTTCACCCCCCTGACTTTTTCTATTCTGTTCCTATTTGCAGGAAGTCCTTTACCACTGGGTGCCACTGTTTCATAGTTCTTAACATTTGCAACAGTGAAGCCCTTGAAGAAACTGTCCGCTCACTCTCTGGACTTCTGATTTTGAATCAAGGCTCAATTTTCATATGGAATCCTATCTTTTAATGTAGTTAAATTTTATTCAACCAAACTTGCCCTGATTTTTAATTTAGTGGCCCACACTGATTGGTCTACAACACTGATGCTACACTGCAGCTGCAGGGTGTATAAACTGATCTTATTTGCTTTTCTAATCTTAAAATCTCTTCAAAAAATGTGTCATTTCAAAATTGCGTGTGAGTCACTGTTGACCCATGTATAAATAAATTGCTCGTTACGTTTGGGGATTAATCTAGTGGCAAACTGTGCTGTTGAGTGCCTTTCCTAAGAGGCATAATTTCTGTTATCTCCTGAAAGTCATTTTATTGCGGTGTAATAATTACCTGTGCAAGTATTTGTATATTCAGTTGCATGCCTTTGCTAGTCATGATTTACTCCTTTCAAAGGAATGACATAGATGAGATGGTGTGGGATGTGCACCACATGCTGTTCTGTGGGATGAAAACATTAAGGGTCTTTTTGTTGAGAGGTGTCCAAAAACACTGGGTCCTCTTCTTGCCATCAGGATGGCTTTCTGCATCCCTAACCCTGTCTAGGGATTTCAGTAATCACAATGTCCTGAGCAAAATGAGTATGGGGAATATAAAGTCTTTTAATAAACATGCTGGAAGGTTTGGAAAGATAAATGGTGTAAGATGCATTGTCTGTTTTATCTGCTGATAGTCCCTGATTGGAATCACAGTGTTACAGTGGGTGGATTACAGACCGGGATTTAGGGAAGACGGGCGCTGTTCACAGTGTGCTGGTCTTCATCCAGTGTCTTTCTGTCTTTTTTTACTGCCTGTATTTAAGATCAGATGCTAACTACTTTGTTGCAGGGTGAGTCTATATCTGAGTTTAGTCTGTATATGACAAAAAGGGGACCTTTTGGAAGATCTCCATCTCCTCTCCCAGAAATCTTATACCTCCTGTTGTGGTAGGAGGGGAGAGGCACTTTCACCTCTCATCATGCAGCTGCATTGACACCTCAGCATTTTAACTGAGCAAGAGAAGAAAGAAATGCAACTATTTAGAGCTGGTACTTTGAGCTGTTTTCAAAGTCAATGGCAGAGAGTTTCATTGCAGATCTTGCAGCTTGAGGGAAATGTCTTTTGAATTAATACAAATTCCTGTTCTTTGGGCCTGGAGTTTTTGGTGGAAGGTGTGAGGCCATTCTTAAAGCTGTCTTCCTCCATCTTTTTTCGAAGTAGAGACTAAGAAACCAGCCGTTCTGTCCTTACCAGCGTTGCTCTTTAGCCCTCAGCCTCTCAGGGTGTCTAAGCTGTTCCCTTCGCACCCAAGACTTGACTGAACTTCAAAGCACAGGAACAGAGACTGCCTGGTGGTGTTTAAATTGAATGGGAGCCATAAGCAGCTCTTTGCGTTTGAGAGAATTGTAACAGTGTGGAGCAGTGCCCCAGATTGTGCACCCTGCCTTCCTTTAGGTGTCAGTGCCAATGCAAACATCTTTAAAATGACCCTCTTTCTTCTGGTTTCTTATCTAGTGGATATTTTATCTGTGCTTTGTTGACATTAATCTCAGCAGTACTTAAGGGATGAAAATGAGCGTTAACTGGGTTTCTGTGAGATTTTTAGTAGTTTTGTTGATTTTAATGTCCTCTAAAGTGACAACAGGAATAGCTTCAGTAGCCAGCAAGCTCTGCTTCTTTTCATATCCTTGACATCACTGAGATTGCTATGGGCTGCCCTGATCAAGTGAGCAGCACCCTTGTTCTCGAGACAAGTCTATACGGTCTGTCAGTCTTTTGGCAGCCATGCAACTAATGAAGCTGTTAACTGATGATACCCCAGTGTCAGGGAGATGCTGTAAGTTAAACTGTCCTGGCATGGTATGGACAGAAGTCTGTCAGTCTTGCTACTTCGTTTTGCCTGGTGGAATCCAAAGATATTGAAGTGTGTGACAGGAAGCAGCGAGATTGGCCTTGCAGAAGCTTGTGGTGGTTTCTAAGATGCTCTTCTCTTGTATGTATGTGAGCTGGGGCACACTGGGATAAAATAACCTTCCTAAGAGCAGTAAGCCAAGGCTGGAGCCGTAAACAAAAGCCAGATGCCTGCCAAAGGGTTTAAAAGTCCAACAATCTTAATTTTGTTTGAAGAATAGTAATGTAGTAAGTAACCCGGTAACAGGACAGTATTCAGTGAGCAATCCCTGTGGCACAGCAGTTCACAGTGCCCTAAACGTGTTTGATTTTGAGGTGAGTGAAGACACTACTCTTCTGATCTAGTAGCAAAACTCTTGTAGGTGGGAAGTGGCAGCTTGTTTGAACAAATCATGAGGTGCTGGGAGGAATTGCAGCCACCAGGACCTCTCTGGTCCTCCCCTTTCCCTCCACAGGCAGTCTGGCTGTGTTTTACCATGATTCAAACCCCATCGTGCCTTTTAGCCACGGAAGACAGTGTGAATAAGAACCAAATTCCTTGGACAGTGTCTGGCTTGAGCATCTTGGCTAGGAAGAGTATTTTGTATTCTGATTTCAGAAACTCTTACTTTGAATTAAAGAGTGAACTGTGGGAAGTTATTAATGATATCTATAATCAAGGATTAATCAAGTAAATCTCTGGAGTCAAGTGCCTCTTACTGCACTGAGAACAGATAGATAAAGGCGAAAGCTGTGTGAGCTTTCATGTGCAAACAGTGCTGAGGTGGGGCCTCGAAAACGCTCTGCATTTAAGTAGCTCTTTTGCTTTCCACCCGAGCTGGCTGATGCGAGGTGGTGCTGGTCGAGTAACATCTGAGCAGAGACATGCTGAAGAATTTTTACTTCAATTCCTCATGAAATTGGAAAGGGCAGAGTAAAACAATATTTTTGTCTCAAAGAATGCCTCTGGGTTACTTGTAACAAACCGCAAGTCTACGCGGTGGTTTAAAGAGCTAAAAATGTAAGTCTTAAAAAATAGCGTCTGATGGTTTACAGTGCAGCTCAGAACAGATGTTGGAGCTTTTTTGAGAATAAAATCCTTTTCAGGAGTTATTCAGTGTTTGAGATAATGCTTCTGTGGAAGATATTAGTTCAAGAATTTATTAAGGCAAAAAGGAAATCACGTGAATTTAGCCTTAATGTAAATTTTGGATCTGATCTAGTCTATTATTTTCATGTCCATTGGTATTTTTAGGCATTTATTTATCTGCTTTTTAAGGGGCCTCAACTCTACCTCTGCTTTCACAGCTGGAAATAATTGTGGGAATCATCTGAAGGGTGAAAATGCCATATATGTGTGTAATAATATAAATATATGGTGTCTCACAGGAATTTTTATATTCAGGTTCCATATGTAGAGGGTGATTTCTGGTATGAGGAATATCAGATAGAAAATAAATGCAATTCCCTGAATGCCATATAAACATGAGGGTTTGGGGGGGGGCAGTTTGCATGAACTTCTCTCTCCTGTGGAAGCCATGGGAGCTCTGTTGTAGCAAAAGCTCTGGCAGCTGCTGAATCAACCTGGCATTGTTAAGATCTACTTTGAATCTGTTAAAAACACTAGTGGCTGTCTGCAGCTCTCTTTGTACACGTTTCCAGTGTTACTACCATTAAGGGACTTTTGTGGAAAAAAACCCAACTCTGTAGATAGAATAAAAAATAAATAACATTGGAAGAAAATGTATCTGGTTGGACAAGTTCCCCCGAATGACTTGCACACTTCTGGCATGCTCTGGTTTGGTTGTATCTCCTCAGTATGATCAACTTTTGAAGGGTGTCTTCTCTTCTTTCTGAATGTACTTGCCTTCTAAGGAAATTAAATGAGAGAATTGCGAGTATGTGACCACTTGGTCTTGGCTCTTCAAGCCTGAGGTACCTGTATGGTAGTACTTGTTTCCTCTAAGAGCATTTTTTCATCTGGAAACATTAAACTTCTTTCTGGGAGGATATTTGAAGTAATTTTTCTACAGAGGCATTTTCCTTGTCTAGTGGGATATTGAAATTGGTTCACAGTTCTGTTTGAGGAGTTAAAATTCCTCTTCCATGCAGGATCCCCCTTTTTGCCTTTTTCGATGAAAATCCACGTGTACCTAAGATTAGTCGTGGACAAAGACTGTGAGAGTTACTCAGGCACAACAAGATAAGATAGATAAATGCTTTTGTGCTGCTTGTGCAGCAACAGCTAATTCAGGAAATGCACTGGGGAAGGACCTGCCAAATTAGTGGGTGTATTAAAATTGAGTCAAGCTGAGCTAAAACATCCCCTGAATCCAGATCTCCTTTGTTTTGGAGCAAGGTAATGGGGAAACACAGAAGTGGATTGTGCATTCTCAGTTCATCTTGTAACAGCAGATGGTTAAAAGGAGCCTCTCGGATGCTCTTAAGGCAGCATATTCCTGTTAAGTGATTATTTGGATTATTAATGTCCCACTGTAGCACCTAGTGATGATCTGAAGCAGCTTTATGGGCTGTGACTTTTGTGGTGATGAGCACTAGAGACTCGTGGAATTAATAATGTTTTAATTGTTATTGCTTGAACATTGATTAAGTTTTGTGTAAGGACTTTTAGGGGATTCTGTCATCGAGCTTGACTGGTTTGTTGGTGTGAGCCTGAATCTCAGGATGAAACTCTGGGACTAAACTGCTCTGTTCCTGTCTGCCTTTGGTGTGGTGCTGGTCTGCCCTTTGTGCCTCAATTTCCTTTTTATTTCCTTTTTATGGGAAACTTGCCTGTTCTTTTGTAAATGTTTGCTTTGAAAGGATGTGGGTAGAGATCACGCTATCTTAATTGTATTGTTTGCATATAATACTACACAGTGACTGCACAGGACTGGGTTAGTGTCCTCCAGCCAGGCTGAGGTTTGCAAAGGGTATGAGAGGATTCACTGAGTGGTAACTGGGTGCCCTGTGGTGCTGGCTCTGCTTGGAAATCCTAGCTGAAATCATTTGCAGCTTAATCACACATGGAAAGAGTCTTCAGTTTCCCAGGGGAGTTTTATTCATTCATGTTTGCTGCAAGTAGAGTTCATATTACAGTGGAAAACCACGATTCCTGACCTCTGAGTTGAATACATGTTTTAAAAATAGAGATGGGACAGAAGAAAGAAGAATAAATAGACTTCACTCTAAGGGCTTGCTCAAACCAAATCTACATGCTGCAAAATATTGCATCAAACTTTGAGAAATGATTGAATCAAATTGTTTTTCAGGGGCTTATGTTAAAAAAAAAAGTAGATTTTTTTTTTTATGACAGACAGTTGTAGGTAATTCTGCATTTTTCATCTTTGTCTAAGCAAACAAGACTTATCTTGAAGCAGCAGCAGGTTATTTTCAGATTTACTTTAATGGAGAGCTGTTCGTGATAAATGGCTTCTAGAAGACTCACAGCCCCATCAGTGCAACAGAACTGATAGAGGAGTACAGCAAAACAAATATTTACAGGGAGTGTTTATTTTGGATGCAGGATAGATGTGTAATATTTGAGTTGTTTTAGTTGTGGTAAGCCTGACATGAACACCGAAGAAGTATGAAAAGTTATCTAAGAAAAAAAAAAAGAACTGTAGCTAGTTTATTCACTATCTATGGTAAAGAGAACAGACCTCTACAAACATTTTATCAACAGCATATAACAGGTTCTGTGTGGTGTGTGTTGAGAAGTTTACTGAGGTTTGAGGTTTTGAGGGGGTTGTTTTTTGTTTGTATAGCATGCTGTTGAACAGTGAGGGATTTGAGTTATGAGTTCAGCAAAGGGCCACCAAGATGGGCTGGGGCCCAGGTGCTGTGGTGGAGGCTGAGGGACCTGGGCTGGCTCATCCCAGAGCAGAGGCTTGGGGGGACCAAACAGCAGCCCCCTGTGCCTGGGAGGTGCTTACCAAGAAGACAGAGGCAGACCCTTCACCAGAGTGCATGGTTGGAGGGTGAGAGGCAACAGGCAGGAGTTGAAACAAGAGATTCATGCGGGTGTAAGGAAAAACCACCATGAAGGCAGGTGAGAGGGTTGCCCACAGAGGCTGTGCAGCCTTGGAGTACTTCAGGACCTTATTGGGCAAAGTACTGAGCGATCTGGTCTGAGTTTGTAACGGTTCCTACTCTCAGCAGAAGGTTGCATTAGAAGTCTTTCAAGTTTCTTCTGACCTCAGTTTTCCAGTGATCCTGTATCGTTGGCATGTATGGTGATAGATGGCTGCTTGATTGAAGCAGGGAAGACTCTGAAGGGGTGATGGGAGAAGTATATTTATTGCATGATCAGTGTCAGTAAGAGGTTTATGTCATGTACAGCAATACACTTCCATGGTTTGGAACTGTGGACAATTTTTATATTAATTTGAGAGGTCCCTGTGAGACCTGACATCCCCTCATGTTCAAAAATGCTGCATATGAACTTGCCTTAAAAAACTCATGAAGGAAGCCACCCTGAGAGCAGCTCACACTGATGTTTCTCATCCAAGTTACTTCACAGAAACTTGGTGTGTGAGATGTATCACTAAGAAAACACAGTCCCCATCATCCATTCAAACAAAGAAGCTGAAAGGTCTATGCTGGGTCCACTGGACAATCCAGAGTGTCCTCCCTGCATCTGCTGAAGACTTAATCTTGTTTTGCTTCTTCGCCTGTTAGCAGCCCAAGCTGGGTGATGTGGTACTGCTCAGTTTTAATGTACTGGAGTATTAATGGAAATCTTTCGACTGTATCAAGTGGATTTCAATCAGACTCGAGCAACAATATGAGATTCCTACTGAAAAAAATAGCGTACAGATTTAAACTGCAACTGAACAAAGGTTTTGTAGCCCATGGAGGGAGAAAGGGAGGGAAGGGCTGGTCTAAATTAAAGTGCATATTCAGCTTTTACTGGAAAATGCACAGCAAATCCCAGTGATTCTCTGATCTGTCTCGTAGCCCCATGTGTACAGTGTGCACCATTCAGCTGTCCTGCCTGTCAGGAGGGTGGAAGTCTCTCGCCTTTTATTCATGTCCCATTGATGCATCTCTGCAAACCCACAGGCTGTGAGATTATATTTTGCATTTCTGTTTGAGAGGCCAGTGTTTCATCAAACTGACTGGTGCAGCAGATTCTGGTGCAGGCAGAATTGCTCTGAATGTACTTTGTTTTGGATGCTGAACTTCTTGTGATTGAGGCTTTTTAATGGAAAGAGGTATGAATGGTTACATATAAATTATTTGAAAACTATAATTTACTTGTCAGTTTTTGATTCAAAATGTTGTGATTTGATGTGTAGATAAGTTTTCTATAGGTAGGTTTTCCATAGCAGAATAGGAAAATGCCGCATTTCCAAATGATATAAATCATCAATTGCTTTCAGATCAGCGGATTGCTGTGGATTTTTTTTGTGGCCTTAAAGAAACAACCTCACCTAACTTTTTTCCTCAACCTTTCCACTCAGAAATCAGTCCCCCACCCCATTAGTTGCAGATCTGGCAATTTCCACACGGAAGCTTTTGCTCAGCACAGTTCAGGGCTTATCCACAGGTGTTTTCCCTGTAACTGACATGAGGCTGATGGCAGAAAATGAGTCTCATTCATAGTATTTAATATAGTCAGTATTTAAAATGTCTTTGGGGGACTCAGTACTGCTGATCTAAAAATGCTTCATCAGAATAGGCTTATTAAAATCAATAGGGGTCTTCCCAAACTTACCCTGAATTATTTGTCTAGTTCCTCATAAAATGGTGGGAGGTTGTGTATCCAAGTCACTGGATGAAGGCTGTTGAAGATGCCACTGTTATGAAATTGCTGTCTATTTAAAAAGAAGCTACTGATGTTTGCTCTGAGAGCCTTTACGTACTACAGACAAAATAAATCCAGGAAAAGCATAACTTGACAAAGGAACATGCTGCCTTTATGTTTTAGTATGTCTTTAAAAGGCCTTTTGGTGTAGAGTTAGTACAGATTTTCCCCTGTTTTACAGATACTGTGAATAAGGACACTGAACCCAAAGATCCATATCCCATTCCAAGAAAGATTATGGCTGAACCAGACTACATAGACGATGACAATCCTGAGTTAATTAGACCTCAGAAATTAATTAATCCTGTGAAGTCATCCCGGAATCATCAGGATCTCCATAGAGAGCTACTTATGAATCAGAAAAGGTAAGAGTCTAAAAATCCCTCGTGCCACCCTCCCACCCCAAAGACACAGACTGAGTTTTAGTTTCATCAGAATGACTTTGTACCCCAAACCCAGCAGACACTTTTTGTTGTTTCAGATCTTGTAAATTAAAAGATTCTGATTCTTAACCGTAGCATTTATTTCTGTTTGAATTTCAGTTTCTCTGCAAAAGCTTGCTATAGAAGTCTTCTTATTTTGTCTTTGTGAATATTCACAGGGTCGGTTTTGGGAGGAAGGAGTTCACTTCTCCCTGTCATGTTTTATGTAGGTTACCTGGGCACTGTAATTTGGCTTGTACTCTTCACTTTATCAAGTATTTGACAAAATTTTGCTATTAACAGCAAGATGATAAAATCTGTGGTTTTTCACCATTCCCAGTGCATTGAGTTTATGAGGCCACTTTTAAATCAAAGAAATCATGTAGTTTATTTCACATGAAACTGTTGTCTGTTTGCTTGATCCGTCTCACAATGCAGTGTCATAATCTGGTGCCTGCTCTGCTGCTGCACAAGTGGTTCTTTGTGTGTTACACAAATGCTGCCTCCTCCCTTCTGGGGTGGGATGCACAGCTGTTGCTCTATATATTGCTTTTAAGGATGTAAATAACAGTAACTTTATTTCATCAATTTCAGAGACACAACCAGCTGGCCCAGGAATAGCTGAAGTTCTGTTATTAAATCTCTTCAGCAACAGAGAACTCATTTAGAAAACACATAGTGGAGGAAAAGCCACCAAGCCTGTTGATGCTCCTTCATTTAAACCAACAGAAACTACGACATAAATGAATGATTTGCTGCATTTAAGCCACCCAAAATAGACTTTCCAGAGGCTAGATCTGGGGATCTATAAAACAGAGGTGGAAGAGCAGTATTTCAGAGTTCATTTGAGAATAAGGTTGGAGGTAGCAGCCATTCAGGCTTTTTGAGGCTCAGGACCTTGACAACAGCAAGTAGAAAGCTGTGGTTTTGGCTACTCCAGCACAACTAGATTTGTCTGTTTAGTAGGAATAGTCACATTATGGAAGTTTCTCCTTTTTTTTTTCCCGTAATCCTTTGGCAGTATAGTATTTTGAGGAAAGAAGGGGTCTTTTTATGTGTAATAGCAAAATCTTCACAAATGCTAGGCTTAGAGACTTAATTCTAAATGAATTGCATACACAACATAGCATTTCTTTAGTGATGAAGATGTTTTAAGAATGCCAACTGAATTGGAAGAAACTGGCCTAAATAGGTGTTTGTCCTATTTTTCGTTAATGGGATTAAACATCAAAGTCACTTTCTAGCACCAAGAAGTTTATAGTCATTGAAAGAAAAATAGTTGAAGTTTCCCGACTTATGATCTTAATCTAAAGGATGTGGAGGCTGCAATAAATTAAGACTATTTTTTTTTCTTTTAAGTTTATGAAAGCATAAAGCACTTTTAAATCGTATGGAGTTCTTTTCTTCAAGGAGAATATCCTATTACACAGAGAAGTTGTGCAGCCCTCAGTACCCACTCTTATTGTGATTTTGATTAGCTGCAGCTGTTAATTTTAGAGTCTTATTTATTGGTGCAGAAATTAAATACTTTGAGGGATTTCACCAGCAGAAAAAATGGTATTTTTTAGAAGAGAGTTAGTCTTCAGTGCTTTGTGCCACTGTACCAGCTCTGTTAGGAGGCTTTTCAGTAATGTAGGTATTAGGCTTGTGTTCTGCTTTGTTACAGCAAACTGTCATAGGTATGGAGGACTTCTATTGCTCTTCTGCTGCTCAACATGCTGCTTATTTTATTGTGAAGGCTCAGTGTAGACACCAGCAGTTTCACTTTTTTGCCCAGTTACCTCTGAACAGCCAGAAATGGATGTTGGAAGATATTAGCCAGCACTGGTCTGATCATTTTCCATGCCCACTGTGAGCAGTGTCTGTTGGGCCTTGAACTGGTGTAGCTATTTACTTGCAGAAGTGGAGTTTTGTTTGGGCAAACAAAGATTCAGGTAGTGCTACCTCAAGACACTGGTAACTTATCTTAAACTATTTTAATTATTAGGAGTCAGCCTCAGCTCTGCGGAGTATTGGTCCTGTCCCTTCCAGAGATTTTAACCCTATCATCTCTAACCAGTGTTGTAGCACATTTTGCTTCCCCTACATCGAAATTTTAGGATTTCTGATTTAACCAGAATGATCACTAGGAGGTGACACAAGACCCCAGTTAATCCAGTATCTGCCAGTTTGTTGCTTTTCCTTTTTACATAAGAGAGTGGACATAGGATTGACATTATGGTTCTGTTACAGATCTGACTGGCAACCCCATCTGATTAGACTGAGAGGTTGCATTTACTCATAGCTTCTGCAGGTCCCCTTTGTTACAGCTGCAGCACATCCAAATCAGTCTCGTGCCTCTGCTTTGTTATGGTGCAACCTGACTGAAAAAAGCAGGAACAAGTAATGTTACTTAGCAGCTGGACTCTGGTTTGTGGCTGTCTTGATTGCTGATTGCTAGTGTGGAATATTCCACTGATTCTGCTCTCACTGATCCAGTAGTAGTAGTAGCAGTAGTAGTAAAAAAAAAAAAAAAAAATCACTCCAGCTTTTCCTGCCTGACTTCAGTTTTATGTGTTAAAATGTATTTAAAATAGCATGAAACATAAAATATGAACATGATCTTGTAGCTTCTGTTGCATTGAGGCCATGAGATCTATTATGAGAAATAGGGAACAGCATTTGGTGTTGCTAAATATTTGATTTTTCTGTCAGGGTATGTGCAGGGATAGAGTGTTGCATAATAGATGGAGTCATTCCTAGATGCCACCATAAAATGGCATTTTAATGTTTTATTGGACATGCTGTCAGATATGCATACTAATGAATAATTAGGCAACCACAGTTGTATAGAAAGTAGGGAAGGGTAAAAATACGCTTTCTGAAAGCTTATTCACATTATTGAATTTCTTCAAGTTGAAATGAAAAATGGTTGATGTTAAACTTAATGCTGGACAGTTTCACATAATCATCTTCAGAGGGAAGATGACAATAACAAGGACAGATTTGGGATCACTCTGCTCTGCCTTAAGTGACACTAATACCTGAATAACAGGGAGAGCTCTGAATCTTATCATAACAAATTTTGAAACCATCATAGCATAACAGAGATAAAAGAAATAGCTGAAGTCACAGAAATGAGTAGGAGTGAGTATCCATGTGTATGCCTGTATAAATAATGTCATGAGTCTTCCCTAAGAGGGAGCTTTCTCATTTCGCAGTAGTTGGCTTGGAAAGCAATTTGTGCTGAACAGACTTGAAACATTCAGTTGATGTAGTACCCAAAGGCTTGTGAGAGGGAGAATCCTCCAGGCTTTGTCTGGTCTCCAAGGTGACGGCAACTTTTTTTTTCTGGATTTTTGTTGTCTTAGGCTCTTTGTGATGTTGAGTGTAGCCTGGGAGCTCTCACTGGAAATAGCTTCACAGCCAAGCATGGGTAAAGCAGTCACATTTTCAAGGAAAGGAGAGAATCCACGATTTCCCGGAGCAGTGTGACAGACCACTTCTTAGTTTTGTCCATGCAAAATTCTATGGGTAGAATACCCTGCACAGGGCTTTGTCTCAACAAAGCCATTCGGAGTTATCATCCAGCAAAGGAATTTCTCTTGTCCAAAATTTGGTTTTAGCTCTGCTAGTGTAGTGATTTGTGATTTCTTTTTTTTTTTTTAATCCATTCTTTTGGAATTGAGAGAATAGAGTGAAGACTAAAGATGAAAGTTAAAATAATGAATTATACAGGAGAAATACTACCGTGCATGCTAAATATCCACAGTGGGTTATATGGCTTAAATTCTAGCCTAAGGTTTTGGTTAGAAACCAGGCACTCGTCTGAATGTTTTTTTTTCCTTTTAATTCATTATTTATATCCCAATATATCTAAATAGGCAACTGCTTCAGTTTAGAAAACCCACCTGCAATTCTGTGTGAATTTCTGCTAATTAAAACTGATCTTTCTTCTCTCCCTCCCCCTTTTTTAATTTGAAGGGGTCTTGCACCTCAGAACAAACCGGAGCTACAGAAGGTGATGGAGAAAAGGAAACGAGATCAAGTTATTAAACAACAAAAAGAAGAGGAAGCACAAAAGAAGAAATCAGACTTGGAAATAGAGCTACTGAAACGACAGCAGAAACTGGAGCAGGTAAGATGGAGAATAACACTACCTGTAAATATCTGCATCTGAACTACTCACCTGAGGCTCCCTTTGCAGACAGGAAAGAAGCAGCAGCCAATTTTTGGCATATTTCCTCTGATCACAGCAGATATCTCTTTTAGGATAAGTCAAATCACAGTCTGTAATTACCCTTTTTTTGTCACTTGCTGTGTAGGAACTGCCTATGGGGTCTGCCTTTGGTCAAACGAATCCTGCACCAACCAACAAGAATGTTAGTGGAGCACTGACATTACTTAACCATTAAAATGGTAGTGAATTAGTCAATTTTTGTAGTCTTAACTATGATCCACTAAGAATGGCTGTTAGACTGCAATGCATCAAAACTACATTTAATGAATTTTAAAAAAACAATTGATTCTCCTACATTATACAAGAAACTAGATTACTTTACAAAGATTTTTTTTGTAGCCTTAAAACGTGTGAGCCCATTGGTGTTTTCAAATGAAGGAAGAGATCCTCAGAACCTGATGATGTGGAGTTGGAGTTCATTGTGGTGAAGCTTTTTGCTAGGCACAGGGCCAGCCAAATGTCTCTGTGCCTCTGAAAACATTTTGTGTGCCTGCAAGGAAATATCTCTACAGTGAAACACCTCATAAGAGAAGTCACTGTGCATTAAGCATTCCATTTATTTTTAAATAAATGAATGCTATAAATGCATGCTTTAAAACAGTATCTCCTGTTTTTCTCAGTGGAAACCAATTAAGCCAAATAATTACTCTATTAAAAATGACATATAATCCAGTAATTATTTGGAGTTTGGGGTTTTATTATAGGTTGGTGGTTTTTTGTTATAATTAGGCTTAGAAATATTTTTGGAAAAAGTTATTGTATTTTTAAGTATATCATCCTGTCATTTTTCTTATCTGCTCCTAAGGGCACGGCTTTGAATGGTTCAGCTTGTGGGAAGATTTGATTTGAAACTGAGCTATCTAGTGTAGATTATGTAGATGATAAAATTCTGTTAGAAGAGGAAAAACCTGCCTATTGCAAACAGTGCTGTGACTTTGGAAACATCATAGAAATGGCATTAATTGACAACATGATTCATGGAGGAACATTGCTGTGATTTATTGAAACAAGGCATGCCCCTTTGCCAGTGAACCAGAGACAAAGGAGAGATTATTTAGGTGAGCTGTACGTGGTCCCTATTAATGAGGGAGACCTTAGTCTGTTTAAAAAAAAAAAAAAAGAAAGCTTCTTTCAGGCTCTTTTGTTAGTTTTCTAAAGAGTTTTTTTCTTCCTTTCTGCCAACTTATCTGCCCTCCCTGAGGATCACCAAGCAATCCATATTCTGTGCCATGTGTGAGCCTGTGCTCTGTGGGCACTGTATAGCCATGTCTACCCTGCCATGGAAATTCCAAGTGTCTGCATGGGCAGGAGTCCAGCTAGGTTAAAAAAAGCCAGCAAATGGGCTCTCAAAAATGAACAACTAACGGCCAAGGAAGATTCTTATTTTTTTTTATTGCTTTTTCTGGTAGACAAACCAGATACTCCTAAAGAGGCTCAGGTTAGATACAGAATTCCATACCTAAACACTCAGAAGTCAGTTCTGTGAGTGTGCTTATAGTAGCTGTTCACATGTTCTCCCACAAGGCACATTATTCCTGTTCTGCTATAAAAGCCAGAGAAGGGAAATATTGTTGTTTCTTTAATGAAGATGTCCAGGAATTTCTTAAAAAATGCTTCATCTTGTTCTCGTACTGGGCTTGCAGAGTTTTGTCCATCTGGCAAAGGTGGACATCTGGAACATGCTAGAGCCAAGGATTTGAAAAGATTTATTGTTTATGAGAACAGATACTCCCAAAGAAATGCAACTTTATCTTTTCCATGAGACAAAGAAAGGAAGCAGTTTAAAGCATTTGGCATTGTCAGTTATTGAAACCTTTAATTTTGTGTCTTGTGTTTCAGTGATCTGTTTTCTATACTTTTCTTTTTAATATGTGATTCCCTTTTAAGCTGGAACTGGAGAAACAGAAGATACAGGAAGAGCAGGAAAACGCGCCTGAATTTGTCAAAGTCAAGGGCAACTTGAGGAGGACGGTCCAGGAAGCAACAGAAGCACCGGACTCCTAGAGCCAGCGCCTGCTAAGACTTCCAGCTTTCCTGCAGAGAGAGGCTTTTGCAAGTTGTCTCACATTTGCTCCTCAAGAGGGAAAATAAGAGCATCCAGCTGACACTTACTGAAGATGAGATTTTTAATTCCTGGGACGTGTGGATTAAAAAGACAGTATCGTAAACAGATCGACTTGCCAAATACAGTCCTGAGATCAATGGATAAGGAGTGTCTTTGTCAGTTCAGTGTCATGGACCAGGCTGACGTGCTTACTCAGAGATTTTAACCAGGGATACTAGAGAATCTCCTTCAGTGTTGCACTGCTTTAACTCTTGTGATCCTAGCTGAGTGGAGATACACAGATTATATTTTGCTTTAAAACAGAACAAAAATCCTCCTGTGATATCTTATGAAGCTTTGCTGTGCAGGTAGATTTCCTCCATCTAGACCTACAGCCTGTGCATATCCCAGAATAATTTGTGTTTAGTTGGAATTTTTATCAAATCTAGGAAGATACAAGGTATGTTGATCACTGCTGCCCATCCCCACTAGGATAGGCAGGTATGGGCAAGATGGAAATGCTTAAAATTCACCAGCAGTGAAAAGTTAAGCAGCCTTAAAGCCCATTTGCTGTTTGGCATGTAGAATTTGGGCTATGAAAGAGCAGAAATCTGATGATCCTTTCACCAGAGAGACTCCAGAAGCTGATGTATCTCTGTCTTATAACTTACACTGTTGTGAACAGGCCTGTGCAGTGCTACCTGTGAATTTACCTCTCAAAGCAAAATGACCTGTCTTCTACTTTCTGTGTTTTGAAATCCTGCTTACTTTGGTGTTGTGGCCTTTCTCCTGCAAGGACATGCTGAACTGAGTACAGTGTTAACACATTACTTGGGAGTGTTTAAACTCATTTGCTGGAACTGAAATCAGGAATCCTATCTGCAATCAGTTCCTGATCTTTGCTTGCTGGAACGTGTTGCAGTTTCTGCAGTAGAGCAGTGTCTAAGACAGAACAAACTGATCATTGGAATATACTGAAATGGATTTTTTTCCCCAAAGTGAGGTATAAAATGAAATTCATTTTATCCCATCTTTCCTTCAGCCTCAGGAAGGAAGGCAAATGTGTTACCACTGAGTCTTCAGGTCCAATTCTGTCATCTTCTGCCTTTCCACAAGTTGCCCCTGTGACTTGCCATTAAATAAAATATTGCTCAGCTTGCACAGGGATGACAGAATCTGAACCTTCATGCTTATGACTACTAGTTATCCAGGAAAGCCTGGGAGGAGGAGTGGGGAACAGATTGCCCATGTAGGATTACAGAATTGGATTCTTACCTGGTGTGATTGGGTGCAGATATCTGGGGAGAAATCCTCATCTTTCTTGTTCTGCACAGTCCTAGCTTTCACTGAAGCTGTGTTCATCCATATCAGCTGAGGATCTAATCCCTAGCCTTTGCCTTAGGATGCTAAACACAATAATTTCTACTTTGTAATTACATTGGACATAACTGTTTGAAAACACTTTTTATTAATATCAACAGTGGTGTGTTTGTATTGTGAAGGTGGTAGGGGAGGGTTTGTTGGTTTGTTTTCTGAGTTGCTTTTCCTGTAAGTATTGGACATTTTAAATACAGTTTCAGCCTAACACTTAGGACAAAATGCTCACAATTAGAAATGTTTCCTAGATACAGACTTTAATTTGTCAAGATACAGGCATTTTTTTATGACGACATAATCAGATTGAGAGTAAATTGAATTGTGATAAGCGTATTGCCATTGATTTAGACTTGCAGTGTGACTCACATCTAGAAGATTAAATGTGAAGATTGTCTAACAGACTGTTCAGATTATGGACATACAAAAGACAAAGGCCAAACATAGGACTCTTCCATGTATTTTCTCAACAAAGGAGCACCCTGAATGCTGCAGGTTCTTCGCTCTCTCCTTCCCTTCTCCTGGCAGGAGAGGATCTTCTTTTCTGGCAGCACATTATTCAAACACTTGCACTGATTGAGTTTGTTTCATGTTGTTGAGACAGCACTATATAGGAGCCTTCCACACCACGCTCATGCTTTGTCTTAGCCACTCTCAGCCTACCAAACATCAGTCTCTTGCTTTCAACTCCATGTTAACCTTCTGCTCAGTATGGAAAAGCCTAGAAGTCAGTGAGGAAATCCTCCTCTGGCTTGAGCAGACCATTCCTTGTCAGCCATTTCCCCTTGCTGAACATGGCACTCCTACCACATGTGCACAGTGAAATGAAGTCGGTGGCACTGGGGTGGGTGGGGGACAGAGACCTTTTTTTGGCTTCAGCAGGTGTGTTGGATTGGGCCCCTCAAGGCTGAGGGCATTCTGCTTTCTCCCCCAGCTAGGTTGAGATTCAGGGTAGAGTTTCTCTTTCTGAAACACAGGAGACCAGAAAACTCCCTTGTACATACAGCATGAAGTTGGTTTTTTTTGTTTTTCAGTGGAATTAATTCTCCGTGTGAACAGAACATCAATGTGTGTGTTTAAACATCTTTGAATCCTGCTAACCCTTTAGCCTAGGAACCCCAGCCACTTCCATGTCATTTTGACAGGCAAAAGCTTGTCTTTAAAGTCAGGATTGGGCAACCCTTAAGTGGGGGGCCAGCTAGTCACACCACAAGTGTCCTGTGCAGCTACTCAAGTAAGAAACTGCTTGCCAGCGAGCGTAAGCAATTCCTGCTCTGCCCTTTAGCTATGTGGGTTTTTGAAGCAATCCAACAAATACTTCAGTGATTTGAAAATTGCTCACTTACCACTTTGTACTTTTTTAAAACTCTTGCTTTTAATAGTATAGTAGTAGATTTTTTAGCATTTTTGTGGCTTTAACCTTCTGTTAATATCTGCACTTGTTTGAGTGTACATATATAAATATATATAAATATAAAAAGGGAGCCTTAATGGATTTGTTTTCATAATTTAATATTTTTTGTATTTGCTCTTGTATAATTGTTTTTAACTAAAGGTATTATGAGAATGAGGGTGGAATACTTAGAACCAAAGTTATGCTTAATAAAATCTACTACATGCTTGGTGTATGTGGTGGTGCCTGTCATATCCTGCTAAAAGCAAAGTGTTGGGGTGCGTGCTGAGACATCTGGATTATTTAAAATTCTGCAATGCAGGGGGAAGTATCAAGAACATGATGACTCTTGGTTCCTTAAAAATGGATCCTTGTTTGTATATGCAAAGTTATTGGCAAATTAATTGGCGGGAAGAGCTGGTTGTGTCTCTCAGCAGTATTATATTTTGAATATTTTTATGCAGACAGTTTTTAACAGGACTGTGTAGGTACTGTTCAGGTAGCACAAGGTGAGGCGGAGCATGAGGGAAAACTTCAGATGAGAGTCAAATAATTGTGGAAATCATTACTTATCCTTAGAATTGTTAGCATTGCAAAAGCTCCATTCCAAAAGGCAGTGAGAAGAGAGCAATGAGCCTGGTCCTGGTTTCAAGTCCTACAAAGGTTCTTTTAATTTAGCCAACGCTCAAACCTATGGTCGTAGTAGGAAGGACTTGGGCATGTGAAAGAAAGTGCAGGCACAAATGATTTGCTGGGTTAGGGTCAGATTGCTCAGTGCCATTATTAAGAGCAAAATCCTGTGTCAGCAGCAGACATGGAAGGTAGCAGGGGTAGGAACAGGGCTGGAAGAAATGTGGGTCATCAGATCTCCACAAAGATCCTCACTCATACTGGACAGCCCTGGTCAGCCAGGGACAGGTGGCAGTGGAGGGGGAGCTGGAGAGGAGCACAGGATGAAACAACGTGGGGAAAGAGAAGAGCAGTGAATTCAGAACAGATGTCAGGAAATGCTTTTTCCTTCAGAAACTGCTCAGCATGTGGAATGGGTCCTGGCAGTACTGCTGATGCGATGGTGCTGGACCCACTCCAGGAGCTGTCAAATATGGGGGAGGTAAGAAAGAACAGAGTTAATAAGGGGTGAGTTTCTATGGCCTGTTGGAGATACTGCCCTGTGCTCTCCTACCTCAAGTGCATCCAAATGTGTTTTGAATTATCCTTTGATATTCGCTCCAGCTCCAGAAAGAGAACAGTGAGGGCATGTGATCTGCTTTTGTAGCGTGTCCAGCGGAAAAGATGATGCTCCTTTTGTGTGCTTTTTTGCATTGTATTGAGCTAATAGGTTTTGTCATGTGGCTTTGCGAGTCCTGGTCTGCTGGGGGCTCTGCCTGTGCTCCTGTGGCCATATGCAGATGGGCTGTGTCATGCCACAGCTATGTGGAAAGAAGGACCTTGAGGTCCTTAGGTGCTGTTACAGGGTCAGTGGGTAGTGTTAGTAACCTAAAATGGCTGATGGCACGTGTGGTGACCAGTTGCACTTAAGAAAATAACTGGAGACTGAAGAGCTTCCGTGGTGCAGTTTCCACAGGGTCAGAACTGACGTCTCTAGGGTGAAGAACAGAAGGGCAAGTTGGGTTCTCAAGTCATGGCAATAAGAAGAGCACAGACTTAATGAGACCTGGAGGAGTGGAAATACAAGATATCCTCGCCCTCCCCCTTCCACTTTAAACTGTTTGTGTTCTACTTGGAATATTTCACCTATGAGATTAAAGGTTTGTGGTGCTCTTGTCAATAATAAGGATGGATATTTTTGATGGAGGTGGCAGAAACCATGGCCAGAGGAAGTATTTGGTGATGGTGACAGAGCACAGACATCCTGACTGCCACCTCAGTGCTTGTGTTCCACAGCCTGTGTTTTGGCACTGCTTCAGACCAAGGTAAGGCCTGCTCTGGGTCCATCCCACTGCCTGTGGTGCCTCTCTGAGGTTAGTGGGGGCTGCTCCTGTTCTTTGGGTACCCAGGGGTCCATTTTGCTGAACCTCAGGTATGTGCATTTGAGCTAATCATTTGCTTTTCATTTATATCAGAGCAGCCCTGTGGAGCTGGAGCCCACACTCCCTGACTCAGAGGGAACATTGTCTACACTGCAAGGATTCTGAAGCTGGGCAATTCGAATGGCACCTCAAAAACACCTGCTTATTTTCTTGGAGTTTTGCTCCCTGGGATAGTTGAGGCACCTGGATAACTTTAGTAAATTTGGACCTTTATCTCTCTGTAGCTCCTTGGCTGATAGAGAGCCCATGTCTCCACTGTGCTCACCGGCTCTGGTGCTTGGTGCCATGGAGTCCTCAGCCCTGGTGCTTCTGGGGACATGTGGCCTCTGCAGGGGGCTGGGGAGAAGGGACCTGCCCCAGGCCAAACACCGGCCAGTGGGAGGGGAGGTGGCATCTCCACAGTGGTGTGAGGGAAGGAGGAAATGCAAAGCACCTGAGAGAGGGGTCCAGGAGCCAGAATCACCCACTACAGCTGTAGTATTTAATTATCTGAGTAATAACTTTTAGAATTAACTTCTATTATGCACCCAAGTCCAATCTCTCCGGGTGGATGGCATGAGCAATTTAACACAGATTGAGGCTGGCACCCGGAAACTTCAGCCTGATTAGGTGGGAAGGAGAAACGTGCTTCTTTCCTCTTCTTCAGCTATAGGGAAACAAAGCTTTCATAATGAAATTGAAATGCCAAGTCTGCTTCATTGTGCTCAAAAATTAAAGAGCACCCAGCAAGCCTGAACCCCTTTAGTGAGGTTTGCTTGAGGGATGCATCACTCCTTATAGAAAGGCAAAGGGAGCTGAACCCCACCTGCTCTGGAGTCAGGACATGGCAGCCCAGCCCATGGGAAATGGTCTCCCTGAAGGAGGGGTTGTGTCCAACAGGTTATCTGTCCTTTAACTCTTCCTTTTGTAAATAAAGCCTAAAAGATTCTCTGATGAAAAGCTGACCAGGAATTTTCTTTCATCAGTAGCAACAGGAAAAGACAGACACCCTTTAAACTTACACTGTCAAACCTGGAAAGCCCTTCATCACTGTGATCATGGACCATAAGGGGTGATTTTTTCCTAAGGTTCAGTTTCAGCACTTGTCTTCATCCAGCTTTGTTTTGGTGCCAATGGTTCAGGTGAATTCTCCTCCATACAAATTCAGGGAACCTACCTTCACTAGCTGAGCTCAGCAACAAAGTGGCCTTTGGGAATTTGCTAAGCAGGTGGGCTCCATACCTCACAACCTGTAGTTTGTTACAGAAATTTTCCTCTCATTTCTAATACAAATTGAATTAACTTTAAATACCGAGGAGTAAATTCTCTTCAAACACAGATCTTGCAATTTTTATTGTTTCCTTGATGCAAGGGAGTTGCTTCTGGTTTATACCAAGAAATCTATTCCCTGCTTATTAGGAAATTTTGCCACTGATAACCAGACTAGAGGTGAACTGCAAGCTACCTACAGGCCCCTCTGAGGGTAGACCCACTCAGTCCTGATGCTGGAAAGCAGGGATTGCTATCTGGGGAGGAAAAAGGAGGAACAGACAGTGGGAAGGCAAGTGCCTGACTGATGAACGTTTCCACCTCATACCCAAGGTTTACAACAACTCTTGGGATGATGCACTCAGCCTGAATCCGTGTTCACATCTAGTGTACCGTGTGCCTTCTTTTTCCCCCTGAAGCCTCATTGTGCTTTTGATTCCTTTTCTATTGTTTCCTTTCACCCCAAGCTCTTCCTGCCTATTCAGGCCTCCCTGCCCTTGGATTATTTCCCAGGGCTGGTCTGTAATGAAAGGCATTTAATTAGCGAGGAATCCTTGGGATGGATCCTAAAATTTTTGTTTGAGGCTGACGACTGCAGAGTGAAGGGAAAGCCAGCCTGAGCCCTTGGCCTATGGGGAGTGGATATGAGAAATACTGGGTATGCAGGGGGAAGGAGCAGATGGGAATAAAAATTCAGAGTCGATGTCTGACAGAGCATAAATGAGCAACTAGCATGGACATCTCAAAGTTTTTATCTCAGAGCCTTAATTAAACAGAAGGCTCGTGATGAGAAAAGCCCTATAGGGGTGAAAAGGAGGATGGCAAAAGGTTGTTATGTGATTCCTCCTCTCCTGCCTCTGCCCTTGGGAGACCCTACCTGGAGTGCTGCATCCAGCTCTGGGGTCCCCAGCACAAGAAAAACATGGACCTGTTGGAGCGGGTGCAGAGGAGGCCACAAGGATGATCGGAGACTGGAGCATCTCTCCTATGAAGACAGGCTGAGAGAATTGGAAAAACAGAAGGCTCCAGAGAAACCTCATTGTGGCCTTCCAGTACTTAAAGGGGGTTTATAAAAATGAGGGAGAGTGACTTTTTATATAGGCAGATTATCATAGGACAAGGGGGAATGGTAAATTAAAGATGAAAGATTCAGGTTAGATGTTAGGAAGAAGTTCTTAATTCAGAGGGTGTCAAGGCACCAGAACAGGTTGCACAGAAAAGTTGTGGATGCCCCATTCCTGGAAGAGTTCAAGGCCAGCTTGGATGGGGCCCTGAGAAACTTGGTTTAGTGGGAGGTGTCCCTGCCCATGGCAGGGGTTTGGAACAAAATGATCGTTAAGTTCCCTTCCCACCCAGACCATTCTGATTAGCAAGGAGCCTAAAATACTTAAAAGCAATCCCTGGGTGAAGTCAAATTGTTCTGCTTAAAGCCACAAAAAGCCTCTTTGAAGGATTTGCCGTGCACGTATTTGCCTCCCTTCCCCAGCCCGCACCGAGGGGGGTTGCCAAGGGCGGGTGGGACGCGATGGTCCCCACGGGGACAAGATGTCACAGGGAGGTGGTCCCGCAGCCCCGCGCTGAACTCCCACCTCCTGCTGCCCTCTCCTGGGCAAAGCGGAGCGGAGCGGGATGGACGGGTTACCTTTCCTTCCCCCTCCAAAGGTTTCCTCCAAAAGCACCGCAGCGCTGAGCTCTCGAGACCGGCTGTGTTGTAAACCGGTGCTTTCCTGGGGAAATGCATTAATATTTCGTGATTTTTGTTATGCAAATGTCATTAGCACTTCCGCTGCGCTGAGACGTCGCTGAGACATCGTGTTAAAAAGCATTGAGTGCGTTTCAAGATCCTAGTAATTCGGGCTGGATTCACAAAGGGATATTTGGTGTCTCTTGTGTTAAAACGCTCAGTCTGGTTTGCCATGGAGGGGTTGTGATGGCTGTTGTGGAGTCACCGGAGCTGTTTTTCACCGGCAGAGATCCAAGGTGTTCTCAGGATGATTCGGAGGTGTGATGAGCCCGAATGTGCTAGGGTTGTGTTTAGGACAGCCTTCTCCAGTAGCCTGTCCTTTATCTTACATGGCTACAACCACTGATGTTTTACTCTGGGGTCGCTGCAGAGGATTTACCTCCCGCTGCAATTCCAGCAGTGAGCACGTCTCTGTGCTATCTCCCCTCTGCCCCTTTCAACTGCCTTCACCACCAGCAGTGGTGTTCAACCTGCTGCCACCCTGGAGGGCACTAATGTGCCGTTTGATGGGCCTGGCAGCCCTTCTCGGCATAAGAGGGACCCCAGCTAGCCCCTCACTCTGCCCCAGGGAAGGTGAACAATGGGACATCATCTGACTGCAGGTGGGGAGAATCCTCCATTCCCACATATCCCACTCATCCATCTGTGTTTTCCATCCTGATTTCCAGATCTACAACTTCTCCCTCCTTTTACCCATTCAAACTCCCTCCTTTGCTTTCTAAAAATGTCCCCCTTCTCCATCCTCAGCTCCATCCTCTCGGCTGACAGCAGACTCCTCCTGTTGCTATAACAACGAGCAGCAGCCCAGCCAAATCGGCCAGACCCTGCCACATTTCCCTGCCTGCATCCAAATCACCTCCCTATGTGTGAACACACTCTCTTCTTCCTCAAGTCTTTGCCATCTGCCTGCAAGGGGGAGATTGCTCTGTTTGGGGGCAGCTGGTGCTCTGCAAACCCCACATGCCTCTTTTCCCCTCTGTGCATAGTTTGCAGCCCTCCAGCTGGGTCCACACATGTGACACAGACCAAATCAGCTGCCCCACACACCCTCCAAGCCAAAACACCACTGTTGTGGCCCACAAACTCTATGCAGACTAAGTTACAAATGCATGAAAATGGGAAGGATTGCTTGAAATATGGTGGAAAAGAGGTGTCCAGGGCTGTATCCTGCTCTGGTCTGAAAGCTGGAAGGTGTGTCTAGCACAAAATTGCAGGGAAATAAAATAATTCTAAAGCAAAGTCACTGGGTGTCCCTGCCCTGTGGCCTGAGCCTCAAGTCCGGCCCAGGGAGTATCTGTAGTATTGGTAAATCCCCTCTGTTACTGCAAGCTGCGTGTGGGTGCTGTGGGCAGAGCTTGCTGGCCCTGCAGAGAGCAGGGGAACAAGCCCTGCCACCCTTGAGCTCATGTGGGCTCTGCTAGCAGACAGTTGTGGTGGCTTTTCCACCCTGTCATGAGCTCCAGTTAAAAACTCCATTCTCCAAGCCTTTCTGAGGGCTGGCAGCAGCACACTGGAAGATGCAAATGAGAAAGGGTGAGTTCCTCTCTGGCAAAGTGTGGCACCAGGCTCCTTGTCTCAAGCTGCATCTCTGCTGCCCCTTCCCTGGGCAAACTGCTGTCCCCAGGGCTCATCACAAGGGCTTCTGGTCACTGGGCTGAAAAAAACCTGGGACAGTGTCCTGAGCTTGTGCCAGATGGGACAAGCATCTGGAATTGTACCTTGAATCCTCAGTTCAATTCTGGGCCCCTCACTATAAGAAGGACATTGAGGTGCTGGAGACCATCCAGGGAAGGGCAGTGGAGCTGGGGAAAGGTCTGGAGCACAAGTCCCATGAGAGGGAGCTGGGAGGGCTCAGCCTGCAGAAAAGGAGGCTCAGGGGGGACCTTCTTGCTCTCTACAACTCCCTGACAGGAGGGTGTAGCCAGGTGGGGGTCAGTCCCTTCTACCAGGTATAGAACAAGAGGAAACAGCCTCAAGTTGGACTAGAAGAGGTTTAGATTAGATATTAGGGAAAATTTGTTCACTAGAAGGGTTGCCCAGCATTGGAACAGAATGCCCAGAGAAGAGCTGGAGTCACCATCCCTGGAGATATTTAAAGGCCATGTAGATGTGACACTTGGGGGCATGATTTATTGGTGGGCTTGGCAGTGCTGGGTTAATGGTTGGACTCAATGATCTCTTTTCCAACCTGAATGATTCTATGTCCTCTGCCATCTCATCACCTCAGGATATCAAAGTGCTGCACCTGATCATTTACCTGTAGCATTTCCCATGCCAGGTTGTAGGTCAGGGGATTTCACAAAGTAAATATTAAATAGTGTAGCTTCCTCTAGTAAGTGGGCTGGCAAGGCTGTGGAGCTGCTCTCCTCCAGTGCTGTTTGTTTGACAAGCAAGGTACATGGCCAAGGAGGTCTGCTGAGAGTTTGTTCCTTAAAAGTACCTTTATGCTTGTTTTTTAATTTTCCAGCCCCTTGGCATTTTTGTCTCATCCTCACTAACTGAAATGAAATCACTTCAAAACCAGAAAATTGAAAAGTGCTCTAGAATACTTATGGCAATTTCTGCTCCTTGTAGCAATGAACTGGTCATGGCTGCAGCTGGAACTACATATCAGCTACAGATAATTTTGGTATTTTTGGTGGCCTCAACCACAATATGAATTTACTTTATATATGGAGCTTTGAGTTATAGAGCTGTTCTTTCAGTTCTTCTCGAATTTCTGGTTTCAAGACCTTTATTCCAAAGCTACTGATCTTATCTTTTTTTAAAAAAAATTACTTTTGGATGTAAAATTCTTTTGGCTCAGTGTACAGATGGACTTTTCACACATCCTGATTTTAATAACTGGGAAGAGGCTCAGGACAAATTTGAGCTACTACTGCCACTCTTCCGCCAGGAGGAAACATATATTCTTCCTTTGACCACAGGGGACGGTGCCCCTTTGTGCTGAGTTTTCCAGCCTCCAAGGAAGCAGTGAGACTGTCTTTAATGAAGCTGGTAAATGTCATGGGTTCTCTTTCTAAAGAGAGGTTTGCTCCCATAAGTGGATACCCTCAGTTGCCCTTTTTTTGTTGCAGGCTCAGAGGTGCACTCTGTGCCTCTAAGCAGGCTCAGCTGAAATCCACAGCAGGTCCAGGCTGTGCCATCCTGACAGCAGCAAGCAGGCTCAGATGTTCTTGTCCTCACCTTGGTTGATCAACCAACCTGCTGCTTCCCACTCAAATCAGCACATCCAGTGGTACTGGCCTTCCTTCCCCAGTGGGATGCCCCAGAGGCAGGGGCAAGAGCACAAGTACTGATATGATTTGCTGAGCAGAAGACATGCCTTCACCCAAGCTGACTTATCCAGCGAAACGGAATAAATCCCAGCAGCAGATCACCTTGACACCAGCGATCCTGCATCACCTATATTCTCTAGGGAAAGTACTGTTCTGTCATTGAGCCCATCCAAATAGGTGTGTATGATGGATCCTGGCTTTCCACCTTCCATTTCAAGGGCATTTTAACCCTGCCAGCCTACATTAAGTTGTGGCTTTCTGAGGCTGTGTCTATTTTCCATTCCCAGTTTTTAAGTCATCCTGATATGTAGGGTAGTTAATAGGAGTGTGAGAGGGGGTTAAGGCTCAGTAGTTTGTATTGCTTAAGAACAATGCTTCTGAAAAGCTGTTTTACAAGCCCCTGTGAACTAGTATAAGTCAAAGGAGTTCTCTCAAATTTGTTTGTTCTCACCTTGAGTTGGATTTGTGCAGTCAAGCATTCAGGAAAAGATAATGGCTTTTTTTTTTATCAGCAGTTATTTTAATTCCTAAAGATTTTAGCGCTGTCTACTGCATTTCATTCTGGATTCTAGGCTAAGTTTGTAATTGGATTTTGTTACCAGGGAGTTAACATTCAGCAATGATGGCATCCCTAAACTTAAGCTAATATAAAATTGAAGATATTTGGAATATCTAAGCTTCCAAATAAGACAAAATCATCTAAGAAAATACCTACATAGTTAACTGATGGTATTCAGTGAAGTCATTTTGTATATATTGCTCCTTCTAAGTCACCATCTTCATAAAGGCCCATATTCAGCCAGGGAAGTTTCAAAAATCACCCACTGTCTTCAAAATGTCATGATTATCTCAAATGCAGAAAGAATGGGACCAGAGGACATGCTTGATCCTTCTTCCAGCCATGACTGACTGATTATTGTGTTTCACCCCCTTTGAGGCAAATTTTGTCTCCTGGAAAGAGCACTGAAGGCAGTTCAGAAATATTTCAGATGATATTTAAGTTCAGAAATATTTGCATTACAGGCAGTGTGAATGTCAGTGTTTTCCAGGAGTTGCTGGGAGTGGTTCTGGAGATGTTTGCAGACGGTGTTCCACACACACATAGCTCCAGCAACGCTCTCCATTGTGTTCAAACGTGGCTCGAGCCCACAGCAGTACAAACAGAGCTCCTGCAGCGTGAGGTTTTGTGTGTGTGCCAGGGGAAAACTGCCTCAGGATAATCCATTAAGAAAAACAAAGTAAAGGCTGCTCTTTAGATCATCTCATATACGTAGTTTGTTCTTTTCCTTTGTGCTAAAAAAAAATGCTTTAAAGCGTGGCATTGTGTCATGAATGGCCACTTTAACAGTTTCTTCTGTTAAAAATTTAGTGTTCTTTTTTATATGTTTTAACATTCTTATGTTGAGGAAACATAAGCCTCATTCAAAGTTATTAGTACTCCTGAAAATCTACAAATGTCACATTCCATGATGTCCATTGTTTTCATCACACATTGTGACCACAGATAACATTGTGACCCGTTTATTTCATTACTTTTAGATCTTAGCTTTTAACACAGTTCTTTGTGTATTTTATTTTCTCTCACTTAGGTGTGTTCAGACTTGTTACATCCCTCTCCTCAAATATTTTCTCTGTTGGTTACCTGGAGCATCGATCACTGTGAATGCAAAGAAGCACAGGTCATCTCCAAATCACACATGTAGGCTCCTATGTCATCCCTTATTGCTCTTTCATGGAATCAGTGGAGAAAGGAAGACTGATCCTGTGTCCTGAATAGGGAACAAAGAGCCAGGAAGCTCCTGGGTTTTATTCTTGGCACACTTTCTAGCTCACTGTGCGGTCCTGGCCTCCTGCTCGAGGCTCCAATTCAGCCAACCATCGCAGCTCTTTGCTCCTGTTGAGACTCTGAACGGCCTACTGAGCTCAGTGGGAAGTCAACAGAATAAATGCTTTCATGTTTGAGTCTTAATTTTCTGGTACCAAATGTTCTGGTGTCAATATGTTGTGTATGTCATCTACCCAGAGTGGAAAAAAATGAGGGTGCATGAAAAATGGAGGTGAGTGTAATTACATATGGGTTTCTCACTGCCATTTGTAAGCTTAAAAGGCAAAAATAAATGAGGAATAATTAAAACAAAAATGCATCGTGCGAACACAAGTCCAGAACACCAATTAACTTGACATCTTGTCTGTGGCAGTGAGAAGATAGATGACATTTTGGCTGATGAATTGTTCATATAGGTGTGGACCTGCAGAGTTAACATCTGTTCTTACATCCTGTGTTAAAACAACAGAGACTCTGATGCTGTGTGGAGTGGGTGCTCCAGAGCAGCAAAAACCTGGTTACATGGAGGTCCTGTGGGACACAGGTCCCAGCTGCTCCTGGGGTCCTTCCTAGACATGAGAAAAGAATGTGGGTTCCTCAAGCATGAAAGCTTCAGACTTGTTCCTGCACCCAGAGCTTCTCCCTCTGACTTGCTCTTTGCCTGGACAGAAAAATGAGCTGCCCTCAGGTATGATTTAAAGCTGGTCATGGTGATTTAGGGATGGAAATCCCCTTACTTTTTAACATGATTTGTCAGCCTCTAAGTGCCACTTTGAAAATATATTCCCCGCTGATTAAAATTAATGAGGGAGTCTAGAGGATGGAAAATGATGTTCAATATTCTCTGCTTTCTGAGTTTTGGAAGGTTGCCTGGGAATATTTCTAAGTTTTGGAAGCTTTCTGAGAAAAATCTGTGAAACTGAAAAGCTCGAGGAGAGTTTAACTGACATGGGTTATTTCTGTGCCCAGTTAATGAAAATCAAATAAATACACTTGTTCTCAAGTTGTGTTTTCTCTCTGGAAAATCAAACCATAACATGACACTGAGTGAGATGCATATCTTTCCCTCCCTGTCTTTTGGAGGGTCCAGAGCAAGGCCTTTATTGACAACCCCAATCTGTCCTGTGCACCTCATCTTGACTTATCCTATCTATGAACATGGGTTTGTAGCATAATTCAGCTTGCAAGGTACCTCTGAGTGTCTCTGTTTGTCAGGGTTAGCTTAGGGGGGATCACTCATGGCCTCATCCAGCTGAGTTTTTAGTATCTCAATGGACACAATGGTCCTTGTGCATCCCTTCCATCTCAGGATATTCTATAATTCCATAATCTCCAAGGGTGGAGATTTCACCACCTCTCAGAGCAGCCTGGTCCAGTGGCTGATCACATTCTTCACTCTTCAGCTGGGTACCTCTCTTGTTTTTCTGGGTTCTCCTTTGGGGCTTACTTAGGTGAGGGTAACCCTCTTTTCCCTGGCTCAGAAGCTATGCTGCCTGAGACTCACAGGTAATGCTGAGCTTGGGTTCAGTTCCTGGAAAGCTGGAGTAAAGGATGAGGAGGAGGAAGGTGCTGCCTGTCCACAATGTGAATTGGCAGAGCTGCTGTAATGGCGTTGCATTGATTTTGGCTCTTCAACCAGTTGGAACTCTGGTCCGTTATGACAGGAATATTGTGTTAATTACTGGGGCTACAACCTGAGCGGGACATGACAGTCAAAAACTCTTTGTAAGTAGTTCTAAAGATTTAATACATATAAAACACCTTTTGTCAGTATTATAATAATACAGATATTTAATGTATAATGTTAAATTTATGACACGACCAAAGGGTTCATCCTCTGATAGGTGACATCCTCAGCTGTACAGAGGGCTGATGGCTTGGAGCATGATGAATAGTCAAACGAGCTGCAGGGGACAACCACAGTCAGACAAGCCATAAATTTCAGCTCTTTGTTCTCTGCTGAGACCAACCTACAGTGATTATATAAAAGTATGACACAGGTGCACACTCTACCTGAAAAGGAGGGGCTGACAACACTAAGATTTCCCTGTATAGAGCTTTCGTTTTTCCTGCCAGAGGTGAACTGCAACAGACACAAACATTAGCATTTTCTGCCTCACAAGGCAACTGCTGGATGGGGAATTTTTTCATCCAATAGTGTGGAAATAAAAATGTTTGACAGAGGCAAAGCCTGAATGGCATGTATGAATAATCAAAGGCACCAGCCTGCATCTGGGGTTTACAAAATGCTGTAGCACACTGAAGTTTTTTTCTCAACAACCTCCTTGAAGTTTGAATCCTTGAGCTTCCAGACTTCTCAAGGCCCAAAGGCACTATAGAAAAAAAAATGTACAAACAGAATTTTAAATAAAGCTCTCTCCAGAGAGGAAACTAAAAAAGAATAAGACTTTGCTCCTGTGAGGGAAAAAAAGAGCTGAACACACAGGTCCTTTGTTGCATTAGACCCTTGAACTTCCCTGCATGTTGCTATCATTTCCAGTGGCTTTGACTCAGGGTCGCTGACACCAGGAAAAACAAGGCACAACTTTATCAGTCAGCTTTTTCTTGAGGGAGACTTCTAGGAACTAGAAATCCCACCTAAACTGTAACTGTTATTTTTGTGAAGCAGCAAAACAAAGTCTGGAGGAAGGACTCCCTTGGAGTTAATCAATGGAGCAGCTCCTTCTGCCCTAGCTCAGGCTGTGCTTTTAGCAGTGGGCAGGAGACCCAGCCCGAGGGGTTGATGGTCTGTCTGAGCTCATAAACTGCTGGAGAATTTGAAACATCTGTTCACTGGACACCAAAGCTCTCTTGCTTAGTTATGTAAATCTCAGTCCAGATGAGAGTGCCCAAATTGCAATTTACCAGTGACCTGGGTCTTGGCTTTTAATTCCTAACGAAATTGCTTGAACATGAGCCTGCATTTAACATCACCATCTAGACCATTTAACCTTGGAAAAGACCATCTGTGTCTATCTTCAGTGAGTTGCAATTTATTAAGGGTCCCTGGGAATCCTCCAAGACACCTTTCCCTTTCCATTGGCTACACAAGGGATTTGGATACTTTAAGAGGATTTTTCATTAGGAGCAAATATGTAGTACCTTGTTTGATCTGGCACTTGCTGCTCACTACAAGATGGAGACTTAAAGGACAAACTTGTGGTCAAGAGACTTCAACAGAAATGTAGCAGACATCTGAGAATAGTCCTGCACCACTGAACCCAGGTGGGACAGAGCTCTCTGCAAGAGATACTCTTGCAAACATGCAAATTTTGAATAAGTAAAATAAAAGTCCAAGGAGTCTATAAAGGAAAAAACCTGTCCACAACAAGAAGTAACAGGTAATCATCTGGTGCTTAAGTGAATTTTGCAGAGAAACTGGACGATTTCAGCGCACTAAGACATTGAACATCCATCTAAATGTTTTGGTGTTTTGTTTTTTTTTTTTCCCGAGCTTCCAGCTCAGCTGATGAATGGGAAAAAAGAATAAGAAAAAATGGAGAAAAGCTGCTGCCTCAAAGTACTCTAGGTTTACATAGCTCCTTATGCATTGCCACATAAGCATTTTGATCTCTGATAAATAAAAGAGCACATACCTTTGGGAAAAAATGTGAGGAATTGTTTTCCAAGAAAACCCTTTTAAGGATGATTTGCATGCTGGAGGGGGGAAGTAATCTCAGTTGTGCAATTCCTAAGGTATTGCAAAAATGTCTTGAGATGTACCTGTGCACTAATGACTCCCAGGACTGCAAAGCAGAGTGAAAGGAATAAGGGGTGAGCCGGAGAATGTTCCTCTGGGAAATTCATTGTCCTGTGATGAGCAAGAGGCCTCTAATGCTTGGAAAATGCCTCTAATGAACTAGAGATGTGGAAAATGTTCCCTGCATGGTAGTTCTCATGTGAGTGCTAGCAAAAAATGGGGTCGTATTGCACCCACATTGTTACAGAACCACTGGTCTAATTGTTGCTGAATAGAATTTCCTTCTGGCCTGTAATTAGAAATTACTTAAATCAGAGGATCCCAGTGCAGATTCCCTGCTGATGATACTGTTTTATACCTCTTTTCCTGTATCCCATGTTCTGCCCTTCAGCTGCCCTGACCTGGGATTTGGTCCTGCCAGGCAGTTGCAGGGTTTCTCAGAGTTCATCAGGCACCAGCAACCAGCTCTTCCCAATTCTCCTACCAGAAGCAGCAAATCAAGGAAATAAAATTACTGCTCCCAAACATTCAAAAACACAAATGGGAACTAAAAAATTCATGAAACAAGCCTCAAAAAAAAAAAAAAGCTTGAAAAACACTCAGTGGAATAATTGCATTTTCTGCCTACTATTTGTCTACAGCTTCAGGGGCCAGAAGCTTGTGTTTTAAAGTGATGGATAAGCTGTCTATGCAGTCATGTATGGTCAGGAGGCAGAATTATTAACAAATATGACAAAACTTTCTAAATACCAAAGGATTTACCAGTTATTTACGTCTAGCTCTCAGTTTTGTAGTGCTGTTGGTGAAAAATAGTCATGATGAAAAAGTCTCTGGAGAGCCTTTCTCCATGGTGCTGTGTTCCTAGGGAACTCCTGATAATTCATTCTCTTCTCCTCCTCCGTGGTGGTATCTGAACAGCTTCTTGTTGAACCTAAAGCACGAGTAAGATCTGTCAACACTGATTACAACTTTACTGCTGCTGAGACACTGTAATGTCAATTCTTCTTACATTTAGCTTCTCAATAGCCCCACTCTGAATTCAGATGTTTGCTGTAATTTAATAAAATACTCTAACAAATATATTTGTGTCAAACAGAAGTGTCCTCAGTGGTAAGTAATAAAACACTTAATCCAGCTGCAGAAGCATGAAGTGCAATATTTCCTGTAATCATTTCCTTTTCTGTCTGGCAAGATGACCTTAAAATCTCTCAGAATGTGTTGAGCTCCAGTGCTGAAGCAATTCTGATTTACTCTTCATCACCTAATGAGCATTTTTTTTTTCTCCTCTGGTCTCCAGTCTGAAAGGAGAAGATGTAAAACAAAAAGTACCATCCCTATCGCAGCACTGAATGATCTCAGCCACACGTTGTTCAGTTTGTTTTAAGTGATTTAACACTTTCTTTTTTCCTTGTTTTGATTTTTTAAAATACCAACAAATTTGGAGAGACAATTTTAAAATTTGCTTTCATTTGAAGATAATATATTCAGCTTTGATTTTTAAGTCAGTTAGTAAGAAAATATAATCTTACGGAATAGAGCAAGAATCTCTTTCCTCTTACTGCTTTTTTCCCTTCTACTTTTTCTTTTATCCCAAATTATTGGAGAATATATGTTAACTAGTGGAGCTCCAGATCCTGCAGGAGCCCTTTATGGTTCACCCTACAGCCTGTAGGAAAGACTGGAAGGGATTTGGGTGTCTTCCCCCTTAATTCTGGATTATTAGCAAGTGGGAGAGTTTTCCTTTTTTGATATTTCCTCCCTGGGGTTTTTGAGCATGAGAAAATTTTCAGTTATGAGCTGCAAATAGTGAATACATGAGGGTGCAGCAAAGTGCACCATGGAAAGTTGTAAACATCCAGACACCACTGCTCCAACCTGGTATTATTAATGACTGCTACCAAGGGAAGGGGATGTACCACGTCCTCTCATGGTTTATTTCTTTGTCTGATGCATAAAAATCTCTTTCCTTTCTGTGCTGTGGCGGATCCTCTCCCAGACCCTCATTTATTTACACAGCCATTTAAAATACATACATTTAAAAAGCGAAAAATGAGCGTAAGGAAAAAAAAAAAAAACACCCCAACCCAGAGGGACGCGTTGACTCACGAAACTTCAAAGCCATTCCTTCCCCGCCGCCTCCCGCGGCTGCACATTTCTCAGATATGAAACACCGGTGTTCCATTTAACTTGCTGCCACGAGCACAGCATGGCCTTCCCGTGTTTATTCTGGATGGAAAGAAGACACCACGTCCCCAGGGAGCACAGTGGGCACGGCGGCTGCTGGAGAGGAGGCCGAGGAGTCCCAGCTCATCTGTGGGTTTGTGGCTCCCGGCCCAGGCGCTGCCCAGCACTTGGCTTTTCTCAGACATCCTGCTGCCCCTTCCAAGCACAGGCTCGCCATCCACCACAGATGGGACTCACCAGGAGGCAGCAGAGACCTGGGAGGTCCACGCTGTGTGACAGGGTTTGCAAGGAGGAAAGGTATCAGCCCTTTCTCAGTGGGCCCCTTCTCTTGCCACAAGATGCTGGAGCTGTCAAGAAGTAGTGAAGCAGATCAGAGGATTTCAGACAAGTTGGAAAGAAAATAAAGTCAGAGCTATAGTGGGAAATCAATCTCTCTGCTGTTTTTATGGGTGTTGCACATGGAATCTTATTCAGTAAGAGTTGGTAAAAGGTGAAAGAGATGGCAGAGCACTTAATTTCTACAAAAGCTGTATGTTCTGTGGTTTTGATCTCCCTCATCTCGCCGAAGGTGGTTGCTAGGGGTCAGAATTTGTTTGGGGTCAGAATTTGGTTGGGGTCAGTGCTTGGACAAGTGAGATCAAGGAAGGTCCTTGAGACTCACTAGAAAAAAAGGGAATGTGACCTGGGCACCTGAGGGCACTTCTCAGAAAGGGATCAAGGCCTTGGAAAGCATGAGTCTGACTCTGAAACTGATGTTTGCATTTCTGGAGTATTCAGTGACATCTCTTCTGGATAACAGGTCTACTTGCCAATGCAGAATTTGATGTGCCTGCAAACTGGGACAGAAAATCCTGAGGCTGTTGTGCCCAAACAAACTCAGTGCTTCCTGTAGGCAAATAATACATGAAATAAAGGACAGGGCCAGATTTCCTCCCCTGACTTCTTGATTATTGCTAGATCTACTTCACTGTTTCAACATATAATTTCAATTCCCAGTGATTAGGTCCTGGGTTTAGATTTGGTGAGGGGCACTGGGCACAGAGAGATTTCTGAGTCATGTAGGGGACTAACAGCCAGCAATTAGATCGTTCTCTCGAGTGTGAAGGAGCCAGGTGCTGGTCCCTCCTCTGCTCCGCTTGAAATTTGCATTTAACTCAGGCTCCTGCCTCCCCAGGGATGTACCTTCCTCCTGGGCATTTTGAGATGTGGTAAGCTGTGTCTGTCTTTGCTGGCATTTATCCACTTTCCATGATAATTGAGATGATGGAAGAAGGGGAAATAAATGAGAAAGCTTGGGAGGGGTAACAAATGTAAGGCATTATACAAATGTAATATGTACTTTAAAAGGTGTAAATTATTTAAAGGCCCAATATTTAAAATTATGCCCTCATTTATTCTTAAAGAGAATTCAGGGCTAGCTTTTAAACTGATATAGTCCATTTTGTTGCCAATTTTTAAAAAAACAATTATGCAGATCATCATTTTGTGAAGAATGGGTTGGCAGCATGATGCCAGCTATAGCTTTAAGGCTGAGCTTATTATTCAAGCCACTGTCCTCTGACAGATTGAGAGGTTCAGGTTAAAACCTGACTCTCTGGCTTGCTATTTGGGTTCCTGGAGGTTGGGTAGAGTGGCCAGCAAGAACAGCAGCTTATTTACCTTGATATAGCTTTAAAGATTTTAGTTTAACTGTGCTGTTGTGTGTCACCAGAAGGCCTCTGGTGGGATGTTCAGTTTTCTTCTCTTGTTTTCACCTGCTCCCACGAGATTTAGAGAGGTGTCAGTCCCCTGCAGGGTAGGGTATCTTTTCTCAAATTAGAATAATTCCTCAATATTCAACAGAGTCTGGCATAATTTCAATCACAGTATCCATGTGGAATTTAATCTATACAGACTCAGTGGATCTGTTCATTACTCTGCCCTGATTAAACAGACACATCAGTGCATCTCTATTCTCAGTCACAGACTCCTCGGAGTTCATTCTTCAAGAACATTAATTACTCTAGAGCTTGACTCTGGGAAGTCCCTTTTTCACGTCCTCCAAATTGTGCTTGCATTCACAGTCCCCATGAATGTCTGGAAAACCAGCACATGTGCTCAGAGCAAGGGTGTGAGGAGGGACCCGTGTTCTGCTGCTGCATCCCCCTTCCTGGAGATCAGGGGGAATCATGTACACAGCCAAGGAGACAGCCAGCAATTCGTCCTTTACTCTATTTGCAGAAACCTGCAATATATTATACGAAGATGAAATACATGTTTAATTGCTGTTCAGTCTTGTGGAATAATTTGTCTCCTCTGAATCTGACCACATGTGGTTTTTTTTAAGCAGTAAGGCCGATATATAACTACCCCCACATGTCTGATGCCGACAGCTACTCAGATAAACCTTTTTGGTTGTGCAAAGATGAGTATTATATGAAATACAACAGTAGCTGGTCACTGCAGTATTTTTTCAGGTGAAAAGTTGGTGAAGTATAAGGAGCATGTGGCTGTCTCTGTTCCTGCACGTACAGACATGCAGAGCCACCCACCCCATGTGCCCCTTTTGGCCACAGCCTGGCAGTAAAATTCATGCAGGTATTTTATATAACATACAAAGCAATCTTTTAAGTCTAATTTGCAACTCCACTGTGTTTGGTTAGGAGAGGAGAGCTTTAGCTACAATATCTGTAATACAGCCCAATTCTCTGGAAAATCAGTATCCTTCCCTTTGGAAGGTTGCAGAGGGTTTGGACGCTGATGGATACATTACTGAAGATACCCAAGTATGAGATGGAGAGTCCAGAAGGATCCCAGAGCAGCTGCTCTCCCTCTGCTCCCATCTGCCCGGAATCACAAAATATCAAATACTTTCAGCTGAATTCTGAACACCAGATCAAAAAGTAGAAGGAGACAGCAAGAGGAAGAAAGGATTTTACCAGCTTTCTGCATCTGCATTTATAACTGGAACTTTTGCATACACTGATGTTTAGTAGCCCTTTTTGAATCTTGTTTTGCAGTTGCCAAGAAAAGCTAAAAATACTATATTTTTTTTTTAACATTACCTTTCTAATAAAAAGTGAGGGGGCAAAAGGTCTTCTTAAACAATGTGAAATTCAAAATACTTTTCAAAGTTAATAGCTTTTGCCTCTCTTTTGTGGGACAAAAATATCTTCAAATCCACTTCATGGAAAAAATTCTCAGTGTTTTTCAGTTGTACCAGTGCATGCAGACCGGTGACTGAGCTGGTGACTGCAGGGGTGGCTGCTGCAGCTGACTCAGAGTCACTGCCTCCAGCCTGGCAGCTGAGATTCCCAGTCCTGAGTTCCCCTTTGAAAGGAGCTGCTGTTCGTGATGGAGATGAAAGCCATGAGCTTTTGTCCTGCTT
Organism: Lepidothrix coronata; assembly: GCF_001604755.1. NCBI lineage: Eukaryota > Metazoa > Chordata > Aves > Passeriformes > Pipridae > Lepidothrix > Lepidothrix coronata. Next base: position 2,236,973 of record NW_016690200.1, read on the forward strand.
AAGGACGGGATGAGCTATTCACATGATATGGCAGAATTTAAATCGGTAGCTCTCCCCTTTTTCACCAACTCTTGAGCTGTTGAGTTTGACATTTTCCCACTATGAGACAGGTTGTCCAGGCTGAATTACAGTGGCCTTCCCTGGCTCTGGCAGCAGCCTTGATTGCTGTCTGCAGCCTCATGGCCCCGGGTACCAAGAGCTGGGGCCAGGGCTTGAGGAAAGGTGCAAGTGTAAATCTGCAGACACCGCTCTCTCAAAAGAGATGCTACCTTTTTAAGTCACTTTCTGACCATCAGTGCAGGAGCTAAGAGTAATCCTCCATAAATGCACCACTGGGAATAAATTTCTTGGCTGGAGTGGAAGCAGGAAAAAACCTTGCCTTGTCTTTGTATCATCCAGACTGTTCTGGAGATAAGAGAAAATAAGACCCTCACTTCCTTGAGCCCAGAGGTGTCAATCTCTCTCTGGCAAAAGTAATCCTCCCTCTTCTGTCAAAGTAACTGTAGGATTTTCCAGTGGGATACTGTGATCCCGTACAAACCTACCTCTCTGTGCATTACCCTAGTGCCAGTTACCCCAGGGCCACCCTTGTGATCAGCCATTCAGACACTCACACTGTGCTCTGAGAAAGGAGACACACCGGGGCAGGAGGAAGAGGAAAAAAGCCCTAATTGACAGGAGTAGAAAAACCCAATTACAGAGATGAAAGAGGCAGCCCAGGCATATGCTTCTCGGCTTTGGATCATCAGACCTGCCAGTTCTCATTATTTTCTAGCAAGGCTCACTCTCTCCCAAGAAGGGGCTCCGACAGTGTGTGGCCTTTGGGAGGAACACTGTGCCTGCCTGACTCACCTGAGCTCAGGCTACCAAAGCTCTTGGCGGCAGAAGCAGCAGCGTAGATGCCTCATTTCTGCAAGGAAAAAAAATGGATTAGAGGCAGATCAGAGAAAGGAGGAGACAAGGTGTGGGGGGGAAAAAAAGCGTATCCCAGGAGAATAAACTAATCAAAACCATGGCATTAAATAAAACAAAGCATCTGCCATTAATATTTGAGGAAGCACGCCTGTGCGCTGCGTGCGCCGTGGGTATCTCATTTGTCTGAAGAATGGAAGGAGCAAAAGGGAGTGAAGCAGGTACGAAAGGCATCATTTCCATGTATCTCTAATGAGCACTGCTGCTTTCTTTTTTCCCCCACACCTCCTCCCCTCATTATGCTCCCCTTTTTCCCTCTCCTATTTGTCATCTGCAAATGTCTTGCTCTTAAGAGGACGCTGGTGTGGCATCAGGTCTGAAGGAGGCAGCAGAGCTGCTTTGTCCTTAGGTGATAGTCAGGACCCATCCCTGATTAGGAGATACCTCCAAAAGGATAGGGAGGGGTCAGTGTGTGGCATTCTTTGTGATCCCAGATATTAGTCCAAGTACCTGATACACACAGAGACTGCATTTTCTTGAGGTGGAGAGACACAAGGATTCGTGTGTAAATACCTGGTTCCTGCACACAGCACGTGAAATACAGATCTGGAACATTAATTTGGAAGAAATAGGGCACTTTATATAAGGAAAGGGTAGGATCAGTGTTATAACCCAATCTGATCGCTATCACATGTGCTGCTGTAATTATTTCTTAAGTGGTTGACTACCATTTTCGTGCAGAGAAATGAGTGAGGCTGGCTTGGTAGCTTATGGTATCCTGCCTTGCTGGCTGCAGGCACAGGTGATTGCAAAGGTAGCAAATGGGGTTTAAATCCTATAGCTAAACGGGCCAAATACTGCCCTTCAGAACTGTATCCCATGTATCCCTGGGACAGCTCCCTGCATGAAGCGTTTAATGATGGATAGTGGCACACATGTCTCTCGTTCCCGGAATGCCCCCTTAGGAAACAGCTCCCCACAGCTCTATTTTGTCTGTCTATAAACATCTCCATCTGAAGAGATGAAAATGTTTTAAAAAAAAAAGGGCCCATTTCCACCCAGGTTCCTGTTTGGGTTTCCAGAGTCTGAAAGCTGCTCTGTTGCCCCAGGCCTCCTGCGTGGTCAACAGAGGGGAATAGGAAACTCTTGACATCCACCACCCATGAGGACTCAGACACCCCCATGGGGTGAGCCCACCTCTCCCTCCACAGCACAGGGAGTCTGGGGCCACCCAGGATGGCTACAGCTGGCTGCAGGAACACAGGCTGTGGTGAAGAACAAAGCCGAGGAGGGAGCTGGGGCTTCTGCCTCCTCCCAGTGCTGTTGACCAGGCTGTGCTGCTGGTCAGGGAGACAGGGCTGTGCCCTGTTGTCTCTCCAGCTTCCTTTCCAAAGCCTTTTAGCAGGGGGGTGACCATCGCTTTCCCCAACCAGCAAAGGAGCAGCCACACACCAGGACCAGCTTTCAGACAATGAGTACATGGGTAGACACAGACACCCCGTGGACCCACAGCGCTGTAGGCACGATAAAGATGTTGTGCAATGGCTTGTTCAGTAAGGGCAGGAGTTTTGAGAATGTTCCTACACACAGCTTAGAAATGCCCTAAACTTCCAGCCACACAGATGGGGATCCGATAGCCCTGGAAATGGAGCTATTCCTATTTCAGTTTGCATAAATAGAATCAAAACTGGGTGTGTGCATTGCTCCCGAAGGACAGAGTGGCGTTGTCAAGACGGTAATGTGTATCAAAGTAGCCTGCAGAGACCTCAGCAAGGATCAAAGCTTTGCTTGGGTAAGAGGCAAACTCTTCTGAAAACATGTAGTCTAAAGCTGCATTGTCATTAGTCATTTGCTTCAGAGACTTGGTGAAATTTGGAATTTAATTCCTCCAGCAGTAGTCCCCATGTAAAATTTGTTCTGATTTTCATATTAGTTTTGGTGTGCATAGGCTGAATTCCTTCCGGAGGAAACACAAGCTCTGCTATGACTGCTAGTGAGACATTTCTTATGGGATATGCAGGTCCAACGAGGCCTCCAGATATCCTGAAAACACCTGTGTGGTGGAGATATTCAGTGTAAGGCGCTGGGCTAAACTGAATCCCCCTGAACTGCCCATAGTAGAGTTGCAGGGGTTTCACCACTGACATCCCCTGACACCCCGCCACATCTAATCACTTGATAGTGAAGGTGAAGCCTTAGGTGAAAAAGGAAAGAAATCAGGACCTAAATCCCTGAATCACTTCCAGTAAGGGAATATAGATGTTTTCTGATTACACTTTCCTGTACTGATCATCAGCTGCCCAGGAGCAGAGAGGACCCTGCAATTAGCATGAGCTGATACTCTGCTGTGAGCCCCAAATTCTTGGTTTACAGTCCTTCTGAGAGGTATGTGTATGGAAGTGAGCCAAAGGAGGTTTTCAGTTCAAAGGAATTCCAATAGCAAATTGCTAAACTACCTGCAGCGGTGTGTAACCTATCGCTGAAATCAATTGCACTAGCAGAGAAATTCTGTTTAAAATCAGTTCTGCATTAAAAAGGACTCTCGGGAGTCCAGAGAACTATTACATGGACCAGAATAGCTATTTACTATAACTGTGCAAGTGTGTTTGTTTATCAATGTATCTGATGAGTGTATTTGACACCAAGAAAATCAGTTGAAACTGTAATATAAAATAATCACTGGACACAAGAATAGATATACTTAAGGGAATAGGCATGTAGTGAAAAATCATGCACCACAGATGTGCCAGAGCTCTTTGGGAGTCTCAGAGAGGATGTGTATAGGGTACAGAATAACTGAGTGTTCGTAGCTGGAAAAAGGTATCTGGGGGGCCAAGGAGCTGAGCAAAGCTGTAATGTCTCAGTGGAAGGCAGAAGGTGCCTGAGGCACAGCTGCTTTCTCTTTTGGTGTCAAGAATTGCACCAAAAGAGACCTGCAGGGGCCAGGCTTTTGAAAGAAAGCTAAAGGACACACGAACAGCCATTGCAGTAAGAGTGTGCAGCAGCAAGGGTGCACTGCGGGGACTAAGCTGTTTTTTCACACAACATAGACTTAAATTAGGGGACTCATTGCCGTGGGATGATCTTGAAAAATTATGAGGGTACAAAGAGAAATTAGACAAGTCAATGGAAGAAAACTTTGTTGAAGACTGTATAATACAATGACACTGAGTCAGAGTGAGGAAGCCTTTAAGTCGCAGATTTCTGGGTCAGGGGAAAGTATTCAGGTATGGCTCACAACCCTCTCAGTGTCCTACCCTCATCCTCTTCCATGGAAAACTCATGGTCACTGGCTGGACTGTCCTTTGGCCTTCACCCATGTATCCATGCTTATGGTTTTATTGCACAGTGCTCAGGGGTCATCTTCAAGGTGACTGAGCAGTGTATTTTAAATGAGCAATGGAAATATGTGTTCTCAAAACACCAGCAAAACTGTGGCGGTTGTAAAAAGTTATCAGGGAATCAAAAGTTAAACTGGATTTGAAAAGAAGCTGGACAATTCCGTGGAAAGTACATCCATCCTGTACTGTAAAACATGATGGCCCAGAGGCAGCGTGAGCCTTGGAAGTGGTTGTGCCGCTGGTGATTGGAAGCTCTGTGGAGATGCCAAGGGTAAGGATCACACAGTTTCTTATCTCCTCTCTTAATATCCAGTATTAGCTGTTGTAAAAAACTAAAACATCCATTTCAGCAGACCACATTAAAGAATGTTATCTTATCTCTCATTGCTGCAGGGGCCCACAAACATTAGCTGTGATGGCCATCCCATGAAAACATGCTTTTATCAACTCCAAGCCTTTATCATGCAGAGAAATGGCTCCAGCCCAAATGTCCAGGTGGGGAAATGATGCATTGGCACAAGTACAACTATCTAGTGATTATTGACTCACTTATGGTAAGCCCAGTGTAAGTGGAAACCTGAGCCTTCAGTTTAAGATGAACTACTAAACTGTCATCTCTTTAGGTGGTACAGGTCCAGTCTCCTCCATCCAGCTTGTCTTTTGAATACTCAGTGCACAGCCTTCTCCAGGAAGGAAGGACACCACAAAGGAAATTTTACTCAAACTGAACCTGAAACACCGACAACAATTTTCCTTTGAGCAAACCAAAGGCATTTCTTCAAGCTGCACAAAAATCTATAATGACTAGACAGCAAGATCTATACCAGATATTTCATAGCAAAGGAAGCTTATTTTAAAAATACCTTGGCATTATGAAGATGCTACTGTATTATAAAGCCAGTATATTCAGCATTTCTCTAAAGAGATTTCACCCAGGCAAGCACATTTAACTTCAGCTTCTATCCCTGCAGCTCCCTAATCTGGGAGGGGGTGTTGATAACATATAGGCTTTTCAGTAGGAAATCTTGGATTCACTGACTTTTAAGAAAAAGTCCTTTTGTTTCCACAAAAAACACATAGCAAATTTGCTTTAAAACCTTTACTTCCCTATAAAGATAAATGGGGAGAAAGTCCATGGTCTGCCTGAGGTTCAGCTCTGTAGAAAGCAGTGATATGGAAATGCAACTGAATGGAAACAGAAGATTTTATTGTTTTCATATTTGCAGCACTGCAAACCTCATTACTATAGTAAAATAATACATTTTTCTAATCAAAAGAAGCATTGTATGAGCTACTAGGATTGTGGGGAAATTAAAGACATGTTTAAGTGCTATATTTGATATTTAAAAGGCTTGCTAGGAAAGGTGTGGGGTTCTCTTTTCTTATGAGTGACATTTCTCAAAAGGATGCTGGGATTCCTATGAGAGTAAAATACCTTCACTCTATATGGCAAGTGTCAGAAGTGTATGTCTCACTTCTGATATATTTTTGATTCCACAACCATATATTCATAATATGTCAGATGTGCTAAGAAGTTGCTGAAAAAATGTGTTGACGGAAGAAATACGAGTTGAATTCCTGTAGAGCCCCTCCAGAATACCAATGAGTAGACTGATCCATTAGAAATATCCACAAAGACCTGATACATTTAAAAAATCCCCTGTCGCTGCAAGTCATATGATTAACATAGCTGTCGGATGCTTGTCTTTCTCTCTTTCTGAAATCTTAGTTTAAAACATAGATTTTCACAGTCATCTGCCCTCAACAGTCTTTGCAATATTATGCACTCCAGAAGTAGCTTTAGTCGGAGGAGCTCAAAGCACCTTACGAATAACACCCAAACACTGCATGAAATTGAGACACTTGCTCTGAAATGGATGAGGACTACTTAAGATGGAAGTCCAAAGACACCCAGCAATTTCATGCAAAGCTGTGGAACCGCTGGGCTCCTGTTGTTCCCTCCCTTCCCTGCGAACAGGGAGCAGTAAGAAAACACTGACATCAGCAAAAACGACAAGACCTGATGCAGTTGTCACCTGTGGGTCAGTGGTGACATTCTGCAGCAGTTAAAGGTAATTCACAAAGGAAGAAAGTAACCAGGATTTCCCCCCAAGGTTTGCTTCTCTCCGTGCATCAAAAGAAATATAGAAGTACTTTTGTCTTTCTTGTCCTCAAAAAGATGCCTTTATTTTGGCATTTTAATATATTAAGAAAGTACTTTGATTCTGGAGAGTGACTCAGCGATCTCTGATGCATATCATCAACTTTTTTCAACATTTATTGAAAAAGTAGGGATATAATGTTATTCCATCAAAGGCTTTTTTCTGAGCAATTTTCCCCTCCAGGTGTATGAAAGACAATAATGGAATCACACAGAAAAATAAGGCAGAAATCCTGAGCCTTGTGGCAATATTTATGTTCAATATATTGGATTTCAGTAGTTTTAAAAAAAACCTAAAAATCATCTCTCCTCTTAGGCATTTCATTAGCTTGTTCTTTTATGCCAATTTTCCAGTATTTGAAAGACTTTTTAATAAAATGTAAGTTTTAAGAGTATAATTTGTAGCTAAAAAAGACAAGACTTTAATCTAAACTCTTCAATTGTGGTTGGAAAAGTACTCCTTGGTGTCCTTTTAATTAATTCTCCCAGGAATGTCTATGAACTTGCCCAGTTTCAGCACTGATCAAGACCATCCAGTGTGCCATTGTTTCCATGCAGTGTCCAACTCAATAGAAGTCATGACAAATCCCTTTTTCTAAAGCCTTTTTGATTTCTAGACCAAGAATCTGAACTCTCATGCTGTGAGATCTATGCCCTTACAAAAAGATCTAAGATGCCCAAGAATTATGAGGTTAAAAAAAAAAAAAAAAAAAAAAAGAAGTCATAAATAAGAAGACAAGGGGTTTGTACTGTATCTTCGAGATTTTGCTTCTTAACTCACTTCATTGAGCTTCCCTCTTTGATCTGGAGAACTATGGAAACTCTAAGTCAGCAGAAGTTCTCACTCAGGGAAATTGTTTTAAACCTCACTGGAAAAATAATGCAGATTCCCAAGACTCCAACCTCTTAATTTAAAGCAAACAGAAGCAATGATTCTTATCAGCAGTTCTGGTCAATACTATCTCACATCTTATTTGTGGAGCAAACGGATTCTTGTCCGGGTAAGTTGCGATGCCAAGATTGGTACCAGCCATCATGGGCTGCTCCTGGGTTGAGGCTCAGTGTCAACCCAAATTTAAGATCCTGGTCATGATGCTTCTGTCAGCATGAAGGCTTCCTCTGGTGAACTGGCAACGAGGAGCTTCCCAAAGAGCTGTGCTTTCAGCTAAGGTCTGAACTGAGCTGGTACAAGTCTCGTACACCAACAATGGGAAGACATCCCATCCATCCATGGAATGACAAGAGGAATAAAGGAGAGAAACGAGGTATTAAGGCAGATTACAAAAACCAATAGGAGATGTTCTCATGTTGTATATGTTTGACTGCTTCTGTCTCACCTGTTATTAGGTCATTAACTCTTCATCTGGGACTGTGTCTGTCGACAACAGAAAAAATAGGTCCCATTTTTTTACAACGAAGCCTCAAACTCCTGCAGCTTCTGGAGGTGTTGCAGTGTAACCAACAGTGTTAAAAGGAAGATTAACGTGAGGGAATTTGAACAGTAATGGAGGTAAGAAAAAGCCATGCAGAGTTTCAAAGGTGAAATCTGAAAGGACATAAAGAAATTAATCATTCTTACTGTTGTTATTATTCACTTATATTGGGCCATAAGTGCATGTGTCAAATCTGTGAAGCGGAAGTCAGAAGAATCAATATTTTCTTATTGCGTTTATGTATTTTTGTCAAAGCTTCATAAATTGCTGCCATTTTTGGAATCAGGTTTTGAACTCCATGCCAAATCCAGCTGTTGTGCATTTCTAATAGAAAGCATCGCTGCCATTTATTGTTAGGCATAAAATTGAGAAACTAACCATAAAAGGATGCTCAGCAGTGTAACTCTGACAAATCCATCTCACTGAAGGCTGTTATCTAGGGATATATAAATATTGAATGGGGAGATGCTTGTTTCCTTTCAGCACACTCTCCTGGATAATCCACTTGGCATCACAATATCAAAAGCTTTATTTTATATATTAAAGAGATTTGTTTCTTGGGTCCCTACTCATTCTGCCTGTGGTTTGCCTTCCCATTAAACTGGTTGCGTTTCAATAGCAGGTGCTGTGGGCAGGAGAGAGGGTTATTAAAATACACCAGAGTGAGCAGGTCTCCCCCATCCTGCCACTTGTTTTAAGAACTGCCATGGTTCAAAACAGTTTTTCTAATTACTTCTGGGCTCCTGGTATGAGGGGACAGGACAGTTTGCCACCAAGGTGCTCCAGAGACTGTAGTGGGTGGGATCTGTGTAAGGAAAATGACTGTCAGAAGAGGCAGGAAAATTATTAACTCACACCCTTGAAACACCAGCAGATCATATACACCAGAGCAGCCATCTGCATTTGAACCCTCCTCTGTATGAAAGATCATGGATTTAGATTAAATATGTCAGACTTTCACAGGGGATGAAGAGATTATGTGAAGATGGGATGGGGGGACTACTGTGATATAAATAGCAGGCTCCTTGAATATGTCAAGGGACAACTAACTGGTTTGTCATATAGATAGGCACAGGAGAAAGCTTCTAAGTCCTGCTATTCACACATGATGATCCTGCATGAGGGTCTGGCTTCTGCAGTCTTCTTCCACCTAAGCTGGTTGCCAAATACAGAGCTGATAAAGGAAGAGGAAGAACAATTTCAAACTTTTGAATGAGATTATATGGCACCATTTTCCATCACAACAATCTCTGTCTTCAGGTTGTGAGTCAAGGGGTCCCTCTGTCCTGTGTTCCTACAAGCAGTGCCAAACATCCCCTTGATGGCTTTTGGTGCTCATACTTTCCTGCTGAATTCTGAAACCCCTTTCAGCCTCACGGTCTGCTGTGCAGAGACGAAAGTTTCATTTTGAAGGTCAGCAATATTGCCTTTATTTATGTATATAAAATTAATTCAAGACTGTGGTTTCTCTATTCACTTCAAAATACAGGAATTTAAGGTAGCACTATGGTGTTCAGCATAGGCCCTTGCACAAACACAGTACTGGGAAGGAATCCACAGCAGAAACATACATGAGGGAGAGAAGGAAAATAAGGGTTTTAATGAATTAAGTCAGAAATCAGACACTTCATGTTTCATAGTTCTTGCAAAAGCTAAGGACTTTAGAGGCTTTCTGTAAGTGTCATTCCAGATAAGCCAGTAAATCCTTGAAGATGAGCGAAAGGAAAAGGGGAGGCATATAGAAGAGTGATCAATGAGTCTTATTTCTGGGTCTTCAGTTAACAATTTCTGTGAACAATATATTCCATTTCCCTCTTCTGTGTCTTCTCCTGCATTTGTGTAGCCCAGTTTGCAAACTCCTTGGGCTGAGCTCTTTGAGACAAATTGGTCTTCTCCTGCAGCACCCAGAAAGCAGCACCCCCTGACTGTGTGGGGTCTTTGGAAATTATTATACATTTGGGATATTAGCAATAGGCTGCAGATGCTGTAGGTTTTAAGGAGATGCTATTTTGCAAATGTTTAAACAGATGTACCAGGAATATTTTTATATTTTTACTGTCTGACCATCTGTAAAGCCAGGTGTCCACATTACATGCCTTGAGAACATTAAAATAGAGACATATATAACTAATACACTCAGAAGCCAATGAAATCACTTAAACTACGTCTCAAGCACACAATTGTAGGGCAGCTCTGAAGTGTGACAGGTGGGATGGCTCTAGGAACACTGTATTTCTACACCAAGGAAAGCATTTATTGCTAAACTGGAGAGAGCCAAATAGAGGGATATGAAGATGGTTAGAGGGCTGGAGCACATGGTATAGAGAGGCAAAGGGAACTGGTCTTGGTTAACTTGGAAGAGATAAGCAAGGGTGTAACAACAGCTTTCTGATACTTGGAGGGGCTGATATGGAAGACTGTACTGGGTCAGCACACCACAAAGACGAACCCAGGCTCTTCTCAGAGATGCAGTAGTCACATGCTGGTTGGAAGAAAGTTCTTGGACACCTGGAGACTTCCAAAACTCAACTGGCCACAGCCCTGAGCAACATCATCTAACTAGGGAGTTACCCCACCATTGTAGAAGGGACCTAGGAACTTCAAGAGGTACCTTCAACCTAAATTGTCTGTAGATCTGTGCTTTTGTGATGTGAGGCTCCTCTTCCTGTTTCTGAAGGGGTCCATATGATGCTGATTTCTTGTATACAGATGGTTCTGGCTGCCAGACTAAGTACCTTAAAATGCTTATTATGCCTCACAGCTCCTCATGGGATATGGCAGAGTTATTATTTCATTAGAAAAATGAGGGGTTTATGTCAACCTCTTCTCCAAAAAGGGAATTAATTTCAATCCCCTTTAGCCTTTAATTAGGAGTTTGATTGATTTGCAGCTTCAGCAGTGACTCCACTCAAGCCTTCCCTACACAAAGTCACCCCTTCAACAAGGACTGAGAGTAGAAAGTGCTTTAGGGCTGAGGGAGGTACCTGAGCCATCTTTCCATCCCTTTGATGATGGACAAAAATTTCAAAGTGGGAAATAATGGACTTGTCTCATTAACTGCTACCAATTATCAGAAGGCTGTGGCTACTGTTTCTGTCCTGTGGCTTCAGGGAATGAATTCCAACTTATTTTATTGAGGTACTCATGAAAGGATCTTTTGAGTTTATACCAAATTCTGCACATTTTTCCACTCTTTGTAAAATTATCATGATATTAAAACATTAGTATTGGTACTAGTTATGGAGGAATTATTCATCCTTCAGTGCTCCCATGTACTGAATCTTATGGCCCAATTTATGAGTGGGGTCTTAGCAGAGGGGGGTTTGGTTGTTTTTTTTCTACATCAGAAGCATCAAGAGATGATTACTTCCAGGCACGCATTTTGAGAACTGTCTTTTTAAATTTGGCAGGTCTAAATCAGTGCAGCCCTAGATCTACCACAGTGTAATTAACTCTAGTTTTGCTGTGTCTATCCCCCTGCATTCATGAACCAGCTGTTTCCCTTGTGCCATCATCAGGGAAGTTGTAATTGTGTGAGAATGAGAAAATGGTTAGTCATCCTATGTGTGTGTCTTCATAAAGCAGTTTAGCCCATGTAATGTGAAACTATGAAAAAATGTGTGGATTTTTTTTTTAAAAATTTTTTTTCCATGATGTCATTAAGAAAATCCTCTTGGAATCTCTCACTAACAGGAGATGTGGGCAGCACACGGAAGACACTGATGTGGGTCACTCTAAGCAAGTCACGCAGAGATGACTTTCAAAGGCATTTTGTATATACTTACATGAATCAGACCATTTTCAGAAACTTCTGAGATGAGAAGCGCAAGGACATAGAAACTGCACAGGGTACACAACACTCTGTGGTTTGTGCTCTATTTGTGTTCAAGACCAGGCTGGATGGGGCTCTGAGCAACCTGGTCTAGTGGAAGGTGTCCCTGCCTATGGCAGGGGGGTTAAACTCCATGATCTTTAAAGTCCCTTCCAACCCAAGTCATTCTGTGATTCTATGATTGTATTTATGGCTCATTGCTCTGAGGGCAGTACTTGGTAACCTTGTGTGAGAGCTCACTTCAGTCTCATGAATTCATCGTGTGTGTTTTCCTTTCATTCTCATTCTTTCAGCCTGCAGTTGCTGATAATAATGAGAATAGTAATTCCACCAGGGAAATTTACTGAACTGAGAGAAACACAACTAGATTAAGATGTAATTTTATAAGAGAACCAATAGAAAAAAATAATGCAGAAAGAAAAGACTGATAGAAAAATAACATTTTAATTTATGCTGGTGCCATTAAAATCCTAGGCAGCCTAATTTCCATTTCTCTTTGCTTACCCTCTATATGCCAATATGTGTACTTCTGTGGTAATTATATCTGTGGGGATGATAGAATCAAGTAACTTCATAACAAAACAGCTGAGCTCTTTGAACAGGCAAGCCACCCATTTGGCCAGAAAATGAAGCTGTTGTGCGGTCCTAGACCTCTGCTCAGAAGAAGGTAGTTCATGTGCTCTCACAGAGTTGTGGAGTGGCCAACAGCAATACTCGGTTGCCCAGTGGAGTGGTGGTATTTGTATTCAGCTGATTTTAGTCAGAAGAGTTGCCCCTTTCTTGGGAAAACTTGAAAAATTTAGCTTCTGTTGTCCAGCGAATCAGATGAGGCTGGATTAAATCCATCACCTAGAGCTATTTTCCCTTTCTGCTGTGCCCTTGCCACTCTTCTCTAAGCCATGGGCAGGCTGAGAGGACAATTCAGCAGCTGCAGAGGAAGGAAGGACTGCCAGGTGGTCAGAAACACATCAGCCCTTCTGACCAGTTATCAGGTGAAATCCATCTGGAATGTTTTGCTAGAGAAGGCAGCTTGACTTTTTCTGGAGTAATTTAATGGGAGGTTTCTGACTGCCTGTGCATTATGTTGTCCAGGCAGGGAAGTCTGTGCCATGAGCACTGAGGCAACGCCCCAGGGTATGGGAAAAGGGTCACTTGGGCTTCCATCGGCATTTCAGATTTACAAGTTCCCTGGTGGTTCAGAGAGCTTGGCAGGGTGAGATTTGCATTACTCCCAGGCAAAATCCAGCTTTCAATTAACAACTGTGCTGCAGAATTGGAGGAGACATATAGGATAAATGCCTGGGGTAGGAATTTGGCCAAGTGACTTAATGACCTCGTTTAAACTAGCCTATTCTTTTTCCTGAACAGTGGAACTGTTTGGCAGTGAGCCTACGAGTCGCAGATCAAGCCTGGCTGTCAGCAGAGAGCCCTTTAGCTGGGGTAGTATTTGTACATCACAACTAATTGTGTGGTGCTGCCCAGAAAACACCCCCAGAAACAGCCTCTCTGCACCCCCTTCCAGCTGAAGGGTGCTTCACTGTCACACACAAGCAAAAGGACAAGCACAGAGTGCTCAGCCTCACCCAAACCTCCCAAGTGTACCAAACATAAAAAAAAAATATAAAATATAATATAAAAAACCATAAAATATAATTCCAAACCATATTTTGAAGGATCCAGCTCCAAAAAAAAAAAAAAAACCAGACTCATGGAGGTGCTGGCAGCTTCAGGATAAAACTTAGCTTCCAATCTGCTGATCCTTTCCAAAATTGTGTCGTGCAGTGCAGCCTGAATTGACATCTGCACGCCGATCTATAGATGCTCTTAGAAAAGGAAGTGCAGTTCCGCTCTGCAGATATAGGGCATGACTCATCCACTAATTAGAAAGGACACCGAGAGTGTGTGAAATTTTATTGTGCTGCAGAGTTCCATTTGTGGGTCAGGCATGATCAGCAGACCATGAGACTGAACAGCTTGGGAACATGTAACAATTAATAATGAAATACAGCTGCATTCATTTGTAATTTGTAATCTGTTATTATCTAGCAGGGGCAGAGGTTTTGTAAATACATGAAAGGAATTTCATACAAAAGGCATTTTCAGGAATATGAACTTTTAACTGCTAGCAGTATTTTGGTTATGAATATTTTTCGGGGCTAAACTCTTCTTGGGGGAAAGAATCACCCTTGAGATCTGCATTCTGTTCTTAATCCTAAAAGCTTTGTTCTATTTGTCCATCTTCTCTAGCTGATGACTACTATGAAATGAGCACGAAACATCTTGGGAAAATGGCAATGTTTCCACAGATGTGCAGGGAGGATACCAGCTGAAAGACAAGGGAACATCAAGGGTTCCAGGCTCTGTTTTTTCTAAGGGAACTGAACATACAGCTCACTTTTTAAATTCCATGACTGAAATATCATCTGAATATCAAAATTCCTCCCCCTTCTCTTTTTTCTTCTCTTGTCTTTGCCCCTTCCTCTTTCTCTTCCTATTCCTCATTTCCTTCCTGCATTTGTTTTTCTGAGTCCTATTAACATTGATAGGAGTTGCACATAAATAAGAGAAATTAAACGGTGTTTCTTATTAACATTCCTGGCAAAGCTCTTCCACTCACCAGGGCAGGCAAGCTTAACCCTGAGCTCAGGAGTTAATAAATGGCAAAATGAGGATAACTTGGTTAATCCCAGTTCCGCCCCTTTTCATATATGCACTTTCACTATCTTTTTAAAAAACGTGCTCTCAGTGTGCAGTGTAGCAGTTTTGAATTTCTTCACATGTTCTTCAGTCAGTGTATGAAATTCAGTGTATTTATGCCTCAACAAAAAATTAAATCAACAATTCTCTTGCACTGAAAACAGAGAACTTCCCATACAACCTTTGTGAAGCTTCTCAGTATGAAGCTTGAACATCTCACAAATATTGCTTCTTCTACCTTAAAACAATCCTCTGAGTTTGAGAAGTATAAATTCTACTATACTAGCAGGGGATTGGGACCCAGAAGGAATAAAAAAGCCTTGCTGCAAGTCGCATGATAAATGTGTTGGACAGATAAAAATGAAACATTCTTTGGCTTCCTCTTGAATCTCTTTTCAGTCATTAGACATTGTACAACAGAGCTCAGACCACTCATCACACAGTTTGATCCTGTTGCCCTAAGAAAAAACCTACATGGGCTAGGAATCCTAGGAAAGTGGAGGGACAGAGATCAAAGAGCCAAACAGATTTTTTGGTATGACTCTGGAGGTCTTGGTTTCCCTTCACCATTGTATATGGACACTTAAAAGAACATCTCCACTGGTACCTAAAATCCAGATGCAATGTGGATGCCTGCATTAGATAACGTTAGATAACACCTTTTGCTGACAAGACCTAAACTGAAAACTTCTCTTCTGTGTCATTATTTCTACCCCATGCTCCATGTTTGACCTTGAGGGAAGTGGCTCAGAATTGTCTCATGATTAATGACATTTATTTAACGCCATTGAGGTCTGCTCCCTCTTGAGACAGTTCCAGAAAGAAATTAATCTTCCCTTAGATCTGGACTGCCCCCTGGACACGTCTCTCTGTCCAGTGACTAAAAAGTGAGCAAAATAGCTGATTTAGGGTAATTGTGGGGCTCTCATCTCAGATAAGAAGAGAAACTAAAAACTATCAGGATTGGAATAACATACACAATGTCTACACAACATGGGTTCAAACACCTTGCCAGCTTCCCACATTGCAATTCCCACGGAAAGATCACTTAGAGCTCTTTGTAATAAGGGTCTGTCTGCTGCCACACACATCATGTGTGGGAGTCACCTTTCATTACCACTGCACGATGTTGCTCAAGGTACACAGTAGCCTGCTGAAGAAGTCAGGTTTGGTCACACCTTTACAAAATGCCAAGGAAATTGTGTCTCTCCTTGGCCATCACATCCATGCTCGTGTTGTGCACTTTGGGATAATGGTTCAGCACTTCATCTTACCCACTTTGACTGGTGTGACTTTGGCAGTGGCAGTGTAACAATCTGAAACTGGGACAAGGTCAAGGAAAACAAAGGGCTGTGATTTCAAAGGGTGTCCACAAGCCAATTAATTAGTCATGTCAGAAAAGTTGTGCTAAGAAAATAGGTCAGTTGCTCCTCTCATTTATGCCATTCTAGGCTCTCGACTCCAATGGACCAGAATTGATTTTTCAGCAGCAAAGTCTCAGGACTGTTGTCTATCTGACATGCTGCTCCCACCATCGATGTGAAGTCTGCCTTTGCAATGGTTTACCTCCCTTGAAATGATTTGAAAAAGACTGTGTGAAGTCAATAAAGAACAGGCCATTTTTTTCACTGCACATTTCCTGGTTTAGTACCAAAGGAAAAAAAATTACTTTGCAAACAACAGGAACCTCTATGGCCATTGAAAAGATAAAGTCTTGCCTTAAAGCAGGTATTATTGGTTTTTTCAGGGTAATGAGACCTCTCTGTGAGCACTAATAAAAGCTGCAATATGTGAACCTAACTCTTTTTGTACCTGTAACAAAAACTATGTATATCTTAAAAGGTTATGTGGACATAAAAAAAAAAATCTAGTATAGAAGCCACATGAAAGTCAGGATAACCTCATGAGAAATGTAACATGAAGTAGCAAACAGAGGGCAACATTTCATGATTGAATATATAGATCATATGGAGCACGTAATGAAACACATAGATTTTACGGTGAAATTGAATTCTTTACTGATACATGTGTTATGTGGATGGGGTATTAAAGAAAATAGATGCACTTTTCCAGCAATGCAACACAACACTCCACAGCACATAGAGCTGAAAAACATGACATCAGTGAACTAGAGCTACAGGGTCGTGGAACTGTGAGAAAAACCAATTTCAGAGCATAGAGTGGATGCAGGGTAAGTACAGCTTTCCCAAACCATCTCCCCTACCTCTCCCACAGGGTAGAAGCCTCTCACATTTTTGTTGCAAAAGAGATAGCTGGGAAACCTGAGGGAAAATTACAGGTAGAAGCCTAGGGAATGACTGGAGCTGGGATAGAGGCATAGACAGGACTTGGCAATTACAGCTTATACTCTGGATTCACTTTTCTACAGCTGATCCCCACTGCTGGGTTGACATTTGTGCATTAGCATTGTTTAACATTAATATGTTTCCTGCTTTTATAAGAGCCCCGGTGAATTCAGGCCAGGATGTGGGTTTGACATAGGACTTCCCTTCCAGCAGAAGGTGTGAGGTCAGGGCACTCTTTTCAGAGCAATTTAACTGAAATTACTGTCACATGATGCTGAAAAACTAGGTCAATTAGTGCATGCTGAGCAGTGTGCTGCCATTAAACAGTGATGAACATCCACAGCCTTTTCATTTACTGATGTTTGCAGTGTCCCCACCTTTTCTCTTCTCTTGCCTAGAAATGCAAGGTGGGTCCAGCCTTTGCTAAAGGGATAAATGGCATCCTCTAAAGTGAAGAGTAATCAAAAATTAGGTTTGGAGATCACATCTTGGTGTAAACTATCACACATAGAAAAGGTTTGCACTGAGATATTTGCATCACTTCCTTAGGGAAGGGGGGTGAGTCCTTATTAGGATTTTGTGAAGGCTATAGGATCTAACCCGCTCAAAGGAGTACAGGCATCTCCCAAGTGAGGACAACCCCATGTTTGTAGTGGAGAGTGCTAAATCTGCCTGCTGAGGGGGTTATGGACTGAGAAGGAAAAGTGTGAACTAAAACTCTAAGACCCTCCAGGAAAATGATTTAATATGAAGATCTACTGCCAGTGATTCCTCACCTGTAATTGCACCCTGATACACTGTGTGCACAAAGGCTGGGGTACCATACTCTGTCTGAGGTATGTCTTCATCTTCCCAAATGGTCATGGAGAAGGAAGGAATGAATGAATTAGATCTTTGAATGCATAGATAGTTTGGTCTTCTTTGTTTTGAGTTTTAGATTTAGGATTAAGCTTCATCTCTCCGAAGTTTAGGGTCATTTTAAAAGACTAGGCTGACAACAAGGTGTTCTATAATTCTGAATGTATTAATCCTGGTAACCCAGTTTCTGAACCACCCATGCAGCTCATTGATTAATAAAAGTTGAAGGGACCTCAGGAAGTCCAAAGTCCAATCTCTTGCACAGAGCAGACCTAACTTCAGATTAGGTCAAGTTGCTTGGGGCTTTTAGTCCAACTGAATTCTGAAGATTGCCATGCCTGGAGATTACACAGTCTCTTTTGGCTTCCTCCTCCTGTGCTTAACCACTCCTGTGGGGAAGAATCTTTTCTTGTGACCAGTTCTATCTTTCTTCGTTCCAGCTTTTGTTCAGTAACTTTTGACTTTCACTGGACAACTCTGAGAACTGTCTCTGAGATTGTCTCATCTATATCCTCACCATTAGAAAGAAGAACTCTGATCCCCAACCTCCCAAAACTTTCTTCAAAGCATCTATGGAGGAACGGGGTACAAACTCTTTTGCAGGTAGTTGGAGAGCTAGCAACAAAGAGGTCTGAGACAAAGGTGTGTCTTCACTGGTCCAGCGTTAGCCACAGAGCTCTAAGGCATCCTGCAGCACAGGTACTCTCCTGGAGCCCTGCTGTAGGTTTTGGCACCTGGAGCCTGAAAATATTTCTGTTCCCTAATGCCAGAAAGTGTTGATGTCTCTTCCAATGGAAGGCCCTTAAAAAATATAGAAAATAACCATAGGCAAAACAGCAGGTAAATATAATGCCAGTGAAAGATTTCCAGGTATTTGTGACCTGCAGGGAATGAGGAGCAAATTTTCAAGGGAGACCTACTCAAGAGCCCAGTCCACTCTCTCTCTTTGGAGTCTCTGTGTACAGCAGCCACCCAAAAAACTTTAAAAATAGAGCTTTATCCTCTCATTGCACCTTCTGGCATTGCATGTCTGCTCTAATGAGATACTGGACATTACATTGTAGATAGCTTTCATTTGATTCTGTAGTACTACTGAAGCAAATAATAGAAATAGTGCATGGATCTGGTCATGGAAAGGTTTTAATTCTCCTCCCACCTATCTTTGCTAAAAGCTCTGGAGGTCAAAGTCCTCTGTTTAGTTAAACTGTGGAAGGGAATTGGGTTCTTCATCTGAAGTCCTTCCTAATGTCAGCACAATCATACTTATTGGCAGAGAGGTATGGGCAGGGGAAAAGGTGAATCAGGACCACACTCTGCAGGGCAGTGATGAGAGGTGGAATTAGGTCTGTCCATAAGTCAAACAATAAACCCCTATTAGTGAAATGATGACAACCTATTAGGGCCATTCAGATGCATCCCTTTGGAGCCATAGAGAGCTGTTTAGTAAAGATTAAAGCTTACTACAAAGGCTGTAAATGAGAATTATCGGCACATGATGACTCCAGTCCAACTCTCCTGTCTGCAGCACTTCATGAAGCCACTGGCTGCACTGGGAAGCAGGTTCCCTGCTCCAAAATAGGCAAATTCTGATGGCTCCTATTTCCTATCTCTGACAAGTGCCTGGTCACCCAAGGGCAGGACAGGCTATGGGACAAGTAAATATCTGCAGAGAACCTCTGCAGGCCCAAGACTTGTCAGGGCTGCAAAAGGAGATAAAAGGATCATGATTCCTGCCTTGTGGCAGCACGGAGACTGCAAGGAGCCGTAACTGTGTCCTTTGTTACTAATCCCATCTCCACTGCTGTAAGCACCAGCAAGAGGAACACCCAGCACCGGTACAACTGTGTGATTTTTTGTTTTGATTCGGGTGTGTATATGCTGATTCTGTACAGACTGTGTGATACCAGTCAGAAATTGCAAACTAGTAGACTGAAAGATTGGAATAGGAATTTTTTTGCACCTAAATGACCTACCAAAGAAGTCCAGAAATCTATGCAGACTTGAGACTTCTCTGCACAGTGGTTTTCCAATGTGTCTTCCTTCATTTGATGTAGCAAAACTAAAAATAATTCCTGGAGAGCTGGAGCAAGCAGAGTAGCAGCACCACATGCTCAGCAAGGCACTTGATTGTTTTTACTGCTTTTATCCAACCATGCAACTCCATTTCTCACTGTGACTCAAATATCATTCTGTCGGTCTAGTAGGGCTGGAAAATCCATAATGCACTGTGGTTCAGGGGAAATTTCTTCTTTTGAAAAACAAAATACTTCCACCTGAATAAGTTCACTGGGTTTCTCCCTGACATAGCTAGTGACGGATTACTGGAGGAATGTACCAAAGTGTAAAAACAGGAACTTTATTATAATATCTGTAATATCTTTCATAAAAGCACCCTGAACAAAGTAAAGGAAGCATCTTGCAAATATTATGCTCTCCCCACTGACTTTGGTGTCTATAGACGTGCTTGTGAATAAAAACACCAATCTATATGAGACTGGGTAGGAGTGGGATACTGCTATGATTTATAATTATGAGCAGTATGAATATGAATTCATGAACTTAGGGTGCTCTGTGTTTACTTAGGCCCCCCGTGCAGCACAGTTTCAGATAGTCTTAAACTCCTTTGAGCTGCCTGACTTGTGTGCTAGAAACAGCCAGTTTCAACAGTACCCTTTTCCAAGCAGCACTGGAGAGCCACACGGGAAAGCTCCACTTATTAAGCCTACAGAAATCAAAACACATGGGCTGACCTTTCAAACTCATGGAAATCATGTCTCTTGTATGGTTGATATAAGTGGTCATAGAGGCAGAGTTTCCTTCCATCCATCTAAATCTCTTGTCTGCAGGGGAGGACCTGCAGATTCACAGCAGGTCAGAGGAGTTGGGCTGAGGCTTGGGAATGAAAAGCCCTTGTTAAACAAGCCGATGGTGCTCCACTGGCTGTTCCATGCACTGCTGCTTGGCACCTGAGACTGGTGCCCACCTGGGTGACAGTCCTGGGATGGTTTACTTAAGAATGCCATGGAGTGGACCGTAACAGGGAGTAGTTTGGTCCTATGGACTGCCAAAGAGATGGGGAAGACATGAAAAGAAGGGGATGAGAGCTGCAAATCATGTGGACCTGGGTGTCTGTAGATACTGTGAATCAGAGCTCACGTGGACAGATGGGGCAGGATGCTGGCTGGGGCACTTCTCACTGTGCTTATTCCAATTCCAATTAATGTGCCATGTTGAACAAAAAAGATTCCTTAAGTTACTTCCGAGATACCTTTCTCGACATGTTCATTACAACTCTAAAGTTTCACAAAGGTCACCGCTGATTTTTATATTTATTGAGATTTTGGATAGCTGCCTCCCATCCAACTCAAACAAGGACAAACAGCTCGAGGCTGTCAGGTGATGATGTGCAGACGTACCTATCATATTGCAAAAGCAAGCCTTGTCCGCATTAATTTCCTTTTCCAGCATGATCAATAGCTTATGAGGTTTATTGACTTCAGTGAGCACCTGGCTTCACAATAAAGTATATATCACTGTACAGACCAGTCATCACATCTATCCTTATCTTCACAGTCAGATAGCCCCTGTATGAATCACCCTCGCAGTAAGGTTAGAAATTAAAGGTAAGAAACAATATAATTCTTTTTCTTTTTTTTTTTTTTTTTAATTTTAGTTGAAAACAAGCTTTTATTTAACCCTTCTTTTTTTTTTTTTTTCAGTACAAAGTGTTGTGCAAGGACTCATTTCCCTTCCCCTGCACTTGAACTCCTGAAATTTTATCTCTGGGCTGGGTACAGGAAATCATATCAACATCACCTCGACCACCGCTTGGCTGCAGTTCACCAGCTGTAATCCAAATGGAAGTAACTCAGTGTCTCTGTTTGCTTAGGCTCTGAAAAAGCAAAGGATCAAAGAGTGTTCACAAAAACTGAAGTTGACCATTAGCACATCTACCTGAAAAAGGAAAGTTGTGGATGACTGTCAGTGCTCAGAATCTTTTATATATTTTACATGAAGCAAAACCCAGGAGTACCCCTGACTTGTCAGTCCCAGGCCAGTGTCCTGCTGCTGAGTCTTGCTTGCTCTTTGTTGGCCTTGAGTGCTTCTCCTGCTGACTCTGCAGGAGGATGCTGCAGCACACATTGCTCTGACCCTGTCTTTGGGGTCATTTCATGAAAGACATGGGTTCTCCCTGGCACATACATTTACTGGAAGCCTCCTACAGCTGGAGCCTCCAGGCTGGTCGCAGAGTGAAAGACAGGAAGATGGACTACATCACAAGATGTGTTTTAAAAAGAGAAAATGGGAATGTGCTCAGTTCTTGTGAGAAATAAAGACCTTCTAGGCTCAAGAAATAGTGCTCATTGGGATCCAAAAATTGAGAGATTTCTGTTGGCAGGCCTGGAAGCACTCCCATGATCACCAGTTGCATTGTCTACCCATAGGGAGCTTTTAGCTCCAGTTGCCATCTCCCTTTGAAACAGGACCCCAACCCACCAAACACTTTGCAGAGGGAATTGCAGTGCCCCTCTATCTGCAGCGAAGCCTCTACAATGTCTAATTACACTATCAGAGGCCAAAGTAACCCCAAATTAATATTCTCTTAACAAATACATTACTTGCATCAATTTATTGTAGTAATCCATGATCACAACAGCAAAGAGGTTGGGCCATTTCTGAACCAGTGTAACTGAAAAACAGATCTGCATTTGGTTTCTGGAGACATGTGCTGTGACAAGGCCGAGGAGGACCATACTGAAGGACAGCCAGACCCCAGAGAAGCCTTGGTTAGAGCTCAGTTTTGTAAAGCATCGAGCCATCTGGCCTCTGTCCAGCAAAGCACTTTAGCGC
Source organism: Lepidothrix coronata (assembly GCF_001604755.1). Lineage (NCBI taxonomy): Eukaryota > Metazoa > Chordata > Aves > Passeriformes > Pipridae > Lepidothrix > Lepidothrix coronata. The sequence goes on from NW_016690200.1 coordinate 2,259,364, forward strand.
ATGTTTAACATTAAACTTGCAAGTAATGCTGTTGACTGCAACGGGCATTTGGAAAAAATAGTCTCCTTTGATAGAGGTCCCTTTATTGCCTCCCTTCAGGTGTTTCCTGACTGTATTTACAGGGGTGTGACAAATGCTCAGCAGTCTTTGTGGAGGGCACGGACAAAGGTGACCAATGAATACACCTCCTAAAATGCAGCCAATTCTTTTGCCACACTCAAGGGACTAACATGCTTCCACATGCAATACAGCTTTTTCCTCTAATCACAGTCCTTATAATATTCTTGTTTTCCTACTCTTTCTGAGGCCAAGGTCTAAGTTCAGCAAATGTGCATAGAACATTTTGAAATCCACAGGTGGCCCCTTTTCCATGAGATTTCCATTCCACTCCATCCAATACATTCTCTCTGTACAGGTGAAACTAAATGAGGAAACTGAATTTTAACACGGATAATTTCAGAAAGACTTCTCTCTCCTCATTAGCAAAATGCATGAGGGAGATGCATCTTCTCATGCAGATTGTAGTGGAGTTTAACTGCCTTCAGCTGAGCCACATCAATGTATGTCCCAGCACAGTAATTCCAGCCTTCATTTGGTGGCTGTATGTGTAAATGTATGCTTAAAAAGTTAATGTTTCTTGAGGGGCTCATGTGCCCATTTTTTCATGTCTTTTTTATATCATGGGAGCAGAGATATGTGATTACTGTTATACTGATTTAATGAGGCTAGTAAAAAATTACCATTGACTTCTAAATGTTGTACTGATATTGGTTATTTTACAGATGAACATTTTGGTGATATTTCATGGCTCCTCCTCATTCAGACATTTCTCCCAGTGCCGTTAAGAAGGCTTATAAAATTCTATTAAGTATTTCCATGTGAAGTTTAAATTTGGCAGTGTAGCTAAGGAATTACATTTCATCGTACTACGTGAATAAGATTGTCTTTCTTCCTCATTATATTCCAGAAATTTGCCACACAATGTTAAAATGCAAACTATAGAAGAGATTTGATTTGATTAGCTCTGCAAAAATTTGTATTTGCAGCAGCTACAATTCCCTGTGTGTGTGCACACACCTGAACAAGACACCTCACTCCTGAGTTGGTAGGATGCCTGGTTCAAAATCTCTCCTTTAAGTTGCAGTTGTTTTAGGGAAAACAACCAAACAGGAGACAATAGGTGTGAATGGGTAATTCCTCACATTGATTTCTGCAAATAATTACTGATTCAAATTACCATGGAGAAGTGTATTTTCAGTCCCTCACCTCCTGCTTAGAAGAAAGGAAACCTAACTGTATTCAATTATTGTGTAGCAGTTCTACATGTGACAAAGACTTGACTATTTTAGAGGTAGGAATAATTACATTAGCAATATTGTTACCATGGTGTCACCACTGCTTCGGAAATTTATTATATAGTAGTAAATAAAATTCAGACTCCACAATAGCTTCCACAGACAAGTTTAATAAAAATTCTACTTCATTATGAATATGTGTATAAAGCATCTGTAACTCTCATGGCTCAGAGGAGAGTGTCACGTGCTATTAGTATAGGAGCAGCAGAAATTGGTATTAGCGAAAAAAAAAAGAGCAGGGAAAAAGCAGTGATTTTCCGTAGTCCAAATCTTCTGCTATTCCTTTTGGGACTGAGATATGTTTTACTCTTTCCCACTCATCTCCCTTCATCTGCTGCGGAAGTCTCATCCAGCAGCATTAGGAGGCTTTTCCTATATAATTTTTTCACCTTTAATTGTAAGTCTCAACCCTTGTCTCAAATCCTCTGCCCTTCCAGGAGCTCAGGCTGCATGAGGTGAGGGATTATAATGACACGGGTGTGACTTCATGGGTGAGGTAGGCTTGAGCATTTTTCTGCAGAAAAGATTTCTGCAATGGTTTCTTTGTGATGCAAAGTTGTGTAATGGTTAATATTTTTGCAGTTTATTCCCCATTAGAGCAGTTGTTTCATATCAGTAAAATAGCACCTGTTACAAATTACTTCATGCTTTTGAAATAATTTAGCTGGTTTTTCTGCCCTTCAGTAAACAAGGAAACTATTATGATAGAAAGGTTTTCTATCTTACAAAAATGCAAGCATAAATCAATGCCAGGGTGCAGCCACTGCAGGATTATTGCTGAAACAGGCCCCTGCAGGCCATGTAGATAATGGTATTGTGTTAAGGAACAAAGACCAATGCTTTTAAAGAAAATAAAATCAGGCAATGAAACTTTGTGGAAATGATTGTTTTGAACAGGGGGAATGTGCCTTTTTACAGCAGATCTGTTAGGAGATGCACACCTCTGACTGCAATGCTGTTAAACTGCCAGGTGTGTTTGTCGTGAATGAGTGATTTAGGGTCGCTCCAAGAATCACCACTAAAGGTATTGATAAAATGGTTTTTATATGAATTTATCAAAATGTGCCTTAACAAATTTCAATGGCAAGTTTCACACTATTACTACATGCATGAAACATTGAAAGAAAAACAGAGTAAGAATCAATTTAGAATGATTTACATAGAGACCAGAGATGCAAAAGGGTAAGGCAGATGCTACCATTGAGTCACAAGGTCCAGAGTAGATCCCCTTCCTTTCTAAACTTCTGATGGAGCTTAAGTGTGGCTAGGCCCAATCTTAGTCTCAAACTTGGACAATGGTTTATTCACACTGTTTTATTTACAGTTTTTAAAGAAATGAACTACATGGATTAGCATTGATTTGGCATGCTACCAGCAACTTACTGAGGATCTGTTGTGAATAAGGAGTTTTTTCACCTTGGAAAAGGAAGGGTGTCTCAGCCTCAGGTAAAGAATCTCAAACCTTGAGAGACATCCCAGCACAAGCAGAGAGTCACCAGCATGAAGTCCCGTTGTAACTGAGAAAGAGTTTGAACTGGACTTGTCCAAACACATGTTGTTGACAGAAGGTCTCTCTGCCTCAAGGAGAAACTCTGAGGGGTGTCCCAGCTCAAGGGAAGATCACCCACCAAATAGACACACTGCCTAGCAGAGAGGTCTCAAAGAAGGCTCACTCAGGCTGTCACATTTATGGGATAAAGTGGTTGACTCATAGTCAAATTGCATCCTATGGGAAGGGTATGCATGAGGCTCCTTGTGCCCACAACTTTCTTTTTTCCCTGACAAATGAGTTTTGGAAAAATCACTTGATATTCATGATCAGTGTTCCAAGCTCATGTGCATCCAGCTCATGATGCCTACTGGATCACTCTGTCCCTTTGTGGGTTTCCTGGAGGAGTTCTTGGCCCAGCTATGCCTCACAGAATCATAGAACCTGCTGAGCTGGAAGGGACCCATCAGGATCATTGGGTGGAGTCCAACTCCTGTCCCTATGCTGGACACCTCAAGAATCACACCATGTCCCTGAAAACATGCAGGCCTTTACCTCCCTTGGAGACTGTAGCAAACTTCTGCTTGTTTGGTTAAGGGGTTCAGTGCATCCATCACAGTGTTAACATTATGAATATATTTTTAGTGAAATGGGATTATTTATATAAGTTATTTTGATAGTGGAAGTCATTTATTTAGATGCAGGTTCAAAGCTACTTAGCATTCTTGGTACAAAGATTTATTGAGAAAGAGTCAAGGGGGGAAGAATGTCCCCCATGTTTTTCTCATGTGATGCCTTAAAATGAGCTTTAAAAAATGGAGGTAGGAGTTTTCATTTACAGCATTTTCTCTATGCTGTCTGCATCTTTGTGGATGCATTTTCAGCTATTGGGTTTATAAGCCCGTACTCTTGCAACTGGGAAAGATTTCAGAGAAAGTTGGGTCAGAATAAGTTAATACTTCTAATAAATAAGCAAACTTAAACAAAACAAGACCAAACTCCTCAATTCCCAAATGCCAAAGATATTTAATTAATGTGAGCCTTGCTTGCGTGCTGATAACTCCTAATGAATATGAATGTCTCTGAGTAATCCAGGAAAGGATTTCTGAGAATTTTGTTTGCACCTGAGGCATTGTTTGAGGGAGCCCAGCACAGCAGCAATGCACTGAGACACGACACACAGGGACTGCTGAGAAGAAATTTGTTTTAATTTCTCCCCTTCAGCCACACAAGGTGAGTGTCCCTCTCAGGGAGTTCTTGCACAGTGAAGTCCCACCAGACCCTCAATGCTGCCAGTGGGTCTCTCTGGCTCATGGGATGAAATCACGACAGCCTGTAAGAACCAGTCACCATGGATGCTCTGCCAGGAGCTCAGCTAATGTAAAGTAATGATCCAGCTGTGAGTGGGGTGCTTGGGTGTCCCCCTCAGTTTCTAGAGAAAGAGGATTACGATTTCAGTGTCCTTTGGCACTGACCCCAAAAACATTCATATATGTCTCTCTCCTACTTTCAGTGGGCATTTGGTCAAAGGAAATATCCCAATATCTCCTTGCAACCTCAGTGTAATGGGTACTTTGACTAGGATTGTTTTCATTAAGATAATTCCTTTTATATTCCTCATAGAATTGAAAGGGTGTCCAATCAGTAACAATTTTATTCTACAAATCTTCACCACTTAATAGAGAACACATTTTCAGTAAGAATTTTCAATATCCTCTCCCAGGGCATAGATTTTCAATAGCATTTGTATAATCAGCTTGCAACCTTTTAGCAATTGTGACTATTTCTCAAAGGATATGCAAGATTTGAAGCTATTATGGGAGAACACGCAAGATTTGAAAGTAGCAGCAATTGCAAGAATAATTTGTTGGTGTTTATTTTCTTCTCCTCCTGGAACAGATGGGCACAGCACACAGCCAACACTTAACTGGGGGTGTTTGGATACACCCTCACATACCTGCCTGCAGGAGTTTGCTTTCTGCCTGAAGTGCCTAAGCAATTCAGTATGTCTGTATCCTGCCATAGAAGGTATATAAATACCTATGTCAGTTGTCACAGCTGCCAACCTGACTATGAAGGCTGGTCCTTGCATGGTCCCAACTCCAGCCTGTGACTCAGCACTTAGCAAACTTGAGTCTTCATCACATCTCCTTTTACCTCCTGCTTTTCAGCTCATGTTAGTGGCCCTGAGCAATTCACATGTTCTTCAACCAACATTTCCTTTTTGAGCTGTCTTCTCACTCAAAATTATAACTTAGGGGATACCTGTGGCCTAACTCCAGATGTCTGCAGAAGTGATGGCTAAACCTGAGCCAACTGGCTTTTTTCTATTCGTAGTCTTTCCGTCATACAACCTGGAAAAATGTGGAGTGATTCAGCTCATAAGACTTACCTATTGCCCGGGTAATTAATTTCATTCAGAAAGACTGAGTGAATTCTTCCTTTCGGATTGCTGTAACTCCACACTGACTCTCAAGGGCACCAACTCACAGAGATGACAGCATTTTTGAATTGAGAGGTACAAACCCCACCTCAAAGGTCTATCAATGGATTGGAAACATGCTCAAGCACCAGGAGTGAATAGAGGTGTGTATCTGTGTATGAAATGGCATGGGGGACACTGCAAGAGAAAGAGAAACCTTGAACAGTGGAAGAAGGTGGCATAACTCAAGACCAACAAACCAAAAGCTTGTAAAGAAATTTCCTTCTCTCTGAAAGGAACTCCACTTACAAGGAAAATTGTCTTTATTAATGTTATTGCTTCTCTTATCCCATCCTACTAAGTAAGTGTGTCTTAGGAGTTCAGTTTTCCCTTGGTTGTCAAATGGTTGCAGAAGGAGAGTTTTGCCAACAGACCATGGGCTGTAAGGCACGAATGATGGGGCTGAGTGTGAGCAGGGACAGCCTCATACAGAGTTTGCCCACCATAAGGAGCCCTTGGCAGGTTTTTTAACTCAAACATCGTTACAATGGAAAATAAACAATTGTGTTTGTCCAGGCTGATAGCAGGCATTTGCCCACAGCAAATGCATCTATATGCAAAGGGCCCTCTTGGTGGATGTGCTCAGAGTAAGTCTGGATAATGAGATCCTTATTGCTTCAGTGTCAATCCTCCACCAGGCAGCAGTTTAAATCTTTGCCCCCCATTTGTGTGCTGTATTTGGTCCATAATGTACTTATTTTCAAGTGTCATTTTTAATTTAATGCATGAGGGAACTTATTACCCCTGGCAGAGTTAAATAGTTAAACCAGAATCTGTCAATTCCTCCCAATCTGTTGACAAGTGGAATAATACTGCACAGTGATTAGTTTATATGAAGACTTGTGGACAAGCTGAAGCCCTGGAAGTCATACAGGGATTTCTGCTCTGCATGCAGCAGGCACAGGAGGGATTTGGGTGTTTTTCCTGTAACTTCCTATGACAGAAGGAGGTAACTTGAACTTAGACAGATTTGAGTCCCTGCGCATTCAGAGTTGAGGATGTCTAATTACTGAGTTTGCAATGTTTGGAAGATGTCCCCATGTCCAAAACTTAACAGCAACCTTAACCATGGGATTCAGTATCCCTGGAGATGGCAGGTATAGATCTATGCCTTTAAAAGACATTTAAGAGTGTTACAACTTCAAGAATTTTCTCATCTCCACAATCTCCACAATTCTCACAATCTGAATGAGACCTTGTGAAATAATTTTTTGTGTCCCTCTCCTTTTTTGTCTTGCATGAGGGGTGTTGTGGGCTGCCCTTTCTTTAGCTGGGAGGCAGCTGGCAAGTTGGAGGCAGCTGCCAGGTTTGCTCAGAGGCTGAGAGCTGTGACACACACTGTCCTGCATGGTAGAGCCTCCTCACTGGCTTTTATTTTGATCTTCATACTAGGAAATTAAACCACTCTAACTGAGATTGCTGGTAGCTCAGTATTGTATATAGGAAAACATAACACATAACTGTTGTGAAAAATCCTTAAGCAGGAAATTAATATGAAGGAAAATCACATCCCTTAAAAAGACCCCAGTGCTTTGGATCACTTTGAAGAAAAGCTGTTGTGAAATGCTTTCATACAGACCTACACTTAGGGAGCAAGATCATATTTTCTTTATTGCTAAGGATATTTGAAAAAAGCATCACAGCTTGTGTTTGGGTGGGGAAAAATAATACTAGTACTTATATAAGATTTTTCAACTGCGGATACAAATCTGTATCACTGGCCCTATTTCACAGGAGGAGAAATTGAAGCACAGAGCAGGAAAACAACCTGTCACTCAGAGACCAGTGGGTCTGCTAGAAATGGAGCCCAGGTCTTCTGAAGCCTAATTCAGTTCAGTTGAGACTCCTGATCTCTGTATACTCCAACTTAGTGTTTGCATTGATTTTTTTTTGTTTTGTTTGAAGTGAGTAAATGTTTATTTCCCAAGACTGAAGCTCTTTTGCTTCCCAGATAGCAATTGTGATGGCAGATAATCCTGCTGTGCTGCTGCCTGAGAGCAAAGCATCCTCTCAGGGTGATTTTTTGGTCTTCTGTTTTGCCTCATCCTTGGCACATTCACTGGCCTTGCAGTGGTTATTCCTGGAATGGAATTGTGGAGAAGGGAGACATTGCCAGGTACCTCAGGCATGTCCTGGGAGAAATCAGCCCTTCAGCTCTCTTTCACCTCAATGCAGTGCTTATGGCAAAGGTTTCATTCTCCCTCCTGGGAAAGAGACCCTACATGGTGGGTGTCCCTACATAGTGGAGAGATGGAACGCTGCAAGCCCTTCCCTCTAGCCATGCAGGATGGAGATGTAGCCCTCTGTTCTCAGTGGTATCATGCCTGTCAGGCTGTTCATATTCAGTCTTCTCACAAAACATCTGCCTTTGTGATGAGCAGCATCAGACCCTGCTGTGGAGGGACCCAGGGAACAGGGGAACAGTGATACTCCAAGAACACCACCAAACTTTTCTGCAGGATATTTTCTGCAGGGTATTTCTGCAGGCAAGGAACTTGCTTTGGTGGCTTCACTCTGCGCTGCAGTAAACCCATAGCTATAAAGAACAAAATGACGTGGGTAATGGCCTTGCATTCCTGAGAATAGCTTTGCAACAGGCAGCCCGCCAGTTTTGTGAGGAAGAATTCCCACATCAGGTAAGACTCTAGTTTGGTTCCTGTTATTAAGGTGCAATATATTTGGTAGGAGACTGATTTGAAAAGGGGAATTACTTTGAACTTTCCTGGTTTAGTTCTACCCATTTTAAACAAAGCAGATTTCAAAGGTCTCTGTAATAGAAAGTCTGACAGAAAGAGTCACTGCATAGAGAAAGCAGTAATTGATGATGGTTGAAGCTGTCAGATTTGCTAGGAGCACTGATCATCTAGTCAAGGGAAGCAAAATAGATTTCACTGAGGCCATCATATTTCATTGGATGTGACTGCAGTGAGCAAGCTTGCAGCAGCACAACCACCATGCGCTGGCAAGGGAGACCCTGAGTTGCATGACAGTGTGGTGCAGTGACAGGTGGACGTTCTTGCACCCACATCTGTAAAATTTCAGGCCGAGGGTGGGGGGATGCAGTTGCATGGAGCAATATTTCAGCCTTGCTCCTCAGGTGGGTTTCCTGCCTGATGTTTATGCTCTGCTTGCAACTTCAGGTCATCACCTTCCTCCAGGGATGAAATCAGAGCCCATGTCCTTCTGGGGTAAGTGTCTCATGTTGGAAACATGGCTTCTGTTGAACCCCATGGCATTTGATTGCCTTGCCAGGGTGAGTCAAAACCCCCTCCTCATTTCTACTTCCCATGTTTTAATGCAGGGATTATTAACCACTCCCACAGACTTAGAAGGATGTTTGTAGCCAGTCACTTTTGTCACTGCATTCAAATGTTGAGACTAAGTTTGCTATTGTGCAGATTAATACAAAAGAATAAGGTCCAGGCTATGGATACACTTCATACAGAGAGGAGGGAGGGGAAATTTTCTCTCTCAGTGAGTCCAGGACTGTTAAGGATGTGACATCTGCCCTAGCAAGGCTATGCTGGCATCTCCAAGCAAGTTGAGCAATGCTTGGTGGTATTAAAGACACATCAGGGTTTTTTTCTCCTGGAGATGTTAGAAATAAATATCTTTCAACAGGAAGGGGTAAATCTGTCCAGACATTCCTGCGGGTTTCGAAAGGAAAATTATCTATAAAATCTGGTGTCATCTACCCTGAACAGGTTCTCTGAAGGGTGAAGCTCAGACTGGACCCCTGACAAAGGATTTCTCAGGAGGGTTTATGCAGTTGAGATGCTGTGAGAGAGAGACAAAGAAACCAGGAAGAATTAATCTCCCTATGACCAGATTGTTCAAGCATATTCCTTCTGTTCTTTCATTTCTTCAATCTATATAATTTATGAGTATTGATAATCACAATTGAATTGGGTTTTTTTTTGTTAGTTGTTGGGGTTTGGTTTGGTTTGTTTGGGTTTTTTGTTTAGTTGGGGTTTTTTTTGGCTTTTGATTTTGGTTTTGATTTTGGAGATTTCTGGTTTGCATGTGAAGTGGTAAGACATCTCTTGTATATGGCTCCTCCAAGGTCAGGAAGAGGAAGAAGTGTCTTCTGATAACCAGAGCTGTCTAGAAGAGCCTTTGGGGTGAGGAAGGAGACTGGATCCAGAATGTCCCCAGGAGGTCTCCTATAACAGATTTCCCAGGATTTTGTGCTGGTCAGTATTTTTACAAACAAATGTTTTATTAAACCTGCTGGTAGAAGCTTTGCAGGAATTCTAGGATGCTGTTACTCAAAGAGATTACTTCTGAGGGTGCTGTTGAAAGTGTGTCTCTGAAGAAGTGACCCCAGGATCCTTCCTAGTTCAGACTGAAGAGGACAAGGACCAGGCATCTGCCTCTGTCACACACAGGTCGAGAGACCACATCTCACGGGTCCATGCTGCAAGTTACCAAAACCTGAGTCTGTGCCATCTTTGCTGATCCTCTACATGCAGAGAAATGGGGAAATAAATAGTAATCCCAGTTGTCTTCCCTCTTTCCCTCAGGTCTCTGGGGGAGGTGCAGTGTTTTGGAGTGCCCTGTGTAGCAGCCAGGTAATTTTTTTTTTCCTGCCCATCCGCAGGTATTTTAAGCTTAGCAGGAGGGAAGAAAGAGAATTCTTCTATCTCCTCTTCAGGAATTGTTTTGTTCTTCATTTCTACTGCATTTTGCTTGTAACTGATGCTACCAAGTGTCCCTGTGGAGCAAATAAGAGATTCAGCCCAGAGATACTACGTTCTTGAACTACAAGAATGATTTATAGGATCAGAAATTAATTAGATTGCAATGATAGGGTGTAAGTGCTGTGTCACTCTTAATAATTAGGTGATTAAAGTCAGTCAAAAATAAAGCTACTGTGATAAAACACAGTGGAGCTGAAGATGGTTGTTTCCCATTACCTGTCAAGGACAGAGAACCTGATTTTTCAGAAGAGAATCTTTTGTCACATGATAGAAAACTGTGGAGATGACCCAGGGGAGGAGACAAGTCCTAGACAACACACGCCCATCCCAGCTGAATGTGTGGGGCTGTTGCACATCTCCAGCATGGAGGAGTTGGATGCAGATGGGAAAAGCTGTGCCAACTAGTTCCTCCTGTACAGGAGGTTGGTACGAGACACATTTACTGACAGAGGGCATTGCATAGACCTGAATAGTGCAATTCTCATGGTTAAGGGGTTGCAAGGTTGAGATATATACAGTCAGACATTATTTAAGAGACCTTGGAACATCACTGAACACCTATACCAACTGCATCTACCTGCTTTTCAGCCTTCGTGTGTTCCAAAGGAGTGTCTTTACCAAAATACTGATGATGTATGGCTGTTTCTGGTTGTGGGATGAAGACATTGCACCTTTTTGGTCCTTTGTACCACATTCATAAGCACATGTGGTCTATACATAAACTCAGACCTATTCTTCACATATTTCCATTTCTGTTTGCTGGTTGAGGAGTCCTGTCCCAAGCGTAAAACACATTTGTCCCTGTGCTGTTGTGTAAATGTCACCCTGGTAGAGAGGAGCCAGGATGGCGTCAGGGACACGTAAGAAACAAGTGAAACTGGAGAAATGTGAACCTGTTGTTTTTGAAGCCTGGTGAGTAGGAGTCTGATCTTCCAACTCCAATATTAGTTAATGGGATCTGAATGTTTGACTCCTACACACAGCTCTCAAAATTTACTCCATCTGCTCCGTTCCTTGTTATCTTGCCTTTTTTTTTTTCTGTAGCAGAAAAGACAGAGCCCTCTCTTTTCCTGAGATAAGATTTGAGAACTGTAACAGTTTGAGTACAAATGTTAATCTTACTGAAGCCAGTTTTAATACCAATTGGGAATTTGGTTTCTTCTCTAGAGTCACTATATCTACCTTCAAAAATAGATCTGTGTGGTAAATGAATGCACAAGTTCACAGATGCAAGATAGCAGTAATGGCCAGATTAAAACCTTATACTGTACTGATCTTATCACCCAACTGAAAAATGGACAGTGATCGTCTACAGGTTCAAAGGGTTACATTTTATTGATCTCCTAGAGTTCATTTTATTTTTCTTCATGTCACTCTTACATCTCTGGCACACACAAACACATACATTGTTATAATTCCTTCAAACCATGCTGACTAGTGTCAGCTGAGCTCAGAGTGACTTACTGGTGCTTCTGATTTCAAAGGGAGCTTCTGGATGAAACAACGGCCAAAATCTATTTTTTTTTCTAAAATCTTTCTTCATCCTTTGTTCTTTCAATGGCTTTTTTTCACTCTTTTGAAAAAGTGCTGTCAAATTTTCCTTTATCTATTCCTTATCTGATTTTTCTTTGTCTTTTCCTTTCTGATTTTTTGTCTTTCTTTTGTTCTTGTGGGGTTTTTTGTTGGCCTTATTAAATGGCTCTAGTAGCAACAGCAATGACATGACCCTCCATTTCACTTTTAGCATTTTACAGTCTCTGATAAAACAAAACAGAAAATTTTATCCAAGCTGTTTATTTCCACAGAGTATCCCAGAAATGCTGTAGAAATTATACTCCTGTCTTTACAACTCAGTAAGGGAAACTCGAGCACTCCTGTGCTGAGGAAATACATGACATCTCATGCTAAGTTAAAGCCCTAAACTAAACTTTGTATTAATTAGCAAAGCAATAAAGACATTCTGGCTCATTATTTGTGAAAAGGCACACAGCACTTACACTCATGCAGCAATCACTCAGCCATTGGTAATATTGAGGCTACAAATTGCTTCCTAGATGTATTCCCAGAACATAAAACAAATACATCACATTTTTGTTTAACAAACACCACTACCTAATCTGAGCTATATATGCTTTTATGTATGCCATGTGCAGTAAACATAGCATTAAATATGTTGTCTGGATAAGAACTTTCCTAAGAACACTTGAGTCATAATGCAGACTGGGAGCACTAAATTGATTGTAAGTTAACCTGACATTTTAAAGGAAATTGTCATTATCTAATTCACAAGGACCCATTCTGAATGACTGTAAAGAAGATTGTTTTCATTTTGCTTAGATCCAGCACTGTAAAAGGTCACATACTTCTAAGCAGACCTCCTTAAATAACAAAAACACTTGGAAAGATTTGCATTAGTAGAATTAGTGTGTTTAACTGTATGTTAATGAAAAGAGCCAGCGTTCTTTGTCTCTGAAGAAAGGGAGGATGAAATAGTAAATCTGAGAAGCTGAAGTTCAATCACCTGTTTCTGTGTGTGTCACTCACAAGGCTTAGCATATAACTGACTTTTTTGATTTTTCTAATTAATTAAATTCAGAATTAGAAAGAATATTTTAGGTCAACACAAAAGTAATTTTTTTCATTTTAATTAATTTTTTTACATCTATGTTATGGGGTATAACTTTAACTAAATCTCTACATTAAACCTCATTATAAAGTATAACATTTACTGAAATAAAATATTTTGTTCCCATTTTATTTTCTTCCAACTGACTTTCCTCTGGACACTGTGTGCCAAATGTGACTGCAGTTTGTGAACAGCTCTAGTCTGTCTGGTTCTGTGGGATTTTTGGTGTCTTTTGTTGACATGGCCACATTCCTCAATGCTTTCATTGGAACACATCTAAACACTTTCAGACTTCTCCCTTGTTTTCTCTTTAAGACTTTCTCACTAGCAAGAATACAGGAGTTTCCTTACATCAAAAAAAAAAATGTTCAGTGACTAAATGCATTCAGTTATTGAGGTGCTTTCATCATGGTGGGGAAGGAGACGTGGGACACAGACTCAATGCTATCCTTAATGACAAAAGGTTAGATGAGGTTTTGGAGGACACTGATTTCAGTGGTCTCCGAGTGATGAAGATTCCACCAGGGTACGTAGGAATTCACTTTTTCTTAGCTTGAAGTAACATCCCTATTTGGTACCATTTGTTTGATGATACAAAGCAGAGAAATTCCTTCCTCTCTTCATTTACGTACCTGCCTCTTGCTAAACTCTGTGCAAGGAGGAAAAGGGGCTATTTCACCTCTGTGTGTTGTTATCTGTTCAAATACTGCCCCTCAAGGAAAGACAAGGCCATCTATTAACAAATAGGTGGATGTTGCACCCAGGAGGTTGGGGTTACTCTACGTGTTGTCATCCCAGAGGACGAGACTTCCTGCACCCATCCATGTACACAGATCCTGCCTGGCATTTGCACATCCTATAGGAAAGTGCCTTAGCACTGTCTCAAGTTCCAAGGGAAAAAGCATCTCCCCAGCTATTTCTCACTCCCAGGAGATGTCTGGTGCCTTGGTGGTGTTTGGACACAGCTGCACCTGTTCTTGTTCAGGTGTTCTCTCCCAGGTGAGACTGACCCACAGATTATAAAATCCTTTGAAGGTTTTAAATGAATACTCTTTCATTTAAAGGGGATGTGGAGAGAGGTTTCTGGGAAAGAAGGAAGAGTCTTTATCAGAGATACTAGTGAGGTGTCTATCATCTCATTGGCCTTGGAAACAGCTTTGTTTTGGTATAAATTCACAACATTATGTTTGTATGGCAAATCTAATACCCTGAAGGAAGAATTCAAATGGGTTGCACTTCCCTGGCCAGGAGAGGGGAGATGTAGGTTTCATGGATGATCTTCATCTGCTTGATTCCTAATTTCCAGATGCTGGGCTTGGCTTTTCCTTCCCAAAGACATCCAATTCGTCAAACTCCTGGCCAAGGAAAATATAGTTGGCCCAACTGAGCTTGGTGTGGGTTTTGTTTGTTTATTTGCTTGATTTTTAACCAGGATACGGAAAGCTGTCTGTTATACCTCAGTGGGATGTCTTTCCTCTAAGGTGGCTCCTGCATGGAGCTATAAAGAGCTCAAACAGGGGAAGCCCAACTATAACCACCCATGTCTGCTCAGATTATAAAGCAATACTGGCCAAGAGAGTGACTCTGTCACTGAACCCAAGGAGGGTAATCAGGATACATCTACCCTGAGGGGCTGGAGAGGAGCTCTGCTCAGGAGGGTTTTGGGTGGATTGGGCTGTTGACCATGACCCTGGATGTGCCGTGATGATCTCATGTATCACGTGGACCATGAGGGGAGTGGAGCCCTCAAGGACACGTGGAACACAAGAACAGTGGTGTAGACCTCCACTGAGAAGGGAGAGTACTTGCATTTCTGAGTATGGAGTCCATCCAGGAGTCCTGAGCCATGGCACAGATACTCGGAGAGACTGTGTTGAAGAACCGCTTCTCAGGATTTCAAGGAAATGCAATGACAAATATTCCTATTCTCTTCTAAAAATCCCATGTATTACTCATGCAAATGGAGTGTTGTTCCCCGGTGACACAGACCCAAGGTAACACCACATTTTTTTAAGCTTTGACTCTGTGTTTTGCTAACAACCACTCCAAAGGCACTGTTCCTCCACACTTCTACCTGTGCCACTCCACATTGTGCTGAGGACACTGGGGAAATGAGAGCTGTCAAGTTGTGGTAATGGTGCAAAATTCATGGTCTGAATATTGCGTCTCAGCACGGCCTTTGCATATCTGAGCACTTAGACATTGTAGCACTGGGACCGTGCAATGTCACAGAGATAACATTGCCCTCAGCTCAAGCATGTACTTCACCGAGCGGCAACATCTTGCGGAAATTAACAGGCATTTGCTTATCCAAGGGAAGGCACTCAAAGCAAAATGCACATCTCTGAGCTACCGGCTATTTGTGTGCACGTAGAAGAGCTGAAATATATTTTCTCAGTGAGAAGTTGATCTAAATCCTCCTTAATTTCAGTAGGAAAATCCATTGAGCTCAGCATACTCTAATTTAGACACCCAGTGTAGCTTGAAATGCAGAGTAAAATATTATTCCACATGTATTTGCTTTGGAAGGAACGAACTGTGTTTTTTCAGCTGTCTGTGCAAGTGAAATGACATGTTTAAACTGCTGGTGCAAGGCTGACAGTACTGAAACAACTGTGTCTGAGTTGGGGGAGAGAACTCCATGTTCATTTGAATTTGGAAAAATAAGGAAAGGAAAATGCAACAGAATTACACTATAAAACATCAGGGTTATATGTACATGTGGAGCCAAACGGGCCATCAGTGTCCCTCAAGATTTTGCTTTAGGAGGGTGAAGTGCAGCTCTCCCATCTCCACCCTGTTGACGCTGTTAAATGTTTTATTGAAACTCAGTGGGAGATCCCACCCAGAGCACACTGCAATAATGTATAAGAAGATGTCTTCTAAAGAAAAGCCTCTGTGGGATCTTGGAGACAAGTTGTTTGGTTTGAGCTCCTTTTCTGGAGTGAGGAAGACTGGAGATAAACTCTGTGCTGTTCTGCAGATGTTGAAATCTGGAAGAGTCCCCTGGAATTCCATCTGCAAGATGATGCATCCATGCTCCGCAAGGCAGGGTGAGGTAACTGTGGGTGGCTAAGCACTGCCAAAAAGTCCTGCAGACAACCAAGCTGGGTTGCTATAGAATCACAAGAGTTGGAACTTCAGTGGTCCACTGTGGGCACCAGTCCATGGTGTAACACACTGTTTGGGGTGTTTCAGCCTCTTGGTGCTTGACTGAGGCAATGCTTTTGAGTATCTTTCATCTGTACCTTCCTGCACTGAAAAGAGCAGTGTTCCAGGGTTCCAAAAGATCCGTTGGGGTGCTTGAGCCCAGAAGGGGCTTTTGGGTTGCAGACTCCTCTGATACCACATCAGCTCAGTTGGATGCCAACATCTCTGAATATGAGGAGATGGAAAAGCTTTCCATACTGCTCAGCACCATGGAACATGCTGGCCCTCCATTTGGCAGCCCTAGGTTCCTGAAGGGAGCTTAAAGGCATCCTGTTGTTCCTTGTGCTGATGTGATTTGAGGTGTCAAGCCCTCCAGTGTCCTCCCCACGCTACACTAACATTTAAGAACTGTCACTTCTCTGGCCTGTGCCTGAGATAGGGGCCAGTAACTGATGGTTGAGAGATGGTGAGAAAGAGAAGTTTGATAAGCTGCTTTAATGGCAAAGCCCAACATTCAGTGTTTCTCTGGCAATAAACTACAACTGCAGGAGGGCTGGGAAGTGACCTTCCCAATTGCGCACTGGTACACTGGTTACATAAGTAACAGTTTCTCCAATGGTTTAAAATGGATCTGTTTAACTTGATCTCCTAAAAAAGAGATTAATTTCTTTATGTGTTCATGTGTGAGGTGCCACACTCATGACCAACAGAGGAGAAGTTGTGAGGAACAGGTCTGTACAGAGACCTATGTCACTGCCTTCACACTCACAGCAGATCTGAAGGGGTGGTCACTCTGGGGACTTGTTAATTGCTGTGGTCTAGAAGAGGATTTACAAACATTTAGCTTTCCCCAGAATGTGAAAGCTACTATGCATAATGTGCTCTATGGTCACCTCTGATTTCTAGGTGTAGAACATCCCAGACAGAGCCTTATCTATCTACATCATTTGTCAGAGACACCAGATGTCCAGAAATCCCTGGCTGATGTGGTAATTTCTCAATATCGCACCAGTTTATGTTGTTGGGGGGGGGGGAGGGGGGCACAGGGCAGGGCGGAGGGAAGGGAAGAAAAAGAAAGTGCCCAGAGCTTTGTAGGGAGAACCTGATTAGATAAAGAGCAGAAGTATCTCTCAAAACTGAGTTAGACGGGCAACCGTAAATGACTGGATTTAGGATTCATAAAGACAATATTCATTATGAAGCTGCTTTACTGTGAAATCACTGTTGGCTCTTTAATACTGTTAAACATAAAATACAGTAACTATTCTGCAAACTAATTGCCGAGAAAGCAGAGGCAATCTATCCTGGCATTTGTTTATATGCAATGAAGTTTTATAATCTAATTTGCAGATTACCAGCCATGATATTTAAGGCAATTAATGGGCTGAGCTGAATTGCTCACTCCCTTATGTGAGGTTTTCACAGAACATATTTCTGGGCTAAGGAAGGGTACTTAAAATTCTGCACTCACTTCTGTTTGTTAATGGCCGTACTCCTCTGGAACTGTAGATGTTACCTAGTGAACACACTTCTGCTTTTATTACTGGTCCTATAAATTAGTTACTTGTAGCAGTAATTCATAAATGAATAAAACTAATTTTCCTTTTTATTTTAAAATTAACTTCTGTTAAATATGACACTGTTACCCAGACTACATTATGAAACAGCAGCTGAATGATAAACTCTTAACGCTTCGGTAACTTGCACTGGCAAGCACCAATATACGGATTGCTGTAAATATTCTGAATGCAGAAAGCCTTTGCATCTTACTGCCGTGAGTGCAATTTTTTTTCCCTTCTAAAACCGTTGTTAGTCCCTCCATCTCACTGTGGATTGTCAACTCCACAGTGTGAGCAATGCATCTTACTTAGGCCATGCCTCAGCAATCACTGCCGAAACAGCCGCGGTGCTTTGAGAGGTTCCAGTACTGTGCTGGGAGTCAGGTGAATGGGTTTTGAAAGTATTCATTGTTTTCCCTTTCTTTAAGCCCACACTTCGCTCTGAAGTGAAGGGCACTCATGATCTGACCTGAAGTGTGAGTGGTAAAAAGATAGTAACATCTCTGGTCTAGTAAGGTATATGTACAACACCTAATGCCACAGGGTCAGCTAAATCTCTGATGAATATCCAAAATGCAGCTGTGGTACAAACAAATAATTTTGACAGGGAGATCAAGAGCAGATGTTCTATTTTTAGCCTGTGCTATTTTAACTCCTCAACACAACAGGGATGACCTACCTCTTTGCATATCCCATCCTTGCTACAGCTCTTGGTATGGTCTTCTTGTTTTTCTACAGAAACCTTCCCAAGAATCACTTTTGTCTCTTTCTGGGTTTGCCTTAAGTTGTGGCAGAAGGAAATGGTAAACAAATGGAAGCATCCTGAGCAGTCAGAGCCCCCAGGACCTGAGTCTGTGGTTTGCATGCACCTCCCAAGGCACACCCAGCACTTGCAGTGCTGCTTCCTGGCTCAGGCTGCAAGGCCTGATCTGGGATGTTCACAGCATGTGCAACCAGCAACACTGGAAGTTGAGGGCAGCTCCCAGTGCTGATGCTCAAGCTGAGATTTGCTGACAATGTTAAAATAGTCCTTTAGGATTCTGTAGTATCCAGAGAGTCCAGGCTCTCCAGAGACCAGTCGTTCCATTTGAAGATTAATGGGGTGTGTAACCTACTCTCTGGAGCTGCATGTATTAGTCCATTGACTGGTGAGGAAGCTCTAATGGGTTATCTTTGGCTAGACATCTTAGTCATAAATTGTTTTTACTATGTTAGGTGACTCCTGGTCTAAGGACAGAAGCTGAAAATAGACTGCTCTCAGTGACACTTGCATTCAGGTACATATTATTTGATTTAACTTGACTGACTTTCTGCCCTAAAGCATTATGTAGCAGAAGTCACTTTACTTAACATCCAGCCAAACAAAATCTGAATGAAGTCCACTCTGTGGAGAAGCTGTTCTAAGACTGAAAGGCAGAAGCTCTGTGAGGAGAAGAAAGGAGTTTCTTGGGGAGATATGGGCGGGATTGAAGAAAGGAACACCCAGCTCCTGATTGCATTACAGACTGTCTCTGAGGATATAGGCAACCCATGGGGTTTGTGTTCAAAGTGTAGAGCCTTCAAACCCTGACTTCCCAGGCACTGAAACTGGTCAACTTGATGTACTGAGGATTTTGTTAAAGGAGTTTCCAAAGGTCAAATACACCTTTCAGACCCAAGGACAGTGCATGGGGCAAAGACTGGAAGTTCCAGACCCTCCATAATCCCTAGCTTCTTACATATAGTTTTGTACATAAGTACTCATCTCTGTGTTTTGATTTTTTAATGGGATGGTCCTAAAGATGGGTGCAATGCATTAGCCTGAAAATGTATTTGAGAGGTGAGTGAGTGCATAATGAGGTGCACTGAGAAGAAAAGGATTTGAATGCTCAAGTCTTTCCCAGAGGAAAAGAAAATTGCATGATATGTAGAAATATGAGGCACAGTGTAGCGAAGGTGTCAGGTCTCATCTGAAATAATGTACATGGTGTTGGTTAGTGCTGTTCAGGGAAGATAAATCCTAACTGATCTGGGTAGCAAAGGGTTTCTAATGGAAAGAGACAGTTTTTTGCTCAGCAGACTGCTGGAAAATCCATAGAAGGCAAAACAAAAGCTCAGAAGAAGTTTGGTTATCTCAAAGGCATCTAGAGGTAAATCATTAGGAGCTAGAGCTACTTCCTTGAAATATAGTGTCAGCACAAAGATTAAGTACTAGTTATCCAGTAAAACAAAACCTGAAAAGTTTTTCAGCACAACTATGCAAAGCTTGACTGCAGAAGAGGAACTAGCTTTGTGGATGAGAGATCACTCCCTCCAGGCTCTTTTAAGT
Organism: Lepidothrix coronata; assembly: GCF_001604755.1. Taxonomy (NCBI): domain Eukaryota; kingdom Metazoa; phylum Chordata; class Aves; order Passeriformes; family Pipridae; genus Lepidothrix; species Lepidothrix coronata. Next base: position 2,279,033 of record NW_016690200.1, read on the forward strand.
GAATATTATAACTAAAAACAAACAAACAAAAACCCCACCCCAACGACAAAAAATTGAATTGGTTGAAAAGTACTGCTTAATTTCACTGAATTCAATTACTCAGGTGCAAATTACGTCAAGTAGCACAAATAGAGCTCGACAGATCATGCCACAGCACTGGGGAATGCATTTCCAGAAAACAAATATAACTGCAGCAGCGATGCACACTTGCAGACTCCACAGCTTGTACTGGGACTCTGTGTTCAGCTGGACTCGTGATATCTGAGTCCACTGAGGCCATAATCGTATAAATGTCAAATTAATATTAAACAATCATAATATGAAACCCAGGGCTTTCAAATTGAGTAAGATGGTTATTGAATGTTAATTACTATGCCACTATTAAGTCATACTCTGAGTTATGACATGTTTATTTTCTAGTTATTAACCTTCAGGGTTTTTTAAATTAGGGTTGTCCCAGTACACCATTAATGTTAAGTTCTCACATGCTAATTAAATAGAACATAAGCTGGAAGAACATTGGAGATCAGCTTTCAGAATACTTTTATGTCAGGTTTTTCCTTTAATCTACGTCTTTTCTTTCAAGAGGTTTAAATGCCACAGGCTGTTTCATGAAGTAGAGGAAGTTCAGAGTTTTGCTGAGAACTGGACTCCTTTTCTGGCTTGCTTGGTGTGGGGTGTGATAACTGAGTGAGGGTACATAGGAGTATGGGAGCTCAGACAAAATTCTGTATGAGTGCCAAACATTACAGAAGACAGCCCAGCTGTGGGCTGGAACAGCTGTTCATGGGTGATGGGAGATGCCAAGTCTGATTGAACCTGCCCCATTTAGGACAGCAATAGCTCATGGCCAAGGCTGCCCAGCTCCTGCTGAGCTCAGAACAGAAAACTGGTGCTGATGGATGGGAGATGCAGGAGGTGCAACTGCGTGTCAGCTCCCAATGACCAGCAGGAGATGCTTTGTCTCCCAGATATCTTGCACAGGCTGAAGGGGGACCTGGAAGACAGGCATCTTTCTCATGTTGAGAGGCTGAAGGCGGCAGACCAACCTCATCTCAAAACTGAGAGATGCAATTTTACCTAGCCTTGTGCAAGGACAGTAGGTCTGCTCATAGGTCAGAGTACATCCACTGCTGCTGATGGGAAGCCACCCTGCTTCCCACTCATATTTCTTGTATGTGAGTATGGTATGCTGCTGTAAACCAGAATTCTTACTACTGGCATAACTCTCTCTGGACACTTCAGTTCTCATACTTACACAGAAGAATTTTTTCTGGCCTGCTGAGGTGTCTTGAAAGTGGTCTAAGGCTGGACATTGCCTTGTGATTGGCACAGAGGCCACAAGAAGCCTTGGTTCTTTTCCCAGCCCAGGTAGCTGTCTGCTAGAGGACTCTGGACCAGTCTTCTTGTTTTGCCAGGTCTCACCCTCACACTTGTGGAAGAAGTGTGGAAATTTTTGGAAGGATCTTTGTACTCCAGTGATAATCACCATCACAAGGAAGTGTCTTCAGAGGGTCCAAGAAATATTTCTGTCTCTAGCTATGGTGGTATATCAGGATAGTTCTGTTGTATCTTGCCCTTGTCCTTACAACAGATGATATTTCTAGGACTCTTCTTATTCCAAAGCCGTGTCTGTCAAACCTAATTAGTGTTCAGACATAAGTCATCTGGGGAGTGAGACTGCTTAGCAATGAATGAGCAGCCTGTGGGTTGCTTGCACAGATCTACAGACAAATGATTCAGAGAGGTTCAATCAGGGAAGCTTTCAACACTCAGATGGAGCCAGAGCCTCTGGTTTATATCACTCATGAACAGCACTACTTTCTTAGTGAACAGTTGCCAAAAAAAGCAAGGCAAGGGAAATGTGCCAATCAGCAAATTAGAGATGAGTTTGAAATCAATCCTTCTCTCAGCCTGTGTCATATTCTAGGTGTCCACCCAACCTGGATAGATTTCTAGAAATATTTTCTGTAATACCTTCTCATTGAGGAAGGAAAGACAATAATTTCTCTAGCACTTTGAAGGGAATCCTTCACTAACTTCACCCTCCAGAGTGAAGGAAGTGGAGGAAGAGGCTAACCTGAGACCCTTCCCCTCATATATCTACATGTGGTGGCTTCATTTGGCAGTCTGACGGCTCCAGGAATGACATTTCTCTTCCTACATAGTATTTCTTTGGCAGCTTGAAGAATCATCCTTATCACTGCATTTATAATTATCAAAAGCTTCTAAGAGAGTTTTCAAGGAACAGTCCCAACCCTGCTGGGATCTGTTTGCGGGGAATGACAAGAATGACTTTTAGACCAATTGGGTTGATAGACGGGAGCATAGGAAGGTAAGAAGAAAAGCAAACTCAGTAAGTTCCTTCTAGATCTTTTTTAAAGCTGAGTGAATAATTCACAATGAATAATTTACTTGTTGGCATCAGGCTTTTATCTTCTTTGGGGATAAGCTACAAGCAAAATGTAGGTCCTCAAATTTGTGTGTTTGAATTATGTGAATATTTATTTTGTGTACTTCCCTATAGCTTGGATAAGCATCTTAGACTTCCCATCTGTGTTCCCTGTTGCAGTTTGTTGTATGAAGTGGTTCCTCCTTTGCGGATTAAAGTAGAAGCACTTCTACCATGGCCATTCATAATGCAAATTCAGTTTCTGGGACTAACACATACTTGAAAATAATCATTGAACATTCAGCAAACAATAGAGATGCATGAGGAACACTCAAGTGGCTAAAGGAAATTCAATAAACTCAGAAGCTTTTCATACTTTCACATCATATATTCTTTTCACACCTCTGAGAGCTCTTTGTCTTTTAAATTTCAGGTTAAATATTTACAGGCATGGCATGAACTTTCACATATCTCAAGGTTCAAAGATGCTTGTTGGGCTATCCATTGGTTTCTTGGATGTGTGATTGTCTTGTAAATGGGTATGATTCAGGTCACGTCATTTCTTATGGTAGTATCATCAACTTTAATATACTATTTTCCTGCCACAACAATAACAGGACTTGCTTTATTAACTCCTTGTAAATTGAGGTAAAGACTTTAACTTCTTTTGATAAAATAATTTTGTTTGTCTACACCTTTGCTGAAACAAGTGGCCTCCTAGCACTTGTCATGTCACTAGACAGCATTTCACTCTAACCCACATCTGTGATGGAAGAAGGCAAATCACAATTCATATCAAGATTTTCATCTCTCACAAATGTCACAGGTGACTGGAGGGAGGACTTTGACTTTTAGTGGTTAAACATACATAGTAGCAATACATGGAAAATTTACTTTCACTGAAAACCTGAGCTCCTGTTTACTCATTGAAGAAAAAAAAAATGGAAACAATAAGAAATATAAGCTCAGTACCAGCTGAAATCAAGTCTTGCAGTTAACCCTGAGCTCTGTATTGCCTTTGTTCATACCTTTAATAACAACTTCTCCTCAGCCTCCTGTTGAGGAGAACAGGTGCCCATTGGGTTCTGTATGTCCATGAATAAACAACATGCAGAGGGTTTTCCTACTACCTGGTATTACCAGAGCCTCAACTTACAAGCCCAGCAACCACCAGCCCTAAAGATGCATGGCATACTTATGCTTCTATTGTCCCTGTCACCAATGGTGATAACACTGGATTTGGAGGATCTGTCTCTATATACACCAGTCTGCAGTGCTTTATGTCTTCTTACTGGGATCAAGTAAGATCCAAAGTTTGCCATAATAGTTTTTCTTTCAGTAATTTCAAGCAGTTAATCTATTAACCAATTGTAGCACCTAATTATCTTAAAATGCAGGGGGAGAAAAAAAAACGAGACATCTAATCAACTCTTTTCTTTTGCTAATAATTTTAGGCCTTGAAACAAAACCACAAGTCTGTAGTTTTAGTCCAGCAAGTTCCTCTTAAAAATTGTTCTTATCTCTTGACAATCTGCAGTGAATAATGATCTAAGTTTTTTCCTCTTGTGCTGCAAAATTTATTCACCTAAATAGTAGAAAACAGCTAACCTGTGGGTAAGTTTGCAAATATACCTTGAAGTCATAGATCATATACTTGTACACAGATGGCTCCCTACAGATGATCATTACTTTGAGACTTGCAGAGCTCAGGAAAATCCTAGAATTTTCTCAAGGACACCACAAATCATAACTAGCTCCCGGTGTTTGATGGATTTTACCCTGCTCAACTGCAGAGTGAATTCAGGAGCTAAAGATGGAAGAAACATCCACACTTCCAGATTCTTCATTTTAGCCTCGTCCAAAAATGTAGGCTTAGGCTGGCTCCTTAAAATCACTTGGCAAAGGAGAAACCTTGCTTGTCAGACTCAAGAGTTGCTGAATGTGTTGTTTCTGAAGTCCCTCCTTACAGTACTTCAGGTTGGGTTAGTGTAGGGAAAAATGTAATAGCCTTGGGATATTTGTCATAGTGCTGTTGAAATAGATTTAGTTACATATTTTATAATTTGATGCCTTAAGATATATTTTAAAACTTACCTTAATCTTGTATTATGCATATTTTCCCCTTTCAAGAGACATTTAAGTAGCCTTCTTCTCTGCTCCTTGTAACAGCAAACAACCTGCTCATCTTCAGGGATGAAGACAAATCACTTTGAAGGGATGGGAACAGATCATTTTGTATGAAGTTCATTGCTTCAGATGGCTGTGAGGCAAAGGGTGACCCACTGCAAACAGTCAAGATGGGCCCTGTGATTAGAAGGCACCATGAATCTTTGCCTCAGATCTCTGGTCTGGTTGAAGAAAATCACTGAAGCCCAAAGCTCTTCAGTGTTTAGGTACCTTAATGCATTTAACAAAGCTGAGACCCTGTTCTCTGTCAGTGGAGATTACTTATATCCAAGGGTGGAGACAAGCATGACTGCTGGCACGTGTGCATTCACAGGAGCTACACTCACTGCAGTGAAAAAAATCAGGTCTCTCAAACAATGCACTAAATGCCACCCCCAGGTGTAGGACAAGGGACTCTCCCTGAATGTTGATATCTGTAATGCAAAACCAAGGAGGGAGGACCCCAGAAAATGCTTTCCTGTGTGCCCATGAGTGTTTCTACACCATCCCTTGAGAGGTGACCCCTCTGTGTACAAGTGGCTTCCCCCTCGCACACCTCTTGATGGAGAACCTGCTGGGAGGAAGGAAACCCCTGTCATCACCACACAACACTCAGGCTTGGTGCTGCAGCTTGTGGGGAGGGGAGTGCATTTACCTGGTCTGTGGATTTAAATGAAAAAAACCCCGAGTTTTCCTGTACGCCACACCCCTCTCAACAAGGGCGATCCCCCTTGGACCTCTTGGAGGTATGGATATGCCACAGATATCCTGGACGACCTTCCTAGGGCAATGTCTGCAATCTCTCATGTCACTGTGTCCCCTTTGCTAAAACAAGATGATAGGTGAGTGAGAGAATTTGGACAAGCAAGTGCTCTGATGTTGTGCATACCAGAGCTGACCTGCCAGATGTAACTTCCAGAGCACAAGGAAGGATTGCTGCTGCCTACATGGAGACAGTAATTTGATTCTCTTTTCTATCCTGCTGCCAATTTCTATAAAAGTTGCAGGAATGACATGTGTCAGAGAATTCAACTCTGGTTGAATCTGTCTCAAACTTTTAATTGGTTTCCAAAATCATGGGGGGAGGGGGGGGAACATGCACGTGGGAGTTGTAAGATGAACAGACATTGTCATTAGATGAAGCCTAACATTTTAGGAAATGAAGCCAAATTTCTGCTTGTTCAGAGGGGTGATATGAGTGTGGATAGACCGAAATCCAGGAGGCTTCTGAGCCCCACAAAACAGGGGTCTGAGAGGTCTGTCAGGGCACACCTGCATCAGAGCTCTGGCCTTCCTGCCAGGGTGCTCTGTTTATTTTTGAAGGCTTTAAAAAGCCATCTTCCATTTACACCCAACGTTTAAACAAGGGGCTTATTTTCAAGGCTAATTTGTCTCTCCGTCTTAACCGGCCACATTTTCACAATTAGCCGTCTGTGTCCCCCCCGAGCCGCGGGAGCCCGGCGGGAGGCTGCAGCATCTCCTTGCGAAGGGAGGGAAGGGGGGGCTGCCTGGCTGCCGTCTCCATGCGGTACAGGCAGCGTGATCAGAGCGCTAACACAACAGCCTGTGTAATTACATGTTTCTGGGAAGTGTGTTAGCTCCATGGGGAGCTGAGTCCATTTAGAGGGGAGGAGGAGGAAGAGACTTTCTTGGGGAGGGCGGGGGGGAAGTAAGGTGAAAAGGGTCAGTGGGTAACCCAGCTCTCTCTCGAATACGATAAAGGTAATTGTTGCTCTCAAGTGAGCACCGGGTGCTTCCTGGCTCTGGCTGCTCTCACTTATTGCTCATGTCTGTGTTATGCAGGCGTCTGCTCTCCAAACCAGGCGCAGCAGGGCTTTGCGAGAAGAGAGAAGAGGTTTGACCCTGTTGGAAGCGGTACGTGTCGGTGTTTGACGTTGTTTCTGCGCTAGCATCACCAGGGCAGGGACGAAGATGCAGAGTCAGGGGCACGGCAGTTCTGTGCTACCTAGGATTTATTTAGGTGGAGGAAGGAGAGTGGCAATTAAGAGCAATTAATGACAGTCCGAGTGCAGGGGGAGGATGGCTTGGACCTAACCTGTCATGTAGGTGTTTGATATGTGTCCTGTGCTGCTGCAGCTTTCTGTGGTGGCGTGTGCCTGAGCTTTAAATATCCTGCAGTTCTCGATATCTTGTTTCTCCAGCCGTCTCTCTGTTTCATTTTCCTCTTCTCTCTAGTGTAAAATTTGGCCTAGCTTAAGCTTCTTTCCCTGGCTGTGAAGGTTATTTCCTTCCCTCCTCTCCTCCCCACCCCCTCATCCATCCTCTCCTCCTCTTGCAAATGCTCTCCGACCCTGATTTGGGGTTTCTCTCCCTGCAGTTAGCTGTGGACTCTGTGGATGCTTTGCCGTGACGAAGGGCCGAGGGCTGACCGAGTCGTGGGGAGGATTTGTATGTAGGAAGAGAGGAGATGGCTGTGCAGCGTGCTCCCGAATCTGCTCTGAGCCTGCTGATGGTGAGTGCTTGCTGAAATCCATTTGGGAAGGGGGGGTGGGAGAGGGGAGCTGCACCGCATGGATTCAGGGCTCCAAATCCACGGGATGATTTTGTGCGAGCTGCTGCTTGGCTTTTACAGGTCCCAGGGAACTTTGCAAAGGGCTCATGTAGGGCTTGCATGGAGACATTCCTCCCACGATGGGTTTTAGTGCATCTAGACCCATGCTCAAGGCAGGATTTTGAAGTCACCTTTCCGGCAGAGCTGGCACTTGCATTCAGGGTTTATTCTGAGCTGCAGTTTTTCATTTTGTTCATTATATCAGTGTCTTGAATTCCCACATCCTCCTGCTTTCTCCTGCTTTTGCCCTTGCTGATTGTGACACAACTGAAATGATGAGAGGGAGAACTTGATTTCTCTGCTGGCTGAGAGGTGTGTTGTTAGCTGTGACCGAGTACTCAGCTGTGGTATCACTTGGGGAATGGTCCTCTAATGCAGTGAATTGCCATTCAACTAACTGCAGAGTGTGTCACATCTCCTACTGACTGCGGACCACGGGGTAATGACTAGTATTTATCCGAGCTATTTGCTACAACGTGTTGAGCCACTGACCTACTTCTCGAAGTTCTGCATATTTATAATATTTTAAAGAAGATTATTTAGCAAACCACGTGGCTGACTCTAGAAACACACCAGTGTTCTGTTGCAATTTAAATAAACCCTTCTGGTGGGGTATTAGACAGTTGTTTAGCTTTACTGATTTTATTTTTTTTTCTTTTCCTGTCTTGTGCTCCTCTTGCCATTTTCTGTGCAGCAGCATCAGGGATGGTTTTAGTGTAAGATCTCTGCTGGATGTTTTTCTGTCTAAATGTCAGTGTAATGTTTCCGCTGGAGAGTTGTCATAAGGAGCATCTGTGTGCGCACATGTGCGTGTGAATGCATAGATATATGGGCATTATATATATATTTATATAATTATCATTACTGATCTCTCTCCTGATTGCATTAGGAAATGGTCCCTGGCACTCAGAGACATGATGAGTTAAGTAAAGGGAATTCTGCAGGATAAGAGCCCTGTAGTGCCTACGGTTGTTAACAAAGGTCAAGTTGAGAAAAGCAAATTTTATGTCCATTACTCAAAATGCTAAACATGCTATTAAGCCTCTGCATGGTTTGTTTTATATTTGCTTGCTGTGCAAGTTCATTTTATTTCCTCTTGCTTACCTCCGGCCTTCCTGGCTTTTTAAACAGCCTCTATTTCTCTTTCAAAAATACATTGATGAGTGCCTGTCACCCCTGTGTCATTGTTTGGGCTCAATATGCTTTTAGTTTCACTACCCTCTGAATTCTCAACTTAAAACCCTCCTTCAGCAATCTCTGTACTCCTTGAACAGACCTTGTCAAACTCTGGTGTGGTGCCAAGCTGCCAACAAATTTCTCTCCTAAATCACGGCTTTCTGTGGCTACATGGCCTTGCCCCAGTTGTTATTTTGAGATGTGTCGGGCGTTTCTGCAGCTCTGGCCTGTAATCACGACTCCTTGGGTCTCCTCACCTTGGACACAGCCCTGGGCTGCTCCCAGACCCACATGGATGGGCTGGCTTGTGTTGGGTTGGGGGTCCACAGCCAAAGGGGTTCTGCCTTTGACCCTGTGGATGGCTGCTGCTGCTGGTGGTGGTGGGGAGGTATTTCTTGCTTGGGAGAGGATTCATGCAATGCTATGGGCTCTGCTCCTGGATTATCTAGTACTAGAGGTTGGTTATGGGTGTGGAAAAGGTGATTTGGTGTGTAAAATCCTGCACTCCGCAAACTGCCTCTTTTGCCTTGGATTTTTCTTGGGTTGTGAATCAGTTTAGTTAACTACAGAAGCCTCATCCTTTCCCCTCTGCTCTGCCTTGGCTTTGATTGCATGCCTGAGCAGGCTCCCCTTGAATCAATAATAAATTCTTGCATAATTCATCCCACAATTAGCAGCTATAATGGCATCTCTTCTAAAACTGCCACCCTCCAGAGATTCAAAGATTAGATGCCTTTGGGAAGTCCACAGAAGTAGCTTTTAATACTTCGATGGGCATTCTCTAGTGAGAGTTTTCTTTTAGCAATGAGGAGTATTTCAGTACTGCATTTCCCCTGCAATAGGATGCAGAATGTGCATTCAACCATCCACTTTTTATGAGACATAATCAGCAGCAGCATTTGGCAGTGCTGCATCATAGTCTGAAAATATCTCCTTCTCAATGGGGTACCTCAGAGCACTTTGTGCTGCAAGTAAAGAAACCAAGGTACAGAGCCATTAATTGACCTTCCTGGGATTCGATGCACTGAAATCAAGTGATCCAGATCAGGAGTTTGCTCATTCCAAGCTTCTGTCTGGTCAATTAAGAAAGATGGACATTTTTGGGCTTTAGGGTTTCGTTCTTATGGAAGGACCATCTATAGGACATGGATATTCAGCACCACTGTGCCCCAGCAGAGAGACCTGTAAGTGGGACCATGTGGCATTTCAGGGTGCCAGCCATGATGACAGCTCATGGTGACTTACCTACTCCTGGTAAATGCTACCAGGACATGGTGTTGATGTGGCCCAAAGCAACTCCAGAGAGCAGGTCATTGAGAAGCTGTACCTTGCTGCCTTTAGTTCACCAAAGAATCTCATTACACCTGCAGGCTTAGGTGGACAGATCCTACTTCTGTTTACTGAAAAAAAAATTGACCATATAATTAATTAATCTAAAGTGAATTTGCTCTTATTTTGATATTGTTTTCTAGGCATTTTAATACTCAGGTGGGTTTTTTCCCCCCTATTTATAATGATTATTTTTTCTTTTTTTCCCTCCCAGGTCAGGGAAAAGGCTCAATGAAGGAGAATTTCGGTCTTAAACATATATTTTCCTAACATAAAGATATTAGTTTCATACAAAGGCTGCAATCTGCAAATATAAGTGCACCTTGTCTATTCGGGTAAATATCTTGCATTACAAATGACTCTGGATTTTGCTTGGTCTGCAGGACTCCTGCCTTTACCTTGATCCAGAGATCACAGCAGATGAGAGACACTGCCTGGTTCAGTGTGGAGTAAATTGGGCTGAACTGTGCCCAAAGTAACTCTGCATGTTGGATTATCAAATCATTAAAACAGAGCTTCCTCAGTTTCTGTGAATCAAGAGGAGGGAGCATCTAAGCATGAAATAGCAAATACCATGTCTTGTTAGGAACAGTAACACCTGCAGTGTGAAGATCATTAATGCTGATAGGAGTGTGATACCAGTAGGATTTTATGTCTATCTTATTAGTATATTGTAAAATTTTAAAGCTGCAGACATATTGATTGCACAGATTTTAACAGCACAATAAGTTATGATACCTGGTGTCTCCTGAGACAGCATTATTGCACCTCATGAAAATAGATCTTAGAGACTTGACCTTCAAACTACCGTGGGTCATAACACTAACACTAATTAATCTGTGTTAAGTGACAATGGAGGTTCCAATGAGCAAGGCATACAGCTCAGTGTTTACCAATTAATATAAAATGATCTTAAAATGGTAGGGAAGAGAAGAATGGTTCTCTGTTTCCAGGAAAGCTGGCTCCAGCTAGCTCCAACTAAATGCTTTCACCTTCTCCATCAGAATGAAGGTTTTTGCTATTTATAATACAACTTTACTCTCTCTGGTCTGTATATATAAATACTTTCTTTGAAAATAACAACTATATAACATAAGAAAACAAGTACACTTGTAAATTAATGGTAACTGCTTGTGTTCAGAGGAACATCTTTCATTTCAGGGGACTGTGTGATGCTTTCAAAAATCATTATTTTGTGTCTGAGCCGCATTCAAGCTGAGGCTGGAATAGAGCTGCATGTGAGATATCCTAGGTGGTCTTCACTACATGGGACTCAGAGATCTCTATACTTCAAGGGGAAAAAAACAGGGAATGTGTAGCATTAATTCAGTCTGTGGTGTTCACAATGGCCAGGATGAAGAGTGAGAAAAGCCCAATATCAAGGCTGCCAACCTCGGTGTGTCCTTGTTCTACTGGGGTTGAAAGCATTTCAATGGATGTCTAAGGCAGACACTTGCAACAGGAAGACATGTGAAAACTGCTCTGTTTCTAAACTGGAGCATAAATAATTGGCATCTGAGTGTCATTGTTCACTGAAAATCTCAGATTTTTGCTGTGCTTCCAGACCTCCTTTTTAAGAGGGTTCTCCTGAATCATCCTTCCACCCCTCAAGCAAAGATATACTGCAGTCCTCAAAACAACATGAGTCTCCTTGATCTGATCATTTTTCCGAAACGTGGCACTGAACACTATAGCATTGCTCTTAAAACACACTCAGAGATTTAACTATATCCTTACTAAATGCTGGGAGGGCCATCCCCTGACTGGTTGGCTTCTGAGGTGTTGGGCTTGACAACATTCTGGATATTCTGCCAGTTATTTCACATGTTTAACTGCTAAGTTTTATGGCTGAAGTCTGCCTTTGTGAAGACGAATTTGGCAACTAACTAAAAAGATATAGAGGATCCAAACCCCATTTAGACCTAGGACTACTCCCCCTCCCCCCATAAAGCTGTGTTCTGTCCCTCTCAAGCCTCTAGACAGATTGCAGCAGCACAGCTCATCTTGGAGGATCATATTAAAACCTTTGGGAGCAGCAAGGTTACAGTGGAAGGATGAGGTCATTTTCTGCCTCTCTCATCTCAGACTTAAATTATTTCTATGTTGACAGTGTGCAAAAGCCCTCGACATTCAAACCTCCTCGCTGCAACCTCATCCACAGACCGCGTTGACCTGGAAGGTCAATGCTTGGCACGCTCTTTCTGCAAAAACAAAACCCACTCATTCCTTGCCATTGCACGGTGCAGAGGTTAATGCAGCTCTCAGCTGATGCTGAAGCAGTGTGACGTGTCAGCAGTGCGTGACCGATATACATCGGTCTGGGTGTGAGCAGCACTGCTTGGGAATGAGTAACGCCTTCCCCTGGGAACCGGCTGCGCCGCCGACATCTGGCCCTCTTCAGATTCATGCCCAAAATGAGGTCTGTGGGGACACTTGAGCAGCAAGAGCAGGTGATTATGCAGCCCTCTCCATGCTCCTTCCACAGATATTTCCAGCGTGCAGGTGTGTGGGCTCCACCCGCAGCCTTCCCAGAAGGTCTGGGCGGGAGATGATAACGCGCCACGGCACCAGGAGGTCACTGGGGAGGATCCGTGCTGGCAGGAATTCCCTTCCTCCCTGGCTCTGTCCTTGCTCCAGCCAGGCAGTAATTTGCTAATGGGCTTCATGAGCAGCAATAGCTGAGCTGTTTGCTGGTTGCTCTTTTAGAGGATGGGATGAGAGCGGCAAATTCCTGCTCGGTGATGTGTGGCTGCATGCTACCGTGGACTGGGAATTTAGCCATTTCTTGTTGATAATTTCCCCCATAGCACTGAATTATATCTGAACTTTAGTATTTGCCTTTGTAAACTTCCAGTAAGACTTCAAACACAGTGATTTAATTCATCTGAATGAGATTAAACACTCCCTGGGATTACTCTTGGCTTCCCTGTGGTTGATGTCACCTTTTACCCATCTGAGCAGCAGGACTATAAAATCATTATCCTTCGATTCTGCTCTAGTGCATGCCATCAATTTTCTTTTCCTTGTCCCTCTGCATGAACATGCTGTTGAAGAAGCAGACCATAATGTTTGCACATCTGAATTCTCCTGTTTATTACTACACTTTAAAACAGTAAGAGGGATTATAGGTTTATTATTTTTTTTATTATGAATATGGCTTGTGCCTTGTATTCCAGCTGCTCATTCTGAATGACTGATAAAATTATCTCATCAGAGATGTGGCTATTGATTTTTTCCCCCCGATGTTATAGAGCATTGCTATTTGTAGAGGAGAATTAGTGGGCACTTGAGTAAATTATCATTACGATTAATTGAAGACTTTCTACCATTAGGAAGAAAGTAACATATTAACAGATTGAAAAGATCACTAAATATGACAACTCCTTTTGATAGTATATAAAAGAATCATATCACTTCGGCTTTTTAAAAACAAAATGCATTGGAAAATTTGACTGATATCCCTAAACCAAAATAAAATGTTAAAAATGCTGTAATTGCCATAATAAACATGCAATGTTATGGATAGCTACTAATGCATTGGAAGGACTCGTAACATTGGGCAATTGTAATTTTTCCTATTCTTTGCCTTCTGGTTACGAATGTCATACTTCCGTAATTACTGTACTCATAATTTCTCAGTGTGGCAGTGATCCAGCCCGCTGACAGGGTAATGTGGTTAGCACATCAGGGCTCCGAGACGTACAGAAGCCCCACGTGGATCCTTCCCCAGTGCATCCCATGAAAATGCAGATTTTTGTGACGTGGCACCTAAAGCTGTTGTGCTCAGGTGGCCAGTCCTGCAGGCGCTCACAAAATCTGTCAGCACCAGCGACGGCTGCTTCGCTTCATGTGTCTTGCTGAAAACAAAAGCCACCAGCTGGATGGGGGGGTCAGAGGCACTGGATCGAGGTTTGGGCTCTCCCCAGCCAGCACACTGTCCCCAGCTCTCCACAGCCACTATAAAGGCTGCCGGGGAATGTGTGTTTCCGCCCCTGCCAGCCCTGGCAAACCTTGGGTAAACACCTCCCTGCTCTCCTCAAGACAAACGCATATATTTTGCCCCCACGTCTTAATTCTTTCTGCTTTTAAACACTGAAACTTGCAGAAGTCAGTTGAAATCAGCCATTTCACAAACAGGTTTTAATGACACTGAGCATCAAACTAACCTGAACCCATCACCAACTTCTAGCGATATGAATTTTCTTTTTTAAAGGAATTCTTGGGCTGGTCTGAAGCTGAAGCTCTCAAAACATTTGATTGAGGCTCCTGCTTGCATTTTTGAATGGTCTTATCATATTATGGAGTCCTGCTAAGCACCCTTACAGCACACACTCGTCCAGCAGCAATGCCTGAGATGAAGTGATATTCCCAAAATCTTGCTTGAAGGCACTGTGGTACCGGTTGCTCTTTGAGAAGCCTCCCAGGCATGAAGAGATCCACAGTGTGTCTGTATTTCGTGGAAACAAAAGCTATAGTGAATGCCAGAAACCTATTTAGAGGAATGGATCTACAAACAAAAATCTTATCAGCTTTTTGCATCCTTCATGGGATCGAAGCTGGTAATTCCCAAATTAAAGGCAGCACCTCCTAGTGCTAGCTCTAGTGCCCAGACTTAGCTTTTTGGGTCCCCTTGTATTTCAGTGATGGTGCTGAAATACAAACAGCTGACCAGGAACAAAGACACTTGATCCCGAAGTGCTTAATTTTCAGGTCATGTTGCAAAAACCTTGCTGAAATAGTAAAATGTAACGAATGAGCATAAACTGGGAGAGCACAAAGCTGGGTACAAAAATAATCTACTCTCTTATCTTTGTAAATCAATTGCAGAGACATCGAGGCATCACACAATTTGGTGAAAACAGAACATCCCTTTCCCTTCCAGTCGTTCTCCCAACACACGCTGCCCACCTCCTGCCAGTGAAGGGATGCTCTCTGCAGTGTGTCCTTCACTGTTCTCCCTTCTCTCAATCCATTTACAACCACCAGAGAGCTGAAAATTATTTTTAGGGAGGTTTTTTTCTAGCACAGAAGCAGAATTCACACAGAGCCTTTCTCCACAATATATTTTATCTCTAGGCAGGCTGTGATAATCCTCGTATTGCAAGACACTCGGCTTTGGCTCCCCATAATTTGTGTGAAGTTAATGGAGGAGTGTCGTAGAACATATGTTTGGCTTAATATAGGTTCAAGGGTTTTTTTAGTCTAATATACTAAAATAAAATCCAGAACATCCTCACAGTAAATAAGATTGACAAGGTTTTCATTTTTTAATAATATGAGGCTAATTGAGCTGTAGTGGTCAGAGCACATTGTATTTCCTGGTAATTAATTGCTGGCTGTGGTAGTTGACTGCATAAAACTGTGCCTTGGGCCATTAACCCCGGGTTGTTAGTACTCAAGGAAATGTCTAGTGAAGGTCATTATTACTGCTGTTATATAAGCTATTGTAATAGAAAAGAGTTGGCATGAGCTTTTCAAAAACCCATTTCGCCTGTTCTGGTCTCATTTCAGAGGTCTGGCAGCAAAGACTGTTCCCAATTATTCTGCATTTACGTTAATTTTCAGGGGGTTAGAGTCTGACTACCTTTGTAAAACCAAAGATCAATTAATTGGAGTGTTTGAGAGGTTGTTTGCTTAGCTTTACGTGGCCTAAAATGTTGGCCTTTCCAGAGGATTGACACAGATTTTGTTCATAATGTGAATCCTATGAGGCTGGACACTGACTGAGCAAAAACCCAACCCACACCTCTCATGTTGGCTTCTTTAGCAGCAAGGCACAGACTCTGGGTGGGTGGATGTGGGGCAAATGGGACAGTTGTTGCACGATGTTGGACCAGTGGTGTTTGTGTCATGATATCTCTGGCTTGGATGGAGTTCCCGAGGTTTGGATGATGGACCAAAATCAGCCTTCTCATGTAAACAAGCTTTTCTTGTTGTTATCCCATTGCCTCCAGAAGGGCTTCAGGGAGATCTGTGTTTGTACTGTCCCTCAAACAGCTCTGTAGGTCAGATTTCCCAGATCTGAAGAATGTACCTTCCTTTAACAAGATATTAGTAATAATAATTGCACTTATTTACTATATTAAATACAGCTTTATGTGGAATGCTGTTTTCTGTAATCACATCTTTAAAATAGGATGAGTATTTTGCACAGACCAAAGTCCTTGAGTCAGTACTCTAAGACTGCTGGCTTTAATGGTGTTGTGAGGAAGCACTTGAGCTTCAAATAGACAAAATTACAGACAGTAGAAGATGGTACAAGGAAAATGATGGGGAAGTTTTGTAATTTGCTGACGTCCCCAGCAGTGGGGTTTGGTTTTTTTCCACTTTGTAATTTTGTTCTGTAGTCAGGAGTTAATTTCCATAAGAAGAGACCTGTATTGCCTTCTTGATCAATACAGAAACTTGTTTTGCCACCACCTTTACTGCAGTATATAAGTAAAGGCTTATTTGTTCAGAGTCCCTTACTGATGGAGTGCCTTTCTTGAACTCTCTATCTAATCTCCTCTGTATCTAATATCAGTTGCAGTAGCTGGTGTTCAGTGTCTTGCAAGAAATAATAAACTAAACACGCTGCTTACACTGGTTCCAACACAAATGTTTTCGTATTGTAGGAATGTTTTGAGCCATTCTTTAATCAAAGTTGTACTACTAGACTTCTTTGATCAGGTAGTCCTTAGGCCAGTTTCTCATTTTTGGATGTCCCATTTAAATTTGAAGAGATAAATAAAGAATCATTCATGTGAAATTTCTGTGAGAGCTTTGATTCATCAGTAGGAATTAAACCTTAGCTGCAAAGTCCAGAGGTGCCTACTGTCTTGGACTCAGATCCTGTTTTGAAGGTTCCTGTTTGGTTTGTCCCTGTTTAGGGATTTACCTGAAATACTCCTTCCAAAAACATGTTTCAACATTAACTTTCTACATTTCTTCCAACAAAATGCACCTATGCTCACACTGCAACTAAAATGTGTCTGTTGTGGCTAACCCTGAATATATTTGGGGATAAGGGGAGAAGATGAGTGCTATCCACTTGCAAGATAAAATGTAAACCGATGGCAGCGAGTTACTGGACATTTTAAGAATGGATGAACACGTGGACAAACTGAAAAACTCCAGCAGTCTTGTACACGTTGGGAGTAAGGAACAAATCCTATTTGGAATCTGCATCATGGTCCATGTATAATAAAGCAGGAGGTGGCTTAATTGCCAGAGCTTTTGCAAATTGAATAATGTATAGTAATCTCTGAATAAGAGAGCAGTCAGTTTTAATTTTTAATAATCTTTAATTAAGTAAGCATTCGCAACACATCTGGTATTTGTGCATTAACACAACTGTCTCTGGATAGTCAGAGTCATTCTTTCATATATAGGCTGGTGTCAATTGATTTTCCATGGTTAGAAGGTGTAGTTGAGTCTGTTTAAGTTCCATAAAACTTCCCCCATTGCACAAAACCATTCCTGTCTGAGGGAGAAGGATTTGAGCTTTCTTCTCTTAGGATCATGCTGGGAATAGAGCGTAAATCCATATTATTCTACTTATCTCCATGACATTTCCAATTTCTACAGATGCAATCAAAAGAATTTGGCTCATTGATCTTCAAACTCTTTGACAATTTCACACTCTGAGCTGAATGGTATGAGCAGTACAGTCGCCCCATTGCTTTTCATCAATAAAAGTTTTTACCTAGATCAAGACAGCACGTTTGAGCTATGAATCTTGGAGATTGTTATTGGTTTACTGGTGGAATATTTATCTTCAAACTGAAATGAATTCTTAGATGAGTCATTGCACACATACCATGTCTTGATATTTTTAGGTGCTAAAGCCAATATTTCAATGAGTCCGGGTTGGGGAAAATTGTCCGTAATGTTTCGGATGTACAATTAAAGTGCCATCTGCCTCTGTGATGCTGCAGATGTATAATTGACATTCACTGCTGATTTGCCTCTTGATTTTTTTGCAGACACTGAATGCTTTAATTGTTTATATGGTATAATCCTAAATACCCATGTGAGAATTTTCCTCCTCATGTGTTCCTTACAGAAGTATCACTACCATCCCTAATACTCAGGAGATGGATTCATTAAAAGATAATTTGCAGACAGCTAAACGAAAATCTTACAGGAATACAGTGAGTAAGTAAAAAACAAGTTCTCAAAAGGAGTGGCTTACTCCTGTAGGATCATTGTTTAATATAGGAGAACTTGCTGGGAAAACGTAAAGTGCTGATACAAAATCTGGTGACCTTTTTGCACTGATTTAAATGTAGGTTGTAGCTGGAAAAAAAAAAAGAGTTGGTATTATTTTCTCCTCCTTTTTTGCAGAGATAGAAACCTTCTTCAGGGAAAAAAATTTATGTAGAGTAAACCCGAAAGGTCAACTATAACATCAAAAGAACTATTTTCTCTAGGGCAAAGACTATTTAATAAAAAACAGAGATAGAAACCACAGCAGTGAATTCTGAACAGATGGGGAAACAGAGATGTGCTACTTTTTCTATTTATTTTTTCACTGTCTTTACTTTTAGGAAATTCAATCAATAAAATCTTGATCAATCAGCAGGTGTTAATTTTACCCTGTGAATGGCTTCTAAGATTCTTTGTCTGAGAATACTTTAGGCCTGAATGCTGAAATAAAAGCAAATGTGACCTATAACTTCAATGACAGGAGGTTAGTGGCTCTATTTTATATTTCTGCCCTTCTTTTTGACAGCAGTGGCTTTTAAGCACATTGGTTAAATTCACTATGAATTGTCCAGGGCTTTGCATTCGGCTTCAAAAGAAAGAAAAATTGGTGGTATAGAATCTGAATCTGGCTTTGCTGCAAGTGACATTTTGAGTGATCATTTCCTGGGCCCATGCCTGGCTCCCAGGAAAAGTCAGCCTCTGGGTGCTCAGAGAAACCAAGGTCTCTTTTGCTGCAGCTTGTTCCCTTTTTGCAAGCCGTTGCCTCTATGTGGCACTCAGCATAATCCAAAAGGATCCCCTGTGTCTTCCCAAGGCTGAGCACTTGCTCTCACAGTTCAGTGTCTCTAATGGTAACAGTCTAATCATACAGAAAGGACATCATGGCTGATGGTTACAGCATGTCCCTTCAGTGACAGTGAAAGCAAAGGACCAAGCAACAGGCTAAGGATACTGCAGAAATAAAACACAGGGGGTGCAGGAGAGTGTTTGGGGAAGGGAGGTGGAGTCAAATACAAAGAAATGGGGTGCAGGGCACTGCAGATAAGTCTGGTTCTGTTCAGGTGCTTTTTCACATCTCTATTGCTGTCTGCAGAAATCCACTAAGTTAAGGAGAACCAGAGAGACAACACAGGAGAATCTGACAATGTTAATGCTGTTGAACATTTGCAGTAGGGAGAGGAACTGCTTTTCTACACAAGACATTCATTCACAGCCTTGCTGGGTGCTTTGTGATAAATGTAAACAGAAATCCATCTAGAGCACAATGTATGGTTAATTTTACCCAGGTATCTTCTTGTTGAGGTCTAACTGGGCTCTTTGACATGGAGAAATGACAAGATGTGAGGAAAAGACATTTCAGCTTGTGTGTTCTTGTGGGCTTTCTTTTATTTTTAAATTTTATTTTCACTGTCTGTCTCTGTTTCATGGAACAAGCTTTTGGATATGTTTATTGCATAAATATTCATCTTCAGGTTTGGCTTATAGTTACTGAGAAGGTCACCTCTGAAGGGGAAGGCTGCAGTCTCACAGCAAGTGTAATGCAGTGCTTGAGTTGAGCATAACAGAAATTAGGAGACATTATGATAGAGAAAGATATGCAGAGGGCACTGGACTGTTATTAAAAGGAGCTGGAAACTTGCACAAATATGGAGGCAGCATGAAACTGGGACCCCAAATCTTGCGAGGAGTATGCTGAGCATCTCCCCGTGACATACATCTGCTAACTCAGCAATACCATAGTCTTGCTGCTACTCTCTTGGCTGAAATGTGGCTTATTCTCTTAATTGCACTGTACTACAGAGAAATAAATCAGCCACAGAGCTACTGGTTTGCATATTAGACACTGGCTGGATGGAGCGTTCAGTTCCTGTTAACACCAAGGGTCAACAAAAAGACTTTTCTATCACTGTTTAATTCACATACTTAAAAATGAAACTCCAATGACAAATTTAAGCTTTTACTCAAATTAAAAGGTCAAAAATAATTTTCATTGGATACCTACCAGGATTGCAGTTCCTAAAAAATGACTTGAATACATGGAACTGCTTTCCTTTCAGTAGCATGAAGGACTAAGAGATAGTGAAGGGGAGAGCTGCAGTACCCATTTGGAAGTGGGAGTGCAGGAGGATGCTGTTTGCAGCTCCTGTAGCACATTTGTGTTTGTATAGAACAGGTGGTAAGAAAAGTGGAGACTCATCCAGAGAGCAGGGACATGGAGCACAGGACTCCTGTCATCCAACGGAGGTGCTTCCCAGACCAGGAGACTTAGAAAAAGAAGAGATTTGCCTTCTGTATCCTTCCTTTCCTTGTGGTCCTGGCAGGAGAGGGAAGTGTGTTCTGGAACGTCTAGCTATGGAGGCCTCCTGACAGCTCACATCCCACAGGCTTAGGAGTGGCAGTGACAGTGATTTCCTTCTCTGGAGGCAATGTCTCTATGGAAAACAAAGCAATGTGTTTGGGGGTGCTCCTGCTAGCCCTCCAAACAGAGGCTGCCTATTAGCAGCTCTGGTGACACCTCATTCCTCCAGAGGCCTCAGCTGCAGGTGACAATACACATTCATCAGAAGCCTTTAAAGTTGCTTTGGCCCTCTGCAGCACTGCTCAGTTTATTTTGCATGCTAACAAGCTGCAGCTTGTGATTCCCATTGGATTCCAAAAATACGTGAGCAACCCTAGGGCACTAGTCCCTTGTTCTCCCAGGCTGGAAGGACCTCCTTGTGGGAAAAAAACAAGTTTTCTCTCCTCCAAGTTGCTTCCACTACAGCTTTGTTCAATTTAATTCTAGTCCTGCCAGTCTAAATAAGAAGGCAGCTTCCCCTCAGAGAAGTGTTCAAAGCTTCATATAAAGTGTCTTAATTTCTGTCATGTAGAGCTGTACGTGGCAGATATGAGCTGCAGTGGGTACAAAGGCACCACAGTGCGAGAAACCACAGCGAGGGCTTCCAGAGCACAGGATCTGGTGGGGGACTCTGCTGTGATTAGAAAAAGGGTTGTATTATTGCCAGAATCAAATTATCTGAAGGTGTCCTGCTGGTAAGCAGCAAGTACAAGCTGTACTGAGTCTCAAATTGGTGAGTGCAAGAGAGGTACTATTAGATCTTTAAATCCCTCTTTGAGTTAAGTTGGGTTTTGTCAATATTCTCGTCTAAAACCTAATGCAAGATGTCTCAAGATACAAGCCACAACTGAAACAAATTTTATTTTTGCTTCTACGCATTATTATTCTGTTCCTCAGTTTTGGGGAATGTTTCCCATCGGAGGTTTCCCTTAGGAGTCTGAAGGGCTTTGCTTGGAAGAAAAAAATCGATGGCTCTCTTGTCCTAACGGGTCTCTGTCTTTCTTGAAATAATCTTTTCTAGTTGTGGGGAAGAAAAGCCTTCACGGGACAGAAGTCAAGATAACTGTAGCTGAAAATTAAGCTTGCAGGGAATTGGAATGGGATTCTGTGGGATGATCTTTGCCATCCAAGGGATCAGGCCGGAGTAGGTGTTACCTGCAGCCCAGCTGAGATGCGGCAGCTGGGCACGTGGATGCTCCCCTTCTGCTCTTTGTGCTCTTCTTTGGCAGTCTGGGTGAACTGATTTTCCTTAGCTTTGCAGTAGAAAAAATTTAACTCCTAGGTGTCAGCTGAGGAACAGTAACCTCAGCTGCTTCAATTCTGACAGTTAAGGTGGTCTTATCGTTCCCTATTGCACTATTCATGCAACTATCTAAAAAACCCAGAGATGCCATGTTCTGAAGGTGTGCTTAAGTTTTTAGCACAGGATAGGGCATCACTGACAGTGGTAGATGGATTTGCTTTCTTTCCCCCTTATAAACAGGACTCAGCCTCCTGCTAGGAATTCACCGCTATCTCCCTTCCCACATCCTGACAATCAGCTGGGATCATCTAATCCTTACTCCCTTGCTCACAATCATACATCTCTATGCTACCATGCTGCTGCTGTTCTTGCATTAGTATGGCACCTGGGTTCGCACTGGGAGCAGGAGTTTTATTGTAACAGAAACTTTTCAAACATGGTAAAAAAATTAATATTTCCTTTTCATCCTTGAGTCTAAATCTTTTATATCATCATAAATTGGACATTTGTCTCCCCTGGGTAGTAAGGATGACTGCATCCATTGCAGTTTTTCCTCTGAGGAAATTTATAGTAAGATTTAAATATGAAGCGAATGGTCCCCTTTAAAGTTGCATATGCTAAAAGAATGTGACTTATGAATCCTGTTAGCAGTAATGGCTGCATGAGAATATCAAACACTTAGTCAAATCAAGATTTTTGCTATGATCCATCTCACACTAGAAGGGTTGCTATAAATTTTTGTACTGTGCCAAACATTTTTATGCACCTCGGGTATACAGGGTGTGTTTGATGCTTATAGAAGTTGAGTCTGTTTTGCTTTTGTTGCTGACTACTGGAGGAACACATGCAATAGTTTGTGCTGAACAGAATTATAACTCATCTGTATTGCAGTGTCAACAACAGACAATGCTGCTGTCTGCAATAAAAACAGCAGAAAATATTAAACTGCAAATAAATCCTTCACCTTGTGTTGGGAAGACCAGTGTTATTTTCATAATTTCTGGGGGCCAACACAGGTGGTGTCTTCTGGATAGAGCAGATTCAGTGTAGAGTAGTGATAGACTTAAAAATTGTCTGTATGAAATATTCACAGAAAAATTTACTTCACTCACTGAATATTTGAACAATTAAAAATCTGTCCGCTGTCGCTTTCTGGCCTTGGGCTAAGGGACTGGCTTGAGGATGGTGGTGGTTGTAGCCTGCCAGCTGAATGGTAGCTGAGGGATCATACTGGAACAGTCAGGAACACCAGCAAACCTAGAGGACTGTCATGGTTTTAACCCCAGCTGACAATTCAGCCCCACACAGCTGCTCGCTCACTCCTACCCGGTGGGAGTGCGGAGAGAATTGGAAGGGTAAAAGTGAGAAAACCCATGGGTTAAGAACAATTTAACTATTGAAATAAATCAAATCAAATAGTAAATTTTCAGAATCTAAAAGAAACCTGGAAAGGAAGTTTTCACAAAGACATGTAGTCATAGAACAAGGGGTAATGGCTTTAAACCAGCAACAGTCTGCCTGTTCAAATTCCTGGAACCCTTGGTTCTTTTATGTTATATGTCTTTGAAGAAATTATTTTGTTTTAATGTCATAATAATTGCTTGACCACAGCCAGGATTTTAGGGCTTCTGTGAATTCTGGGAGCACCAGAGTGGTCTCAGGGGCTCAGCCTGACCCTCATCACCTTTCTGAGCTGGGGCACAAGTCTGCACTGGCAGGTTTGTTTGGATGTTGTCTCAAACTGCCTCTCTAGCAATGAGGCCATTTTACAGCACATCAGTAAGGTGGATACCCTTGTGGCTAGATCTGAAGGAGGTTTTAGAACCAATTCTCCAACACTACATTAAAAAATAAGGAGGGGAAGCAGGCGGCTGTGATTTCACCTTTTTATTCTATTTTCCAAGCTGGGCTAAAGAGTTTTGTTTCTTTTGGGTTACCCACTTGAATCCCGCTGAATCAGGAAAGAAAATTACTGAACGCATGAGAGGAGTGCAGTAATCATTTGGGGTCAGTGAACTATAGATTGCAATATTTGGCAGAGTTATTGCACTTGCCTGGGAGCCAGAGCTGTGTCCCCGCTGCATCCACCGGCAGCCATGGGAGAGGAGGGAAAGGCTGCTCTGTGTTTTGCTCACTTGGCGTCCTCCTTTGTGCCTCCTGAGTCCTCAGCCCTTCCTACCTGCTGAAGACTTTCATTCTGCATTATTGATTATTTTTAATCAAAGAGATCAGAGTTATTTCCCCCAGTTGTCAGTTGGGTTCGTACCACGCTGCTGGTTATTGCAGCTCACTGAGATAATGAAAACAACCATCCAGATCATCAAGTTTAGACATAGGAAGCCTGACTAGCCAAGGGAATTAGTTTTATTTGATCTGATCTGCTTGATTTTTTTTGCTTCTTTGTCTCTGTATTCTACGAGGTATTTTACTTTGGCTTCCCAAAGGCAATTTACCAATAATTCAGTGACAGCTCTCCAATCTTACTCCTTGGTTTTTAAGCCTCTGAATAGTAGACTTGAATTTTGAGGACCTGTTTTCAAGCACTGACATGTATTTTCTGTGTGCCCTTGGGCAGTCTCCTTCACCTCTCAGCATATTAATGGTTTTGTAAACGGGCTTAATGTCCTTTTTGCGGGACCACTTTGTGCACAACCAGTGTGCTGGTGTTTTGGCAGTCCACTAATCCAACGATGAGAGAGAGGAGAAATAAAGCAGGTAACTGACCCACGCACAAGGACGAACATAAAGCCAAAAAAAGAGAGGTCTTGCTGGAGGGGACTCAAACTCTGCCTCCTCATCAAGGAAGACTTGTGTGAGCAGAGGTTCACTGCCATAATGGGTGAGCCCCAGGCTGCCCTTCGCCATGGATGATGGGACTCCTGGCTCCCTAAAACCATTCCTTAGTTAGAGTCGAGAATCTCACCACTGCTCAAGCTGTAACAGCAGTGGGAACTTTGAAAGTCAACTTTATGACCATATTCTGCCAGCCTGCTTATTAATGACATGCAAATTATAGAAGTTCAAACATTTGCATTTAATGCTTATAGCTGTTTCTTTGATTGCTAATGATGTTGATTCAAGAAGAAAAAGCTTTCTCAACTAGGCTATTTTATGTACCACACCAAAAGCAAATGAAAAGATGTTTCATGCAGCATTTTTTTTGGTCACGTTAAGCCCTGTCCAAACATCCCAGGACTCATAAATTAGGTGGAAATAAAATGTGATTTATCAGCTAATGAGCTAGACTTCGGTTTTTAAACAGAATTATAACTTGATTAAACAATAAATATGCACATTTAGTCATGAACTTCTGTCCTGAATTTCACCACACAGTTGTCACAGATCTTTATTATTTATTGATGTTACAAGGTCAGCACAGCCACTGTACACTTCCTAAAAGACTCATACCTGGAGCAAGTTGACAACCTGTAAACTTATGGTATGAACTACCTTTGCTATCCATCCTTACAACAAGACACCATTTAAGGGTGAAAGACAAGATACCAAGCCCCTGACATAGAAAAAGGTCCTCAAAACCTGTTACAAGGAAAAAAATAGAGGGTTTTTTCACTCTTGATTAGTTTTCTCAGACAAGCTTTCATCAAAACTTCTAGCAGCCATTTTATGTTTGTTTCTCTGCTGAGTGTGAAGGTGCTGAGTACTGTTTAAATGAACCATATTAATAAGAATTTGATTTTGTTGTGTTTTTAAATAGGAACCCATTTTTTTTGAAAAATCTGATCGTCAGTACCCCAGCTGGTTTGGAAAAGTGAATGACATTGCCTAGCTAGTTTGAAGTTTGGGCTATGAACATCACTTGACTCTGCATAGGAAAGTTGTACATGGGGTTGAATTCAACTTGTCTGATCATCTGCTTTCCAGCAAAAGCCAAAGAAAGAAAACTGATATGTTTAAGGCACTGACCTGTTTTGATAGTAACTGAAAGTGGTCAGGTTGTGACTTTGAGGTATCCATTTTCTTTTCATTCACCATAGAGGCAATGTGAGGGACTGGGTTAAACCTAAAGGAGATTAATCCATTCGTGGTGATTTCTGAGTTCAATTCCTGACCTCTTACTGACATGTCTTTGTAGAGGTATGATCCTGTAGAAACAGCAAACAGGATCACTCACAGCACTATCTCAGTTCTAATAGTTCTTTCTGCGGCACAAGGCTCAGCATCAATTCAGCAATGCAGTTTGTCCTTATGAATAATTTAGGCAATAGAGTGTTTAACCAGTAATTCCAGTATTCACTGGTCATAAAGATGTTGTCTGTCCAAAATGTGTCCTCAGGCTTCAGCATGTCTCTACTTTAAAAGGAACCTGGTTAGTCTGACGTATAGGTACATGAATATAAAGATAATGGCTCAATGAATAATTAGGAAGAGAAGAAAATTCAGTGAGATAAAAAATGTGAATTTTAAAAAGTAGAGAAAAATACCTAATCTTGAAGCTCTATGAAGAGACTGATCAGCAGATCTTGATGATTCAGCTGGGTCCTGCTTGCCAGCCTATTTGAAGTTTATGTTATCAGAAACAGAAGAAAGTGTTTATTCCCAGAGACTCTTCTTTAGAGCCTCTACAAAAAATATTCTACAGCTGAAATAAAATGATGACACTTGGGACTTAAAGTACTGATGTTATTACTTGAGAAATGCAACTGCATCAGTTTTGGATTATGTACCATACAAAATTTTTCTTGGAAATTTAGAGCCGTTTTACTCTTCATAATGTTGCCTTTGTCTCTTATGACACTTTCAATCTCTTCGTACCACTGTATTTTGCTGTGAAAAGGCTAAAAAATGGTAACAATAAATATTAATAAATGGAAACTGGATCAGGAAAGTTGTCACGGCAGACAGCCAAGTTACAAAAGATTGTCTGCTTTGACTCTTACACAATGATATTGAGAAAGGTAGTGTACAAACTATTTTCTGGCTAAAATGAAATAATAATCTGGGTGTCTGCTGATAGGAAACATCGTCAGGATTGACATGATTCTTGGGTTTGGTTTTATATTTTTTTTTAAATCCACCTTGACAAATATTCATCATGGCTAGGCTTCGCAAACGAAGATTTGGGAAGGCTCTATCCACATTTGTTACAGGCACACTGGTGGCTTATGAGGCCAATACGAGACAGACACATCCAATTGCAAAAGGCACAGCAGAAAGATTCCTTAGATGGTATATTCTGCAAAACACGGTTCTTTCTGCGTTGCCTTTTCTCCTCAAGAGTGATCCTGCGTGTGTTCTCGAAGGAGACAGCTGCGTTATAGATGGTGTGTCTCCAGGCCTCCCGATTTGAGGCCAGAGTAGACCAGTTATGGTGATCAATATGGCCAAGGCTGAGATGTTGTTTCAGGGAGTCCTTGTATCTTTTCTTCGGGGCTCCTCTCTTGCGGTAGCCAGTGGCAAGTTCACCATAAAGCAAGATCTTCGGGAGGCGGTGGTCCTTCATCCTTGAAACGTGCCCTGCCAAGCCCAGCTGTGTTCTCATCAACATGGCATCAATGCTTGTGACAGCTGCTTGCTCTAGAACAGATGTATTGGTCACATAATCTGACCAGTGGATGTTTAAGATTGAACAGAGGCAGCGTTGATGGAAGCGCTCTAGGAGACGCAGGTGGTGGCGGTAGATGACCCATGTTTCGGAACCATACAAGAGAGTAGACAGCACTATGGCTTTTTAAACACTGATCTTGGTACTTTTCTTCAAGTGTTTATTACTCCATACTCTTTTGTGGAATTTTCCGAAGGCACTATATGCCTTTGCTAACCTGTTGTCTATCTCTCCGTCAACCTTACCATCCGAGGAGATGAACCTTGACAAATATAAATCAGAGAAATAATACCAGAAATGTAAACAAGGAATGCAGAATAACATTTCTTCAGTGATTTTAAGCAAGGTTTTTATATATAAATTCCTAAAGGAGGATGAGATTCATAGACAACCTTAATTAGATATGTGATCTAGTGACAGACAGCAAGATGCTCCATTGTGCCATAGGAAAAGTGCTGTTTTCTTTAGTAGAGTAAAAAATTTGCCCCATTTTGGAGCAATTGACATGCTGTGACCTGGAGGATTTCACCCTTCTGTTCCTTCTGAGACCTCTGACACAAAAATTTCTTGGACCACCTGGATGCAGCTCTGGTTTGCATTAGATTTAATGCTGTTTAAAGACAGTGCAAAAAACTGTGGGTAAAAAATGACTGCATGTTAAGCCAACCTCAAAAAAAATTTGTGTCTGCAGAATACTGAAATCTAAATAAAATGGAAAGATCAGTTTTCAGAGATCCTTTTAAGTCACTGAGGTTGGGACCCTTGTCTTCCAAGAGGCAGCTCATAAATTCAGGCACTCTATTAGGATACTTATAGGTGAAGTACAGCTTCGCATTACTGCTGTTAGTGGAGATTTAGGCAGAAAATTTGAGAGATGCTCCAAGCAGGAGGCAACTGCTTTAGGTAGAACTGAAACCCACTGATGGTATGACCAATGTGTAGTGAGCGGGATTCAGCAACCAAGTTCACAGGCATCCAGATCCACTTGAGATGCCTTAAGATATCCAAGATATCCATCCACTTTTGTCAGGTGGATGTGACCCATGAGTAGAAGGACATTTCTACATCTCTGGAGCAGCTGTGAAGTTCTAAGGGCAGCTCAAATGGACCCGCATTCCTGCACGTGGGCACCTGGGCTGGGTTCAGAGGGTTGTCTGGCAAAAAGGGAGTGAGAAACCTCAGGCTTGCTCTTAAATGTAAACCACAGGCTTTGAGGATGTCGTCCGAGGTGTAACTTTACTGCCCAGGCACTGATGTTTCTGTAGGTGCATTTCTTTACCAGGCTTGCCTTTCAGTCTGGACTGAGGCTTAAGTCTGCATCCTTGGGCCCAGTGTAAGACACTAGAGTCATTCTGCCAGATCAGTATTGATACACAT
>NW_016690200.1:2307515-2438162 GCF_001604755.1 Lepidothrix coronata
TGATACACATCTCTTAATTCCTGCAACAGCTCAGGACAAGATTGTATCCTGGTTCTGTGCAACCACAAAGGGCTGGCCTGCCACAGGTTAGACTTAGGGAATAGAAACTCTGTTGCTGGTATTTGCTCATTCTACTGTATATAGGAGTGAGTGAGATGGGGAAATTATGGAATGTGGGGACAATGAATGCAATTTACACCTAAGAGAAAAAAACAGTGGATAAGATGATGTTTCTAAGGCTTAGCCCCTCACTGGAGCGGGGCAGCTGAATGGTAACCTATCTCCAGGGAGGATGGATGGAGCTTGTATCCAAAGACACAACCCAGCCTCTGTGAACATGTACAAGTTGCTGCCCTCTTTCCTGGCATTATTAACATTTTCATATGTGTGTTTATTAGCTTTGAAAATAGAAGCTATTAGTAATAAGAAAATCTGTAGCAGAAGCATGATAGTGACAGTCACAGGCTTTAAAAATTGTGCTGAGATGTTCTTAAATTCACTGCACTTTTTGAGCCATTTTTTCCTACCACCTCTGCCAACGCTACAAGTAGGACACAGCCGCAACATTGCACCTCCAAGACACAGAATTTGTGTTGCGTTGGTGTTAGACACTAATAGGATTCCAGTACAAAGCACTCTAATCCATTGCTAAGTAAGTGACAGGGTAGTAATATGGTTTGAGGAAAGGACACGGCTAACATGCTACTTCTGCTCTTCAAAGACTTAGTTTTATAATCATCCGCAAAAGTCTTTGTTCAGGTTTCTGGAAGTATTTTGTAAGTGCCCACACCTGCCTTAAAATATTGTCTCAAACCAATTTATCTGCTGCAAAATTCAGTCTATAATTAGTTATGCTTTCAGTCTCTGAATTACTGTATAATGGTACGTTGTGTTGGAGCTGTAACTATTAGCTTTGGTGTTTCAGTAGGCTAATTGCTGATGCAGTTTTAAGGACCAGTAAAGTTGTCACCAGCAGATCAGTAATTTTATCACCACCACTAGATATAACTCCTGAGGTTGAATATGACATCTGGTCAAGTATAGTGTGTCAGCCTCATGTCTGAGTTGGGGATAATAGATACTTCCAGTCTCATTTCAATCTCATAAATTTCAGTGCTTGGGTGGGGATGTATGGGTGTGCTGTCTGATGGTCATGGTCCTGCTTGTGAGCTGGTGCATTTTCCTGCGGTGTAAGCCAGTTATGCATATGTAGTTGAAGTCTGTTGTGGTTGAGGACTTAACATTTTCCTCACCTTGATAGAATACCGAGCCATTCAAGCTGGATAATTCTAATTCTTTTCTCTACACAATAATAAATCAGTCTTTAGTTATTTGGAATGCTTTTTTTTGGATTCATCTGAAATATTGCAGTACCTATATGATAGAAATCTAAGTGAGCCTAGGATCCCTTTATAATAGAGTTATTCAAATACAGAACTCTTGTCAGTGCAGCCAAGGTTTGACTAAATGAGTTGCACCTTAAACTCTGTTGACTAGACGTCAAATGGCATGATGGGAGGGAGTCTCAGACAATTTGCTTAGATGCTGACACCTGGATTGTAATCTTAGGTGACACAGATCCTGTTATGGATAAGATTACCAGTCTGGAAGCTCTTTCTCCACCATTAACTCATTAAAACTGGACATTATTACAGCAATGCTTTGTATTGTGTTCTCTTGTAAGAGGTTCTTCATTTTTCTGTCTTTCCATAGTGCTAACCATATAACCTGTTGTGATGCCAAAGACTCAGCCTAAAGAAGACTTTGAATCTGTCCCCAGGCATATTCAAAATTGAGGTCTAACAGTGCTGCTGAGTGGGGTGATGCTCAGCATCCTTGTTGCAGCCCAGTGAGACTCACACAAGTGTCTGAAGCATATTGAATCAAAGCTGGAAAATGGAGATCTGGGGAAGCCACTTTGCTGAGATGTTGCCTTCACTTTCTTCTCTGTATAAACTGTCAGCTACAGGGGAGGTGTGGGTGGTAAATGGGCAGAAAATCTGATACTGTATGAAAATGTGTTAGGGCAGGCTGAAATTACACCCTTTTTATTACTCTGCCTCTAACACAATGGGAAATGGGGATATACTGCATTGTGTAAAACAGAGTTTCATCTTGCCCCTTGCTCAGAGCTGCTGGCAGAGCCATGAAGTGCCTGATGATGAACATCTCCCCTCATGGTCCCAGCTGTGTCTTTGCACAGCCAGATCATGGACTGCCAACTCTTGCTTCTTTTATGCAGTATAAATAATGAACTAAAAAGGCTGATGCTTTCACAAATGATTTAGAAACTTTATTCCCCTGAAGCTCAAAGAAAAACAGGCTGTTAAATTGCTGTATAACTCATGGAAATATTGTCCCTTTGACATTAGTGGGTTGTATTAAGTAAATATCCTGGAGGTGTTAGCCTTACAGTCAGTGGGACTTTGGCTTCTAAATGCCTTTGTGACTCCATTGAGACAGGCTTTGTAGAAAGAGTTAATACCTTCTACTAAAGCAAATTATATCTAAGGAAAGGAGAAGAGGCTATGGGGTATATAAGCCATTCTTCTGGTCATCTGTATTGTGATTCTAGACTTTAGTTTCAAAGTGATATATGAGCCAGTCAAAATGTCACTCAGTGAAAAGATTTACGATGTCTGACTTCTCTCTCCCCCTCCTTTTTTAGTGCTGGTGTAAATCAGAAGTGATTCAGTGGAACTAGACTCTGTCAAAGTGTCCAAGAGACATGGGCAGTGCAGTATATTACTGGTCCTTGCTTGAAGAGAGACAGTAACTCTTACTTTCTCAGTCCATCTTGAAAGATGTTGGGCAACCCTTAGCTCTCTGTCCTTCGTTTTTCTCTAGTGATCTCAAAATAGACAAAAGTCGATAACTCTGGCATAAAAAAACCCAACAAAGTGCCCTTGGACTGGAAGATGAAAGCTGAAGAATTTCTTTAGAAATACTGTGCTCTACTAAATAAAGCCATGGCTATTTTTATCAAATACTGGCATTTTGTAAGCTTAATTATCTTCATTCTGCACATAGAAATCAAAATGATACTTGTTGGCAGGATGGACCTAAAATAAAATCTAGTTTCTGTACCGACAGCTGTGAAAGATTTAGACGAACCAACTTTTTTCCTTTTTTCCTCTTTTTTTTTTTCCTTAAAGCAATTATAGATATGTTCTGTGACCTGCCCTTATCTTTCTCTGGCTTGTCTGTGTACTGCAAGGCTTGTCACAGGCTGCGTGGGCCTCTGCTAGCCGTGCATGCACAGGCTGCAGGGCTGAATGCAAGCTCTGAAGCTCTGTCCTATCTTGTTGCCAGGGAACAGTGACGAAGAAGTGCCTCAGCTAAACTTGAATTTTGGATCCATGCAAGGAGCTGCTTATGTGGCCTTGGGCAAGCAATTTGTGTGGGGCTAGATTTCGCTCTTCCAGTATCAGGCTCTCAGTAGTTAAGACTCCGACTTTGGTTTGATGGAGAACTCTGCCTATGGGGGGGGGGGAGAGCAGGAGAGGGAGACTGATCTACTATTTCTGACATTTGTCTAAAAATGGGACAAACCTCCCACTGGGGATGTCTCTCCAGCTGTAGTGTGAGCCCAGCGGGCTACCTTAGACCACCACCTAACATCTGGAATTCTGTGGGACTGCGAGAGTATCTGAGCTCTGTGTTAATCCCTGTCTGAGCAAGATATAATCTCTGAGGTCTCCATAGTTATCACCAAGGCGTCTCTCTGTGTTTGGTGTTATGTGACATGGAGCTGCAGTGTCAAGATTTTTTTTTTTGCACATCCTTAAATTTTTGAGGGTTGTTGGACGTTAGCTTTGAAGGTATGAAGGATTCTTCCCTCTCCCTTGCTACACTTCTGCAGACCATTCAAAGTACTTTATGGTGACAGTCAGTCCTTATCTCCAAGAACTGCTGACCTGAGCAACTCTCTGAGGATCCTTTTCTTTAAAGGTGCCAGAAAGGGAAATTTTTCCAGCAGCAGAGATGAGGTGTTAGTGGATGGATCACGGCACCCATCACCCAAAGGTGTCAGTAGCCAAATAAATCAAGATGAGTAACAGCAAGCAGATGACCAGTTTGTGGCACAAAGTTTATTCTGGAGTAAACACAGTGAAAATCTGCCTTGAGGAGCCTGGGAGGTGGGACCTACAGCTAGAACAGCTTCTTTCCAGAATCATGTGATCCTGGTGGGATGATTCTTTAGCTGTAAGTGCATGTTCTGCATATAAGTGAGTGCATCTTGGTCTAAAGGATTTCATGTGTCCTCTTTCTTCATTGGTGAAGGTAACTGGATACATTATGAGGAGAGGCTGACACAGATGGTGTTGTTCATTCTGGAGAAAAGAAGGCTCTGGGGACAACTTAGAACACCTTCCAGTATATAAAAGAGGTCTACAGGAAAGCTGGAGAGGGACTGTTTACAAAGGTATGCAGTGATAAGACAAAAGGGGTGTGGATTCGATGGCCTGGCACGTTGGATCCACAGAGATGTAGAGCTTTAAACTGAAAGAGGGCAGGTTTAGATTAGGTATTAGGAGGAAGATCTTTACTGTGCTGAAACATCGGAAGAGGTTTCCCAGAGAAGTTGTGAATGCTCCATTCCTGAAAGTTCCAGGACAAGTTGGATGGGGATCTCAGTGATCTGGTCTAGTGGGAGGTATCCCTGACCATGGCAAAAACCTTGGAACAAGGTGATCTTTAACATCCCTTCCAACCCAAACCATTCTATGGTTTTGGGTGAGAAAGTGAATCATCAGTTCACAACTGATTTCAGGTCAAGCAAGTTTTCCTCAATGGGAGAATTAAGAGACTACTTTTCTTGTAGACATTTCATTTCAGATTCTCTTCTATTTGATTTAAAGCCATTTCATTCCACCAAAGGGGGAATGCTTTTCTGGTCTCTTCTGATGAACTAAAGCCGAAAGATTTCTTCTGTCGATGCTTTGACAGTTTTCTGAAGCATCTACCTTAGCTTTGATCTCCTTCTCTCCTCTCCTTATTAATTTTTAACACTTGTTAAAAGATTTGTTCTATTTGTGAGTTGTGAGAAGGTGTCTTAATTTATAGCCAGCTCAAATATATCTTGCTGTAATTTCAAAGTGTAATTTTTTTCCCCTTCAAGAATTTAATTCCCATCCTCAGCTACCGTACAGCAGCATAACTACTTTGAATCTTATAAAACTCTTGATATGCACTTGACAAGGCTTCTGACCTTGCTAGTTATGGAACTAAGAGCTGATTTCTCACCAAGAACTTCGTATCTAAAAAAGTCCTCTGTCAACTATAGCAAAAAAATCTTGGATTTTAATAGAGGAGGAAAAAAACCCACTTTTGTTTATCAGGAACTGGGATTGCAAGAAATACCAAAGTTATCAATATTGAAATAGACAAATAAGTAATTTTTATCCAGAAAATATATTAATATACAACTTTCTTTTTGGAAAACAGCAAAGTTTTCTGCCAGCCTCTCAAATGTTCTGTTTTTGAAACTTTTGATACCTGTTTCTCCTCTACTTATGGTTTTTTAATACTGAAAGCAAATAACCTTGCCTGGGATACTAGTAGTATCCCAGACTTGACTATGACCCATGGAGGAGATTCATAATGTTAACAGGAACATTCCTTGGGAGAGTCCTCATTTTAGTTTTGTTTATTTATGTGCATAAAGTGATCATATTTTTGTCTCCTGTCCCAACCCTTCAGTAAAGATGAGAAATTTGGGGGTTTGTTTTTTCCATGCGTTTCAGCTGAAAAATTCTGGAGATCACAGTACAACATGCAGCACTTTTGACCATCTTAACTGCAATAAAGCCAAGACAGGGATGAAGAGGTAAACAGGGTACAGTTTCAGGCTGTAGTCTGAAGGGTGGCTTGCTGCCATTTTATTACCAACATTTTAGTACCAATTCAATCAATTTTTACTCAAGAAAATATTTTTTGATCTGTGCAATGGACAAAATTTCTCTAAGGTTCCTCAGCTCAATTAAGGGCTGTGCTGCCACTGAGATACCTTGTTCTAAAAGAGCAACGATGAAATACATAGGACATGGTCCAAGAGACAGTGCATCAGATCCTGTGGGAAGAGCATCAGGGCCCCTGTGAGGGGGTCTGGACTGACTCCATGCTCCTGCATCTCAGTGGCCTCTCTCAAAGGAGAATTTGGCATTTGCAGGTAACATTTGACATGAGGTGCATTCCCTGGGCAGTGGATGTAGGGTTAAAACAGCAGGAGCAGACTCTCTTGTCCTGCCACCTGTGGCAGATCAGGGAAGTGCTTTAAAGATGCTTTTCAGCTGTAAAATTCACATCAAGACTTCACCAGTTCCCCTGCTTTCTTCTTCCCTCCCCCCTATTTTCTTTTCTCTCTCTCTTTTTAAATTTTTTTTTATTTCCCCTGGTCTGTGATATTTGATATCAAAGAGCTTTTGTTGAAATGCAGCTTTCTTTCACACCCTCAGCCTTTGCTTTTTTCCCTCCCCCAAACTCAGGACATTGAATGCCCAAATCCTTCTTTTGGGAACAAGGCACTTGCTGGTGTATGGTTACTAGAGCATCACAAATGCACAATTCACCCATCTGGGGCTCTGCTTGCTTTAGCCCATGTCCAGAGACCTGTCTGGTAGCCTATTAACCCTTTCCATCTATTCCAAGGCTCCAGTGGGTGCTCAGTGGGTGAAAAGAAAGAGCTTTAAATACCTCAATGTAGTGTCTTGTTTGGCTAAAATTGTTTGACATGTCAGAGCCTTCTTTTTTGGGGGGGCAGAAACCGTCTGTCAGCATCTGTTCATAAAAGGTGGCTTTGAGAACCAGTTGTGCTGCTCTCTGCTAATCTGGGTTACAAATAATTTCCTTCAGAGCGTGTTACAAGTGTTCATGCAAATCTGGGTGCAATATACTTGCCATTGCTCTCACAGGACTCCACAACCACCTCTCTTTTCTACCTCAGCAGACAGACACAGGACAGTTTGGATCTAGAGAGAGAAACCTTTCACGCTCCATTGACTTCCCCTCCATCCTTCCTCAGGCATATTTTGGTAGTTTCTGTTGGATCCTATTTGGTGACACAAGATTTTTTTGCTTGTGCATCCCACAGTCTGAACTCCCATGTACAGTCACCTCCAATCTACCATTTAGCCACAAAATATATTGTTTCATCCCTCTTCTGCTCAAAGCTTTGTGTGTCACTGTTTTTGCTTTCTTCTTTTGTAAGTTCTTTTCTTCTCTCATCTCTGCTGTTTTGCTCTGTATAATGGGTTTCTATTGCTTCACAGAGTGGGGGGAGAAAACTACTTTTCCCACATGCAGATCCTTTCAAAAATGCTTGTTGTTGGTCTGGTCTCAGCACAGCCATGGAATTTAAATACTCTGCTAATTTCAGACAGCAGCTAATTTCATGACATCTTGACAATAAAAGTATATCAAGACTGAAGTAGGTGCATTTCATAAAACTGTTTTCCTAGAAAGAAAATCCTCATGTATCCTGTAATTTATGCATTTTTAATGGATCCCTTTCGAAAATCTTCACATTTAGGAGCATAAAACTTTTTATTCTCCTCATACTAAGCATAATAATGCTCCAAGGAAATCACAATGATTATACGTTGTTGCAGTGAGCACATCTATACTTATTGACATTTGCTAATTAAATTTGTTCAAATAGGCGAGGTCTCCCCTGAAGAAGGTACAGAGTAAATGTGGGCTTGAGAGGGAGGAATTGTTGGGCGGGATATGATAATTATTTGTTTCTTGTGATCTATTTAAAAGGCAACCAAAACCAAAATAATTTGTAGAAGGCTTTGAAATGCAAAATGTCCCCCTATCAATGGGCCTAAGATCTGCCTTGAACAAGACGGAGAATCCCAGCTTTGCGTATCCTGTGAAGTTAAATCTGTGGGATGTCTGGATTTCAGCCTGGGTGCAGATGTAAGATCTATACTGACAAAAGCAAACTGAATCACTTAACATTATCTTCCACAATGAGCACCAGTAGGAAAGATCCTGTTTCTGTGGTGTTATTATTGATCAGCAATTTCATATCAAAGCAGTTCATAGTAAAGCTGTAAAAAAACAAACATTGTTTTTCTTTCTTGTTCAAGAAAGGTACAGTTTTGACTGCATTTGTTGCCCTTAAATATACATTTTGAGAAATTTTAGAAGTGGTGAAATATCTCTTTTCATTGTTTCCATAAGAGATGAAAAATTCTTTCTCAGGCATGACACTCAACTGGGGTAAAAGCAACAGCACTTGCAGACACACAATCTTCATCTTATTCTCCGTTTTATTTTCAACTATTACATCTTCTTTTCTTTTGCTCTTCTCACTGAGATATGAGCCCTGGAGTCACCATCAGGCTCAGCTGGAAAAGCATATTTCTTTCTCCCACATTTAGGGACTGTAGACTGGGACATCACCTCAGCAAGTCTGAGTGAAATCCTCAATTTTTTTCTAGGCAATAAATGCATTACATACATTTCCAAAGGGATTCTCAAAAGCTGTTAGTTTTAGGCCAATAAAAAGTGTTCCATTCAGCCTCTTTCTGACGAAAGTATCATCTGCATTTTTTGTGGAGCAGCAGACTGTCTGTGAGTTCTCACAAAGCCAAGTGACACTCAGTAGAAAAGGAATTTCATGTAAAGTATATTTTCAAATGACAACACCTTCATCTTACTGTTGTCCTGACAAGGCATCACTCATGTCGCAGCAGACCCGTTGTATGTTCAGCAGTTCTTGGGGAAGCCTCAGCCTTTCTATTCTGTCCAGTCTTAGTTGTCTCCACCTGAACAAGCTATAGCATAGAAAAACACGGAGCTTTGGAACATGGGTCAGCTATTTCATGTGCTTTTTTAGGATGAAATTAATTTGAGATTGTATTTCTAGTTAAAAGGGAAGCTAAATAACAGCCATTTACACGAGTGAGTGGTCTGATGAATAGCGTGCAAGTTGTCTTTGTCTCCCTACTATCTAGGACATGTCCAATATAGTTCAATATGTAATTTCTCTTGAGCTACGCACAGCTAGTCAGTGCTTTTTCAAGTCTCTTGTTACCTCCTGTCAATATGGAGAGCCAATAGAATTTATGTCCAAGAGTAATATTTCCTGTGCAAAAAAACTGTATCTGACTAAGCCTGTGAAGTCTGCTCTCTGTAAACTAGGACAAAAGACATGTCCATTTTAGCAATAATATATTGTTGGAACATTCCCTACATCTTGAGTGTTGCCACAATTTACTGGCCTAATCTGATTACCTCAGATTCGTGAATTGAAGCAGAGGGGCAGGCACTTTTCTCTCTGGTGATCAGAGGGAGCTCAACAGCTATGAGAGCTGGACTGACAGGAACATCATGACACAGCCAAGTGAAAATACGAAGTCCTGCACGTGGGGAAGAATAACCCCATGTGCCAGTACCTGTCATGTCTGACCATCTAGAAAGCAGCTGTGCAGAAAAAGGTCCTAGTGGACACCAAGGTGACCATGTACCAGCACATGCCCTTGCAGCAAGGCAGGCCAGCAACCTGCCAGACCACATTAAAGCAGGTCAAGAGGGATGATGATCCTTCCCCTCTGCTCAGCACTGGGGAGATGCGTCTGGAGTGCTGTGCCCAGTTCTGGGCTCCCCAGTGCAAGGGTGATAGGGACACATTGGAAAGAATCCAGCAGAAGAGCATGAAGGTGATGAAGGGACTGGAGTATCCATCATATGAGGAGAAACTGAGAGAGTTGGGACTGTTCAGCCTGGAGAAGAGAAGGCTGAGGGTGGGTCTTATAAGTTTGTGTAAATACCTGATGGGACGGACTGAAGAAGAGGGAGCCAGGCTCTTCTCCATGTTTCCCAGTGAGAGGACAAGGCAATAGGCAAAAACTGAAGCACAGAAAATTGTTAGATATTTAAGAGAAATCTTTTTTAGCTGTGGGGGTGACTGAGCACAGGCACAGGTTGCCATGAGAAGTTGTGGAGTCTCCCTTCTTGGAGATATTCAGAACCCAACAGGACACGGCCCTGAGCAACCTGCTGTAGGTGGCCCTGCTTTGAACAGCAGGCTGGGCAAGATCATCTTCAGAGATGTCTTTCCACCTTAAGCATCCTGTGCTGTGATGAGCAAAGGTGACAAGGTGACATGGCCAACTTTGGCAGCCTGGTGAGTGCATACACTGATACTTTAGTTCTCTTTCAGGAGCAAGCTTCTGGGGCTTGCGCTGGCAGTCCTGCCCCTCTGAGACGTAGGACCTGGAGTCAGGTGATCTGATTCCTTCCGGACTTCCTATGGAAGCTATGGGTGGAATCCTCCATGCATGACAAATGTGACAGTATCGGTGTTCAGGATCAAGCTTTGCAGGCTGCAGGTGCCTTTGCTGCATCTAAAGACTGCTTGGAATACTCTTCTTGTTTGACTAAAATTAATAGTTTTTGAGAACTCCTTTGGAAACTTGTTTCATGCAACCATTGCCTAGAAAAAACCAGAATTTCACCCTGTGTCAGGGGATGATTTATGCCACAGAACACTGTGCTACCTGTAACTTAGTTCATTGTTTTAACTCCTCTGCAACCTGCTTTCAGCTGGTCCTGCTGAGTGTGCCCTGCATAGCAAATCAATCTATACAGAGCTTTACATTCCATAGGGACAAAGGCTGGAGACATTCCAATGCATAAAAGAATACAGAGTTAAACCTTCCTCTCTACATATTAGATACTCTCCATTTATTCACTGGAGCCCAGAGTGCAGCAGGTAGTACAGGGAGAACTCCAGCAATTTTTGTTGCCAGATTATTTTATGAGGATTAATGAACAGGGAAGTGAACAGGAGAGCTCAGCAATCTGTTAAATCAGGGTGTTCAGGCCTGTTTGTAACAAGCAAACAGGTCTGGGGACAAAGTGATACAGATGAGAGGTGTTAAGATACATTCACTGATTTCAGAGATTTGCAAACAAAATTCCTGCTGTGTGATCTGTCATTCATTTTCATTATGGATTACAACCAGCAGTAGAAGACACCTTTGGAGGGTACTGTGAGGAACTGTTTTATTATACTGACAGAGTGAAATACAGACCCTGTGGACAGAAATAAGCTGTTTCATTTTAAACTTGGGGTAAGCAGTGGAGAGGAATCTTCAAGGTTTTGTTTGGTTTTCTTGGTGTTTTTTTGTTTGCTTGTCTTGTTTTTGTTTTCTTTTTTGCAAACATCTTTAATGTTAAAAGCTTGAAACTACATGAAACATGAGCCTCTCTTTTTAAAAAAGGACTTGTTTATGTGAAATATCAAAATTTTTTCTTCTTGCTGCAAACCAAACTGCTTGCTATAACATTTGCAAGACATTTTTTGAGAGTAAAAAAAGATTGAAATTGAAATAATATATTTTGTGTCTCTGATACTAAATATTGCTTCCCTAGCAGCTAGGAAGGTAATAGTTAACAGAAGCAGTTTATAGCTAAATCTATGCTGGAATAATGACGTGTCATAAACTCATAGAATATCTTGAATTGGAAGGTACCTACAAGGATCATCAAGTCCAGTTCCTGGCCTGGAGTCAATGGTCAGGCATGGGCAGTGAAGGGCCATTCCTTGATTGCACCATATAAATGGAAGTGAACTGTTT
The DNA here is from genome assembly GCF_001604755.1 of Lepidothrix coronata. Lineage (NCBI taxonomy): Eukaryota > Metazoa > Chordata > Aves > Passeriformes > Pipridae > Lepidothrix > Lepidothrix coronata. The sequence continues at coordinate 2,319,110 of NW_016690200.1, forward strand.
CTTCACCCTAGTTGTAGTCTAGGAAGGGGAAGGACAGCCTCTTTTAAGGACTATTCTATAGCAGAAGGAATCAGAGTCCCACCAGGTGCATGTACAAGGCAATTTCTTCCTTTCATTAGATGGTGATCTTATTTTGAGCAGAAACATGTTCTGAATTCCAAATGATTTAATTCCTTAGCTCAGAGAGGGAAGGTTTATTAACTGATGCCTGGGAATGTGGTGATTTCTTGTCTGTTCACATCATCCTATAAGCAATTTCAAAGGATACATCACACTATCTTCTCTCACTAGTGAATAGAGGCCCCTTTCTCATGGATTTATCAGACTGGCTTTGTCCTTCATCTTTCAGATGAGACCATGGTATTAGGACTATTGTGGGACAATGTTGGCTCATGTGCTGCTTTTCAGCGATGTGGTATAGCTATAACTGACTATTTTCTGCTTCCCTTTTTCTGCACAATAAGCAGAGTTATTTTGACAGCTATCTTATTTTTTTTCTATCATTCAGTGTTTTTAATGTTCGTATAGAATTTGCAAACAAATTCAGGCACAAGTGGCTTATGACTGTTATTGATACTTGCTTTCAAAAAACACCTCTTGAAATAAAATCAGTTATATGGTCAAAAAAACATTAATTTCACGAGGTGGATGATGGAATTCTTCCTTTATGGCACTTTAGTTCAATGATGCAAATATATTTTAGACTAATATAATTGTGTGTGTGTAGATGCTTATTTCAAAATGAAGAATTTTTACTGCCAACTGTACCAAAGCAATATGTTAAGGTTGTAAAATAGGGAGTTATTCCCATGTAATTAATTTTTCATTGCTGTACATGCATGTATGTGCTTTATTGCCTCTTCAGTAGGCAGAACAAAAAATACACACAGTTTTACCTATGGGCAATTCAACACAGTAATGAGACTCTTCAGGTGTGAAAATTCATCTCTCTTCCTTCTCACTCCCCATCACACAAATGGGAACTGACTCCTACTGAGTTGGTGGCCCAAAGTTGGTTCTTCACAAGGGAGAGAATGAACCAGGGTGTTTGTCTGCAAATAGTTCTGTATTGTTACATATGTTGAATGAGGTACTTTGGCAGACAAAAATCAAAGCAGCCCTTTACACCTGCTTGAACACTGATCTCCTCTAAATTCAAGCCTCTCTTTATGCTTGTTGATGTATATGCTATATATAGATGATGATAAATAAATATGATCTATTTTTTATTCCTTTGAGTTCAGATCTCAGGTTACCTGTATCGGGTAATAAACAGAGGGAACTGTGTCTGAATCACTTGCTGCAGAGAAGTGCTGTTGACCCATTTTGTAAGAGATGTATTCAAATAAGGTCACAGCAGGCTTGCGTGACCTATGGGAGTCCCTGTAGGTTGAACTGTCTTTGCTGACTGCTTTGAACTCATACTCTGTTGATTTGAATGCCATCTGCAGATTTAACATAGTTTTCAGAAGACAATTTAACTTCTTCAATACTATTTTTGTGTGGAGAGCAATGTTTAATTTCACAGAGGAATCATTTCACAGAGAAAGATGGAAAATGTTAACCTTTAAAAGCCTAATGATTTATTCCACTAATTTGTTGCAAACTTCCACTGATTAGCATCAGGGGCTGATGGAGCTGTTATATTCATAGGTCATTGCTGTTACTGGATACGCTGAAGTTTCTAGACACGTCCTTGGAAATTGGACACAAAGATAAGGTCGACAGAGGTGACTTACAGAACTGCCCATGCATGGGCATTCCTACCTTCCTCTGATATGCCTGGTACCCAGCACAATGAAACAATAGGTTTGTGTTATGATCAGTGGTTGATCTTAACAAGCAAAGTGCTTCCAGTTTCCTTTGTTGTCTTCTTCTTTTGCTGAAGTAAAGAAAACAGTACTCTCTCTACTGTAAAATAAATAACATGGTTTTCAGGTATAGCCTCCCAGAGAAATTATATAAATTTCTTTATGTGTTTAGCTGTTATTTATAGGAAATCTTTGAAACAGATTTAATATTGCTGTAGCATCTGTCTCTCCCTCAAATTCTCCGTGCCTTGCTGCAGACCTCAGATGCAGCATTGCCAGTTCCCCAGGTGGATGGGGCTGATTCCAAACCCTGATCATATTTCCATTTGCACTTGTAAGGAGTGGCAGTTCATCTATCAATCACACCCTGCCACCTTGTCTCTCTTTAGAAGTCAAGTCTTTGATACCTCTTTCCAAGTAAGCCCATGGGAACTCTGAAAACCCTTCTTTGAATATGCCCAAAGGATACTTGAGATTTTTTTATTGTGCTTCATTGCCCAAATGGAAAAACTATCTGACAGATGATCATATATACCTTCGAAAGATTACCGACTCTGATCTGCCATTCTCCATTTCCACATGACCTTTTCAAGAAAAATCAGGATGTCAGGAACTCTGATGATAATAGCTAGGGGTCTTCCAGCAAGTGAGCTGTTAGGTAAATTACTTAGTGCAATAACTTTTATCTAGTCAGTGACAATGATTTAAATGGTCTCTTCTCATCATATTCCTTCCATTTGGATGTCCAAAAATCAAGAGAACAAGTTCAAGAGAAAAAAAAAGAGGCAGAAACCCAGTCTCCTTTGACTATGAATAAAGTCTGCATGGTAAATTGGAGCAGCAGGAGGAAGAGAATTTCAATTTGATTTGCAAATTGACTCTCTTCCACTCCCATTTACAGAAATAAGGCCCATATGCCTGGTAAGCAATTGCTGCTCAAGGTAAAGCTCTGCACCAGAGAGGGTTTCTTGGCAGCAAATGAAAGGAGCATTGCCACTCTGTAATGTATGCCAGCTCCAATAAATCTGTGGATTAGTTTCCTGGCTGCCACAATTGAGCCAACTCAAAACCATATGGTTCTCCTTTCTTACACATTGCCATTTGAAAGGAGCACGACTGCTTTTCCTCAGACTCATTTTTGTTCTGGGGAGAGGTCCACAACAGTAAGGAACCATAAAAATGAGAGAAGTCTGTGACTTTATTTACCCCTCTTGCCTAGTCCAGCTGATGGTATGAGATCAGAATTTCATTTTATTTGCTTTCTTGTAATTTCCTTCTGTTTACAGTCTGCCCTCTGGTTCTCTTTATGAATTGGAGTGTGGCACAGCGTGCTCATCTGGCTCCTATATTTGCAAGGAAGAGTCTCTGGGATGTATTCTGAATAATTCTTGTTATAATCCTAGAGAGTCTTATGAAACAGTTTAGTGGTCCTTTGGGGTGAAAATGAGATTTTGGTTCAGGGATATATTATTTACTTTATTTTTCCCAAGTCTCAATGATATGCTCTTACCCATTAAGCACTAACCTCCTTCTGTAAAAGTGCTGGAGCCTGGCCCAGCTGTTGTTCTGTTACAGGTAGCTCTGGCTTTTGCCAATAGTCTTCATCAGCTGATGGGACAATCCTCTTGCGTGAGTGAGAGATATAGGATAAAGCAAAAGGAAAAGACCGAGTTACAATGGGGGATGCTTAATCTGTTCATCTGCAAGGCAGGTATACCTCCCTTCTTGAAATCAATCTTTAAAGTCTCTTCTAAACCAAAGGGTTCCTTTCCCATATGTAAATGGATGCAACTCGGACAGTCGGTGTGGCTGCTACATCAGTAGAGACTGTTGTCAGGATTTGTGAGACTCCCACTGGGACACCTAGACAGAAAATATATTCCCTCTTGAGCTACCATAGTTTAAAACCTTTTATCTTAATGCTAGTAGAATTGACAATTCAAATTCAAAGTCTGTATTGAGTCCCAGTCCTTAGTGGTCTAACTTTTTTTGGGTAGTATTTTATCTACCTTAGTTCTGTTGGGGTTTTTTTTGTTTGGTTGGTTTCTTTTGTTTGATTTTTTTTTTTTTTGTGAGAGAAGCTTATCCTAAATCTTGATACCAAGATAATCTCCAGGCCAAATATATCTATACAAGAAAATTACTTACTCCCATTTCCAGATTCCTGCGTTTGAAATAAAGCCTCTTTATAGCAACATAAGTGTTTCCACATTGAAGGGCTTGTACACTTCTGCTGAAATCAATACCATTAAAGCAGTTCAATGCTTTTATGGAGACAAAAGTGTCCTTTAGAGAGGCAGCAAAACATTTCATTTAACTTTCTGTGTTTTCACCAGGTAATCACTGTGCAAACCAATTTTTGTTTTGCCTGGGTAGTGTCTCTCCTCTCACCTCTCATTTTGTTGTTGTTGATTTCTGTTTTCAGACTGATCAAGATGTATGACTTTACAGAACTCTCTCACTCCTTCATATAGTAGGGAAATAACTGTAGATTTCTAATTTTTTTCCGTGTCTCACCCGTGGTTTTGTAAATGAACTAAGTAACAACTTAACCTCTTTCCAAGCAGTGTAATAGAGTCGGAGGAGGCTTAGAAGGTAAAGTGGAAGAAGACACCACAGTTTTGATTCTCCTGGAAGGCAATTTTACTCAGTCAGAGCCTAAACTAAGTACCCAAATCCTCCTTCTGATATACAGTAGGTTTATATTTGTCCAAAGTGCTCAGTCTAAAATACATCTTTTTTCCAGCAAGAAATAGCTTTTTCCTTCTGTTGTCTGATACCTTCTTATGAACTTGAGCCCTAGACTCATCAGAAGATTGCCTTTGGCTGTACAGATGTTTGCATTTCTGTGGTTTGTCACTAGACTTGCAGTTTTGGACAGAGCTACAAAGTCAGTGATGCTTTATCTGAGGATCCTGATGGAAAAGGGATGATCTTGAGCTGAGGATGCTGGAATGGGCCTGCATCCTGTTCCTGCCACCAGATGCCTGTATGATCTCTGTCAATTTTACATCGTTTCCTTTTTCTCAGCATTTGCTAGTATTAATTGACCTTTCTCAGCTTATACTGCAAGCCTGTAGGAGAAACAGTTGCTCACTCCTCTACATGGATCTTGTACACACAGGTCCCAACTGGGGCTTTTATTTTGCTACAAAAACACACATTTGCCTTTACTATTTCCCCTTGGTCACTCACAACTAAAGCTCACAGCAAATCCTTAAACAAGTACTGAAACTGAAGGCCAACTGAACTTGTGTGTCTTGGACACCCCAAAAGGGGGGAAAAAATAGTAAATGAGGAGAACTTCGATAAGTGAAATAACAGCATAAAAAACTAAGCATGTGAAAAGTGGGTGACAACACAGAGAGAGTGGGCAAGTCAAAGTGCTCTGGAAAAAGATTGGGAGTCTGGCCTTGCTGGATGCCCTTGCCAGCTCTGTGGTACCAGTGGGGTCTCAACCTCCTACCAGGAACAGACCTGGGGCAGAAGTTGGAATCATTTGAGCCCCGGACTCAGTTTTGCAGAAATTGATTAATTTTAGTTGTCCTCATTTCATCTCCAGGTGCAGGGGGAAGAGTGAGGCAGGCAACTGCTCTTGAATGCAAATTTGCTCTATAAAATGGAACATCCCTCTGCAAACCTGCCTCCTCCAGAGTCCTTTCCTGCACCACTAACACATCCTGTTACTTGGTTAATTCAGGCAGTGAGGTACCAACCCTCCCCCATTGTGCACATCAGAGCTGTTATCACTTCCCCAGGGACAACCTATTGCTTTGGGGCAGATAAACTCTTTAAGGCAAATATATGGGACCAAATCCATAACTCTGGTGCAATTCCATTGAAGTCACTGGGGTCTTACACCTGAGAGAGATGTGAAGCTTACTTCATAGAGGCAGATTTTGCTACCTCTTCCTTTCATTTACCTCCCTATGAATTTGAAATAAGCTCCTCTGCTCATGACTTATTTATGTTGAGCCATACATTTAAACTCTGGGGTTGCTTTTTTTTAAAACATGGTGTCCTTTTACACTATTGTTCCTACTGGAAACACTCAAATGATTAATCAGCAAAAGGAAAACTTTTTGGGACAGCATCAACTGATACTCTCCTTTCTCCCACTAAAGCACCACAAAGGGTCTGCACAGTTTGGATTGCTTTTTATCCCTTAGCTCTCCAAGGAGGAAACTTTCATCATTAATGGTGTACATTAAAAGGGAACAGCATCCTGCAAAGCTGTCCTTACAACTCTAAACACAGATTTGTCTCAGCATCATTGAAATGCCCTCAGCTGATCTCAGAGTGCATTTTTCTTACTATAGGGGATTTTGCAGGTAAAACAAACAGTTGAGGAGACACAGAGATAGAGTCAAAAGCAACCTTTAGGTCTCCTGTTGTCTGTGAACTTGCAAAGTGGGAGTCTTTCATTGTCCTTTCCTTCCATCCAAGCTCACATAGATATTGCTTTAAAGAGGAATATTTCTCTTCAAGAGAAGGAGACAAATAAATATAGAAGAGAAGTGAAACCAGGGTCATATGTGTGAATATGAAGAGAGGCTTCTGGGTACAAGTGCATGGCTGCGCATGGATGTGATCTCCTTGATCACCATTCAAAGTTCAAATTCAGCAGCTTTCTCCAACCAAGAAAAACCCCACAATCCCTCTCACCAACCCTCCCTTCTCAGGAGTCAGCTCATTTGGAAGGAGTTTTTTTATGTTCCACTTTTGCAATTTGGGCGGAGCTATTTCAGGAGCTAAAATGAAATTTAACTACACTCCAGAGCCATAAGAAATGTAGTGTCTTTGCCTGGGAGTGCCCCAAAGGTACCATTTGTCTCAACACTTTCTTCTGAAGAGATATCTCCCAAAAAGTATCAGAACAAAACTGCTCAAGCCAGGTGTCTGTAAAACATTCTATAAACTGGCCTGGATTCATCAGGGCTACAGTAAGCCTTGGTCTGGTTGTTAGCATATGTTATTTGTGTGTTTTAAAGTTGTTAAAAGTCTTCCAGGTGTCTCCTAAATAATGGTCTGTGCCCTAGCAATGTCATACCATTGAACCACAAGTTGTCTGCTGCTTGGCAACTGACAGGAAAGAGAAACAACAGTGAAAAAGGGTTTTTTTCCTGAACAAATTGTCAAGTATTGCTATGGACAACAGGACAGGAATGAGTTCTTGTGATGGATAAGCCAGGATGAAGTCTTATCAAATCCGTTCTGAGGTTTAGCATGGAGGAGATATTTTTTAGCAGAAAGGTGGGACAGACAAGAGCAGAAACTTGGACAAGCAGGTGGGATGAGACTTAGGAAGTAAGAAGGAAGACAGATTTCTTCAGAAGTTCAGTACTTTGAACAAAACTGGAAGCTTGGTAGGTTTTTATTATCAGTGCTTAACGAGGTTCATTTGGATGCTGAGCAGTGAAAACATCTGACCCTATGTAGTCTCCACAATATATGTGCTCACATGTGTGCTATTTGTCTCAACACCTTGTATTACCAGAGGAGAGAAACAGATGTTTCAAAGACCTGACTCATCTCATCCCAATTTAGCTAAAATAGGACGAGATGGTTCATGACCTAAACACTTCTGATTCCATTAAGAGAACAGGGAGCCTGAACAGCCAGCTTGGATCAGGTGTCTCAGCTGGGAACATCCTTTTCTAACCTTGTGCTGCAAAATTGTGTTTTCTTACTTCAGCATAATTTGTGGAGAAAGCTGGGCTTTGAGTACCCCAGCTTGTTCCACAGGCCACAGGGACTGCTTTAAATGTGTGCAATGCACACTTTAAATAATGACATTTGTATTTACACATGACTCTGGGAAATAGCTTTATCTCATCCTTTAAATGCCCCTCTCTATAAGAAGCTGCATCTTTGCTGACAAAGAGGAGATTTAGTGGGTGTTTAGTGTAACTGATTATCTGCTGATTCAATCAATTACGTGAACCTGGAGCCAAAGAGAACATTATGTGGTTTTATGCTGGTATGGCAGCTGCTCTGCTGCTCGACCCTGTGACATGTTTGCTATCTGGTGTAAATATTTGCATCTGTCAGAGAAACCTGGCCTGTCCCCTACTGCCAAATTATTCTGCTACAGAGACTGAAATCTTCCTTATTAGCTTGCATAAAAGCAAGCACAACCTGTTCAGAATTCAGGTGGAATAAATTGACTGGACAGGAAAAAAGAAATCTTTGGAAAAAAAATAAATGCGGTAATATTCCAATAATACAGCTGGAAAGGTTTCTGAGGTGGAGCCTATTCAAAGCCTGCTCTTGCCTTTAGTAGCCTTTCCATTCTGTCTTTGCATAATTACCTTTTGTACTGAAGTTGTTTTCCCAGTTGCATGGATGTAAAAGCAAAGAAAATGAGGCTGACAGTGATTCTGTGTGGAGTAAATTGCAAAGGCAGGTATCGACAAGAAAAACGACGAGCAATTCTGCATCAGAAAGGCCCTGGAAAATGAAATTCCTTCTCTGCAGCAAGTACTTCTCTCCCTACAGAATAACTGCACAGCCACGCAGGAGACCCAACCAGCTGCTTCAGGGACAGTGACCTTTCCCAGGTGCTGACTGACACTTTACAGACACTTTAACACAGCAATTCTTAATGTGTTTCACTTCAGACGCCTGAAGAGTGGGGAAGAAATTTCATATATATATATATGTATATATATATATATATATTCATATATAGCTACTGTATATACTTGCTTTGGGCTCACTGTCACCCACCAAACAAGAGAACAACCAAATGCACTTAATCCAGGGACTTGTTAATGTCTGGGTTTGGAAGGAGCACAGCTTGGGTGTTCCTTCCGGCTTAACCTGGATGGTTGAGGTAAAGGATGAGCCTGACCTCGTCCTTCCTGCCTGACCTCATCCTCCCTGCTGCCTGAAGAGCAATGGAGATCACGGGAGCTCTGTCCCAGGTGTCCTTCCCAGCACTGCTGGGGCTCCCTGATGCTCAGGTGATGCTCCACAGACCTTGCTTTCAACAACAGAGGGCTGGTGGCACTGGCACCGCCCACGGCAGGATGAGAAGAGCAGCCCTCACATCACCTGGCTGCAGGAGGACCACCTCAGGCCTTATCGGAGGCACAGCCCTTAGGAAGCTGTGTCCTCGCTTTTCCTAATCAGAAGCAGCAGCTTCCAGAGCTGACATTTCCAAGGCTCTGATTCCACTGGCAAAAATCACGACAGTTCCTCAAACTTGTTTGAAGTGGTTGTGCCTGATTGAGATGGGATGCATGGACTCAGCATGCCTGAGCAGGCAGTGCCAGGTGAACTGGGACTTGTGCTGTGGGCTGACACAGGACAGCTGGCAATTTTGGCAGCTCACCACTGCAAAATGGCTTATCTGTCTCTTGCTTCCTTCACTCTGTCTATCTGTCTGTCTGCCCTCATAGTGTCTCAGGCTGTAAATCCTTTAAGTGAGGAAACACTTACAAAAAAAAAAGGCAGTCTTCCTAGTGTCATAGCAGCATGGCAGCTGCTCCATGCCAGCTGCTCCTAAATACTGTGATAACACAGATAAATAATTGAAGTGTGGGGTCACACTGATATAAATGCGGTCCAAATTCAACATCTATCTTAGCCCTATGTCTTAATTGACTTCACTTCTCAATTACCCTGAGGAGACTGAGACAAAAACACAAAACCAGAGTATAGCTGTTATAATAGAGCTGTTTCAATGTAAGGACATAATGCATTAGTTGTCATAGTCTGTGAAGAAGGAGTCATTCTGTGTTTAGAGTTGAATTTTTAATGCTCACAAGCTGACAAGAGTAGGTAAATGCTGAAGGAAGTCAAATGGCAACACAGCCTGGAAACAGGGATATGAGAAAGCATGAAAAAAACAAACCACCTTGGCACATCGGTTTTGAATTTCTAAGCACTAAGGGTTATGAAATAGGCAAGTATACATAAAAAACTTGTCTTGGACTACAGTACTTTGAAAGATCCCATGAAATAGTCCTTTGTTTTCCTTTGTTGCTTTTGGGTTTTTGTTTTGCTTTGTTTTAGGTGGGGTTTTTTTAATTATTATTTTTAAGGGTCTTTTCTATGGGGCCAAATTATTGCTAAAAAAATATTTCCTGAGGGCAACAAATTATTTCAAGAGACTGAGTTCTTTGAGTGAAGTGAGGTGACATTCTTGAAGGCTTTGTTGTCAGAACCTGGGATATTTGCCTGGAGTCCCAAGTCTTCAGGAGAACCCTGTATAGGGTAATAATGTAAATTATTAATTCTGCCAGTGGAAAGAATTGGCCCAAGGTCCACCCAAGAGGGACACACAGTGGTCTTACTCATGATGTTGTTTCTGCTTTTCCAGCAGCCACTTCTGGGCTATGAACACTGCTCCAATCACACAGAAGACAACAGTAGGGTGGAACATGCCATGGGCTAAAAACAGAGCATCTTCTCTGGAAATATGGCTGAGATACACAAATTATTTGAGGACTTGGAAGAAAAGTTTGGTAGTTTTTTCTGAGAAGCTCTTGATGGAGAAGGGATGACACCTTCTCTCCTTTCTTTTGTGAGATCTACCTGGAGGTACAATCTTGCTCCTTGCTGGCCTTAAAATCCTCAAGTGTACATTGATCCCTGACAGGGCAGATATTTTTCCATTCTTCCACAGGAGGCTCTGGGTGCGGCTCTTATTTGCACTCCTAAACCATTTTTTGTGAAACTAGCATGCAATTAATTTAATAGTGTTCATTGAAATTCTCTGCTGTAGCTAAACTTGGAATCCAGATGGTCCTGATATAACCTAATGGGAAGTAGAAGAGACAGTTTTTAGATATGACTCTCTTTTAACCAATGAACCCACAGTGACAAGTTGATTAGGGGGAATTGTCTTAAATATCTGAGCAGACATATAAATAAACTAAGGTTTACTTGTGAAGTCAGGTCTATCTGTAGATTTTTCTACAAAGCTGATGGTTCTAGTTTAACTATGTAGCTGTTGACCTCCTCTGATGTCTCTTTGCCTCCAGGTTGGTCTAACAGTCCTGTGATATATCTGAAAGGAGTTTTGCTGGGATGTCCAAAGGGGTCACTGACCCAGTTGCCCTTCCTGCTCCACTCCAAACAGCTGTAGTCTCCATACCTGGTTTGGTTGGATGGATGGAGCAAGGAAAGACGAAACTGCTGCCAAGGAACAAACACCTACCATGGGAAGCTGTCCTGGCTAAAGAAGTGGAAGCCATGGGGAAGAGCACTGGCCTGCAATTAAAGCCCATGTGCAGATGCTCGACACTCTGTTTCTTAAGTGTAGAAGTAATGACAGAGGACCTCATAAGGAAAACATAATTTCCCTGTATGATAAGATCTCTCTTGTTGTCCAGTTTTTCAGGGAAAAAAATTTTGTCCTGACAATGTAATTCCTGTGGCAGGGGTCTGCTGTCTTTGAACCAAAGCTGATCTGGAAGCACCTGGATGAAACATTTTACCAGGACATTGGCTGCAGCACATGCCTCTGTGAACCCTTAAGGACTGCCAAAGGAAGGATGAGAGAGAAAAGGGATGGGAGTGGAATGGGGCAAAACCACAAGGTCCCTCTCATCAGAGATGGAAGGTGTATGCAGGACTGGGCTCAGACCACAACCCTGGGCTGGGGGTGCATGATGCTGTTTTCAACTCCCCTGATTCAAAGAACCAGAATCAGAATAAATTCTGATATTTAAATATTTTTACATCTTCCATATCAGGGCAGTGCAGCCTTTGCAGATAAACCTGTATTGTAGTGAGGAAATAAACGGTGAGTTACAAGCTGTCCAGAGAAGAAGGAGTATGTGGCATTTATTTGTCTGTAATACACTATCTGCCTAATTGCCTCATCCTAGGACATCCTTAATGTTTTACAAGAGAAGCACAAAGAAATGAAGGTACAAAGCATGCTCCTACAGCTTATGTTTTCTTGCTGATAAACACCTAATCTTCTCTTTGAGTTGATTTATGCAGCTGTGAATATTTGTGTGAAGTATCTATGCAAGTTTCCCTTTAATTTAAGATATGATAAATACAGCTTTGTTTGGAAAGTTAAGAAAATGCCATACAAAATTTTGTAAATGAGGCTATAAAAGCCACAAAAAGCTTTGGAAAAATTCTGTTTTCAGTGAAAAGGCTCATAGGTCATGGGAAATTACTCTAGCATAACCTATATGCATTAGCTCTTAGGTCCTGTCTTCTCTCTGAACATTGGACATTGAAATGTCAAATCTTTCAGAAAAATCTAATGCTATTTAAAGGCCATAGGTGATGGAGAAGCCACTTCATCCTTGGGTAAATTGCTTCAATAGCTAATTATCCTTGTTAAAAATATGCATCTCAATTCATATTGCCTCAGCTTTCAACCACTGGATATTGTTACAGCATTTTCTGCTAAATCAAAAAACTCTTGAGTAAAATCATTTATGTTAAGTGAATTCAAGGTGATCAAAGAGATAAATCATGTTCTGCTGACGATTAAAAGGCTACAAAGAATAGAAAATAGAAAATAACATGTTTGAAGTTCAGTTTAGTTGAAGTTTTCTGAAAATTGAACTTTACACAGGGTTGTGTTCTTCAAGCAGTACCTATTGGATGTATATTTATGACATTATAAACTCTGAGCCTCAGCAGCAGACTCCTCTAAAGAGCCTGTATTTTAGATTAAGTAAATTCAGGATTAATTTCAGCCCTGCCCTTTGCAATTCCATTCATTCAGCAGAGATTGCTCCTCACCTGAGGTTGCAAGATTGGTCTTTACTTGATTTGGCAAAAGACCCCTGTTGCTCCAGTACATAACAAAATGATTAAGTCACCAGTCTTCACAAATGGTTAAAACAGTCTTGGAAAGATGCTGCAGTTCCCTTCTCCTTATAATGGAAAGCACCTGTGTCACCTCCAACCCACAGAGCAGTGATGGCAAACACTGACCATGCAAAAGCAAATGTCATTCCCAAGACGAGCCATCAGAGTCATAGTCTAAAGTCAGAAGATAAACCAATGTGGATGTAAAAATGTCATATTGTGGTCCATTCTTTGGTTTATTAATTTTTTTTTCTTTTATGAGGTTAGCAGTAGAATGAAATTGCTTTTTATAGCTGCAGTTAATCACGTTTATTACTGTAATAGCTGGAGACCAACGTGATCCCACAATCCAATAGAGGTTTGCTGTGACTGACACTCTGTGTGCAGAGAAGACACATTCATTAAAGGTCATCTGTATTTCATGACAAAATTTACAACCTCAGCCAAGGAAACAGATGTGTCTGTGAGCTGGGAGCTCCTCTGATGGCAGGAGCTGCCGGCATCCCCATCCAGGCTCTCACCAAGCAACAAGACAGTGACCAACAGCATGAGACCCTTCAAGCACAGCCTTGCTGCCTGGTCCATGCTGTTGGTAAGGAGACTATGGCTGTATGTCCCTGAGAACAATTTTTGTTTCTTTGCTCGGGTATGAAGGTTTCCAGTTTGGTGACTAGAACCCAAAGCAGCAGCTGCCACCATCTTCAGGGTCCACTGATAGCAGTGGAAATGGGTTTACTTGTGGCTGTGACCACTAAAGGTCATATATATCTGCTTGATCCTGTGTCTGTTTGTATACTGGGCTTGGATGTTTGACCTGCTTTAGTGCACCTTACCCACCCATGGGTAAGAACTAAAAAAATGTCTTTTTTCATTGCCTATAATACCAGGTGTTGTTGGTTGGAGGTTATGGCTGCTCTGCTGTGAAAGGTATAACTATAGATGAAGTTCAAAGCTTGGCTGGCTTGATGCTGACCAATTTTGTATTGATAATAATGCAACTGTGTGATCTCATGGGAGCAATAAATCCCTCCTAGTTAGAGATCTGGTAGATATTTATGCAACTGGCCTTGCTGATATCATCTGTCATCTGTCTCTATTTTAAAGTTTTCTCAGGTAATTCTGTGAGAATAAATTTATCCTCTTTGGGATTCAAATCTGGTACTTCTGCACTCCCAGGAAAATCTACATGCCCTCAATACATCACTATTGATCATGCTTGGTACCCAAAATCAGGAAGACGACAGAAGGTATCTGCACACTGACCACTTGCTCATGCCTGTATCAAGCCTGAGGGGATGCTGAGCTGACAGTGAAACTGCCATACAGTGTCCATTATCCATATATCCTGGAGCAGGCATCTCTGGTGAGGCCTGATGGAGCTCAGTTCTTGTCTTATTTTACCCTACAAACTGCTTATTCAACTGCAGTTTCAACTGGAGAAAAAAAACTTTTTTTTTTTTTTTAATAGCGTGCTATCACAATTTTCAGTGTGAGCTTTATCTTCACTGTAATTCTTGTAACTGCTTCAGGGAATCGACCAGCCTGTCACGTTCTGCTCTCACGGGATAAAGGCTCCTCCGCTCAGCACCTCGGTAGTGAGCACCACAAGGGATAAGGGGAGACGGGTTTCTGCATTAAGCTTCCTCTTGTGTTTTAGACAAATCTTACCAAGTATTTCTCCAGTTCCACTCCACAGTTAAAGAGACTTCCCATGCTTTGTGTTTTCAAGAAATCCAACCAGACCCATCCCTCTGTGCTACAGGGATGTGACTGTTGAAGATCTAGCATGGGATGGATCCCTTCTGAAGAGCCCTTGTTACTGTGACTTTATCTCACCAAGACAAGGAACTTTGGTTTTAGGGGATACTGTGGTATATCTGCATCTCCAAACACCTGCTTGAGTCTGCTGCTATCAGCTGTCCTAGATACCAAAGGTGCTGCACTTGCACATGGCAGCAAGCCGTGCACTGATTCTTGCCCTGCTGTTGACCCATTATCACACATCAGCAATCACAGTATTAAGTACAGCTTCCTGCAGCAAATCCTGGGAGATTTCTGTGAGAGACTTTGCTGTTGCCTCAAGAAACTCTCTTGCTCTTTGACTTTTAATAAAGTAATTAGAGAAAAAAAAAAGTGGAATGAGTAATATTAGGCAGCACAGTCACGCTCTTGGAAGTTAGAAAATGCTTTGAGCTTCCTTAGGCAACTGCAGCAACCAGCCTACATGGTGTGTCTTGCAGTCACCCTGCCCTGATGGTGTGTGCTTCTGTGCTGGGTTTGCATGGCAAGGTTTTGGTACTGGGGGGCTACAAGGGTGACTTCTGTGAGAAGCTACCAGAAGCTTCCTCCATGTCCAGCAGAGCCAATTCCAGCCAGCTCCAGGATGGACCTACTGCTGGTCGAGGCGAAGCCCATCAGCAACAGAGATAGCTCCTCTGGAATAACAGAGTTAAGAAGGGGCAAAAGTTGCTCTACAGCAGCAGCAGCAACTGCTGCTGAGTGAGGAATGAGAATATGAAAGGAACAGCCCTGCAGACATCCAGGTCAAGCCCTGCAGACACCCAGGTCAGTGCAGAAGGAGAAGTTGGAGGTGCTCCAGGTGCTGGAGTAGACATTCCTCTGCAGCCCATGGTGCAGCCCATGGCAAGGCAGCTGTGTCCCAGCAGTCCATGCATGTCCACAGGAGCAGATATCCACCTGCAGCCCATGGAGAACCCCGTGCTGGAGCAAGGGGAAGCCTAAAGCAGGCAGTGACCCCATGGGAAGTCCTGTGCTGGGCAAATGTCAAATTTTTGCAAACATTCACAGTTTAACTGAGTGGGCAGATTTCCACTGAACAGCAAAACTCTACGGTGTGATTACGGTGCACAGGCAATTCTTAACAACTTTCAAGTGGTTGCTGCATGGCCTGAGCTTTGTACAATATTGCATATTACTGGAAATATTGAAAAGAGCCTTCACTACACCCCCCTCACTGCCCTCCCATCTTCCTCTCATAAACAACTCCAAATTTCAGCCTGAATTATTAAACCCAAGAAAATCATTAGCAAGCTGGAAAAGGTTTTCTAGCTCAGGAGGGACACACACCCTTAATAATATATATGTCCATGGTGGTCCAAGGCAAAAATTATTCCTGACCTGCAGGTATCCATTTATACTGTTGCCATGAAATTTTGATGCTGAAAAAAATCTCCAGAGCAGTTAATTAGGGGTGAGATAAGAAAGGGTTTATTTGCCAAGGCAGTAGATGTTACACGACGCGCGTGCAGGCCGTGCCTGAGAGGTTACATTTT
Organism: Lepidothrix coronata; assembly: GCF_001604755.1. Classification (NCBI taxonomy): domain Eukaryota; kingdom Metazoa; phylum Chordata; class Aves; order Passeriformes; family Pipridae; genus Lepidothrix; species Lepidothrix coronata. The sequence goes on from NW_016690200.1 coordinate 2,335,002, forward strand.
ATAACACCATCCATCCAATCCCAGATGTGTCCACCCTGTGGCCTTTACTCTGGTCTGCCCCGGGTCCACCCCCTTAAAATGGGTCTGGGGTGTATTTCGGGACCCCTTATTCATCCCATCTTTGTCTTCATCAGAGCACAAAGGGTACATAGTTACCTAATTCTTGACCGTATTCTGTGGTTTAGGCCCTGATATGCTGTTCTGCCAACAATCTAGGCCTTGCCTTGACAAGAGACTAAACATTTCTATGGTATTCAGAAGTAGGATTGATATGAGGAGCATAGAATGGGGTAAGAGGGTTAAGGAATGTATAAACAAGGGTACTGGAGAAAGGGAAAGGGACAAGGGACAAAGAAGGGAGGTGTTTCTGCTTTTAAAACCTACTTATAAAACTTACAAGTCTTACAAATATTAGAAAAATAAAAAACCATTAGGGGCTTAAGGCATCAATACGAAAGGTTTGCTGTTGCTTCTTCATTCGCCAAAGGAAGCAGCAGATTTTTGCATGCTGTGTTTTACAGATTAGCACAAATATAAGCATTTTGAAAGAACAGTGGTAACATTTTCTGCTTCAGGTCTTTTCACACCAACAGTCATGTGGCCCCATATGAGAAAATATTCTCTTTGTGTCAGCTATACTCTCCTTTCCTGGGTATAGTCAATCTCTGTGTATTGCACCATTTTTACATTTTTCCAGCACTATGTTTAGCTCTGCAATGGTATATGTAAATAAATGGTGTAATTCATTCACCATTTATTTTCACATTCTTTTTATCCTCTTCTGGGACGTGAATTTCTTACAGTATTGCCCTGATGGTTTAGGACCTGTTACTTTTTCCTCCTTCCATACTGATTTGGCATCATAAAGGGTGATTGCTTTAGAGCCTTTTAAAGTAAAATAAACAAAACCCCCCAAACAACCCAATACTGCATTTGAAATGAGTATAAAAAGAAAGACTAGGACTCACACACATGCACCATCCCTGAATAAAGTTCTCATTTGCAGATAGGAAGAGATACTTTATTGAGTCTTTGAACAGAGGCATCAAGTAAATAGAGCCTTTGTAAAAGAGAAAAGAATAATCCATCTTAAAAAAATTAGTCTCTAGTCCTGCCAGTATGTTTTTCATATTGATAATCCAAGTGAACATGGAGAACGCTCACTTCTGGAACCAGAACTGAATAATCAGATCAGTCTTCATAATGCAAATACCAGAGCAGACAGTAAAAGTGAGTGCAAGATTGATATGTTTGGAAGCTGTGTGATGCACTTCTGGTAGTCTGGAAGGCTTGGCTGTAATATGAAGGAAGCAAGATCAAAAGCATGACTACTGAGCATGTTTCAGCGTTAGCAGACCATGTCTCTGTTAGACTGCACTACGCTCTGCTAACTGTCTGGTTATTTCCCTGTGAACCTGCATTGATTTTCTTGCAGATTGCATTAGTTCCAGTCACAAAAGAAATTGTATCTGTTCTATAGCTAATGCAAACCTACAACTAGCATTTTCCTGAAGGCTGCCTCTTCATGTCAGATGCAAGAAGTCAAATACATCTGTGAGCGTGCTTGGCCTTTTAGAACGAATATCCACATTAAAGACACCAAAGAGGTGGTACCAGTTAGCATTGAGGGCCTAGTAAGTCTAATATTTAGTCTATTATTTATTGTCTTCTCAAACTTGTTCATATCTAGAAACTTCAGAAAAACCACTCCTAAATTTTAATGCAATTTGTAGGTATGTTTAATTGCCAAGGCAACTAAAAATAAATAAAGAAATAAAAAAAAAAATCCTGTTTTAATCCAAAGACAAGGTTTTCTGGCTTTTACACCAGAATCAAGCAGTTTCATCCAGCTGAGACAAGGTATCACATTTCAAAGATGGTTAAATGTCTCTTTCTGTGGTGAGCTTCTTTGCCATTATTATATCTGCCTTCCATCATGTCATTGAGTTGATAAGAGGTATTTCTTTCATGAACTGTAATCTTTCTTCCCTCTACTTTTTTATTTTTCCTTTTTCCCTCCTCTCTCCTTTATTGATTTTTTTCTTCTTTCTTCTATTCCATTCTTTCCCCAGGACTTGAATTGCTTTGCAATTAAGGCTGAACAAATCTGTGATCACGCTGTAAATAACCAGGCAACTCTGATCTCTCAGAAGTGAAGACCATGCCTTTCCCTGCTCCTTTCACTTGCTCATGGTGTTCAGAAGAAAAGGGGTTAATGCACTGCTTCTGCTGTTCCCATCACCTCACCCTTTGATGTTTTTTACTATAATTCCTCACCCTCCTTCTCACAGGGGTCTGTGTTACTGTGAGAGTCTGAGCTCAGCCTGAGGAACTGTCAGAGCAGTATATGGAAATCCTTTCCAGGGGAAATCTGTCCAGGGCTAGGGGCTGTACAAAGACATCCCAAAAGAGATGGGATTCTTAAAGGCAAATAAAGCAGTGTAAAAAAATAAGATCTTTCCCATTTTCCACATGGCTGTATCTAACCTGAAATAGCTTGTAGAATGTCACAATACAACTGAGATTTAATTTTTTTATCTTCTGCTTCATAGTCTTACTTTTCTTCTCAGCAGTAAAGGTGAAGAGTTTTGTCTAAATTTTGACACTTGAATGTCAAAATTTCCTGTCATTTCCCTTTATACCCCACTCATCCAATTCATCTCAAGGGTGAGTTGGTGAGTCTCATTTGTTTCATTGACTATGAGAAAGGGTCAAGGGACTAGCTCAGGGTTAGGTTATAGAGTATGTCTAACAGGGCTCTAAAATTAGTTGAGAAAGTTTCTTGTCTAAAAGTCTCTGAATGCTGCAAAGAGGGGATTTTAGGCTCACAGCTGAATCCTGAGGATCTGATCAGGACAGAAGGCTAAGAGATATAGAGAGATATTAATCAACTGACAGTGAGCAAGTGATGCTAATTCCAAACAGAGCAGAATAATTCCTTGTCTGCCAAATATAAGCTTGAAATTCTTGACCAGTTCTTTTGGGAGGGAGCATCAAGAAAATTATTCAACTTTAGGATAAATAAGGAAATTCAAATCTATGTCTGACATAAGATCCATAAGTCAACCAGTGGTGCCTAAGTATTATGGCAAATAATATTTCATCTCCTGTGCTGATCTGACAGCTGTGCAACTGCTTACAACGAAGAGAGTGTCGCCCACAACTTTGACCGTCCTTGCTCTCTTGGTTTGAATCTAAATGTTGCTCCAACATGGGGCTTGAGTTAAACTTGCCAAATCTGCAAGTTTTAAAGAGAGGGAAGAAATTGTTCCTGAAAGACAAATACAACACAAGGAAAATGGCACGCCACCTAATGAATTAATTTAAATGCAAATGAGGGAAAGGTAAGTGAAAATTACTGAGAATTTTTTAAAAGAAGAAAAGTTTTCCGTTCCTCAGAACATTTTGGTGTCATTTCAGGACATTACAGCCATATTTCAGACCAGAAGGGGTTTTGTGTGTGTGGTTTTTGGATTTGCTTTAAGGCTGAGATGTCAACTGCCTCAGAATAGGGGGTTTAAAGTGAGTTGGCTGACAGCCTTAAGGGGAGCAGTGGGAATAGCAACTCAGTAATTGATTTGAGATGAAATATTCATATAATCCCCAGGGAAGAGGCAGCCCAATGCCCTTCTCAGCCCATATCACAGATGTCATCATTAAAGCTGGCGTTGCTCAAAACACACATTGGCTTGACTGGCATAAAAGCCCCATCACTTTTTTGGTTGGATTTTACCTGATTAATTTTTTTCTCCTTTACTCCAGAAGGCCCTTCAGTATTCTGGCATGATCTGGAGAGTCTTGGTTCAGAAGGACTGTCTGTTCCCACTGAAAACAGAAATGGCATCCTGTAAAAACTCCTCTTGCGGGGGATGCACAGCAATTAGGAGATGGCATTAGGCTACAGTCAGAATAAAATATTAAAGGAGCATTAAGATCATGGCTGCACTTTACAGGCAGACACACGGCACATGGCTCTGGAAGTGCATCCCTGACATATCTCAGCAGGGGACTAGTAAAGGGATTTCTTTGTAGCACATTACAGAGGTTCCCTAGCCTCATTTAAAGACATTGCCGTGAATTTTAAGCAGGCTGGGGAGAGGACAAGGCTGTTGTGATCTTGAAAAACAGGCTAATAGCCCTGTGGTGCTAAAGGAGGCGGGATATGTGTCGTTTCCGGAATGGCCACTTGGATTGTGCTAAATTGATAATTTTTAATAATTGCTGAGCCTCGCTCGCTGTGCACTGAGTGTCTCTTGGTAGCATGGATTTGTGGAAGGGGGAAGGGAGGCTCTGTTTTCTCTGAGGTATAGCTGGAGCCTCCATCGTAAGCCGGTGGAAGCTCTGTTGCCACTGAATTCCATGAAAGATGCTGGATGCTGGTGTTGCCCCTAACAACGGTTGCTAAGAGACTCCTGCTGGCATACAGAGGGATGGAAATCGCCATAGATTATGGTCCTATTTATCATAGTTGTATGAATAGTCTTGTTAAGGGAATGCATGACATATAAATTTAGTGTGCACATGATAGAAATGTAACGCACACGTCACGAGAGGAGACTGTTCTAGCAGGATATTTGCTGGCTTATAAATAGTTGTCTCAGCCTGTACTTCCCTGTTACTGCTTTTGTGGTTTCTCATTAAAACTTTCGTGAGAGTCTATGAATTATAAAGCAGTGACTAACTGCTTAACAAATTGGCGTTTTATAGAAGAGTCGAGCAGGAGCATGGAGATGAAAAATCCTGACCGTGTCAGTGTAACAATATCATTAGGTAGCAGCGAGTGACGTGTCACGTTGGCCCAATTCTGCTGCCAATTGCTGCAGCTTAGGAGCGGAGCAAGTCCCTCAGCATCAGCACCTGATCCAGAGGATCCAGCCTCTGCCAGCCTGGATCTTAACTGGCTACAAAATGAATGGCTTCTTTTCATCATTAGATCACTTTATTAGTAAATTACTGTAGCTCTTCTGATATAATTCACTTCCTGGGGTGAAAAGGATTTATGCCAATACTTGTTTTGTATTTAATGGATTCATTATGCTTTTCATCATAAAATTCATCAATGTTAATTGAACGGATTAGCTAAATGTAATTAGAAGAGGGATGTGTAAGGGGGAGGAACTGTGTCTCTAGGTCTCTGCTTTCTCCTACAGCTCTTTGCTTTAAGTACTGCCCAAATGTTAATTCTCCTCTTCCTATTTCCCTTTCCAATCTGGATGATCAATATAGTTTCTGCATTCATGTCAGGGCTCTTATGGTGTATTAGATTGCAAGTTAATTCAGGACCAAAAGAAACATTATTGACCTTTTAGGGCCAATGGTTTTGGTTGGAGGTATGGGGTTTTTTCCCCAAATGTTTTATTTTATAGCAGAGTTTCTTGGTTAGAAAATTATGCTAGCTTGTCAGAAATGACCATGCAACTTGATATTCCCTTCCTAGTGCTGGAAGGGTTGTTAGTGCATCTGATAATCACTTCCAGTCCTTGGTGGGGGAGTGTTCAGGGACAGAGCACCAAGTACAGTTGCTGAGTGGTCTGGTTTTGGCTGGCTATAAGTAAATGAAGCAGTGATTAGGTTTCTGTAGCCACTTTTCCTGAAGATAAGATAATTGAAGCTGTAGTAGCTGCCTCAGGGAGAAATGTCATACCTGCCTCACCGTTTTCTTCAAGTCAAGGATGCATTTATGTCACATCTTTATAGGTCAATAAACAGCTACAAGGGAATTTCAGCCGTGGGATCTTAAAGTAATGGAGCTTCCATCCTCACAGAACATTAATGCTTCTAAATAGGCTAAACCTGGTTGTTTCAAACCTCAATTACATTTACTCCAAGATAGGAAGGTAGATCTCAGATCAATTCTTGCAAGGTAGAGAATACAGACGAGAAGGCCCTTGGGCTAGGTTCAGTAATGAAATTAAGTGCTTGAAATGGAACTGTTGCAAGGGCCAGAGCAGAGACCTTTGCGACAGGAATGTTAAGATGCCTCTAAACTGAAAGTCTTTAAAGCTTAACTGTGCAGAGGTTTCACAATGTGGACTAAGCTTTGACGAAAGCCCTATGCCAGGCCAGTGTGTGTCGCAGCAGGACACGGCAGCCAAGAGAGGCTGAGCCAGCGTCTGTGTCCTCGGGAGACCCAACATCCTCACGTCGGGTGAGGGTGCCTGGGGCAGGAGGCTGTTTGAGGCTGTCTGCACCAAATCCCTGCTGTCTGTTGAGTTGGCTGGGGAGCTGGCATGTGTCACAGGAATGGGAATACAGGCAGTGGCAGAGCTGTCAGTGCTGTGAGAGGCTGTGGAGCGCATCTACACAGCAAGTTCTCACCACATGCACGGGTGACAGTTTGATTCAAAGAGAATGGGACCTTCCTCTTGGGTTCCTCAGATACAGACAACATACTACAGCAGAAAGATGACATCCTGGCTCTGGTGGCTTTAGCTTGACAATGTATCCTGTCTTTCTCCCATCCCCCCAAATGGACATGAAGGGGTGGCTGGGGAATATGAGATGGAGTTTGTCTACAAGGAAGTTTTAGAATGCATCTGTATTGGATTTCAGATGTACATTTATAACTGCTTCCATTTTCTACCTTTACAATAGTTATTTATGTTCTTTCCTATAGGAAACGTGAGCATGATGTTTTGTGTAAGAATAACTCCACTGTGGGCAATCAGGCATATTTTTATTATCATAACTGAGAAATAATCTTATGGAAAAAAGTTCTGGTGTCATAATCTTCCTTTTAATATCCAGACAGTCCTGGTGAGAAGCTCTATTTGCAGCCATCCATGCTACCTGGCCTCTAAAAATACCCCAAGATGTGTTTGGGGAGACTTTCCTTTATTGGGAACTGTAGCAGATATCCATCCACATCACAGGGACTCAGCTGAAATTCACTGTTGAAAGTGGGAGCAGAAGATGGTTGAGAAACAGAGAAGGGAACAGTAAGGTGATACAATGGCTTGGGCTTGCTTTAGAGCCCTCACATCTCCTGTGAAATACTGATTCTTCATGTGCAACGTGGTTTGTGTTTGGAAGGAGGGCTGGATTTGTCCCAGATCTTCTAGTGCTGAGATGTGGCAGCTCCCTCCCCAGGTTCCCAGGAGGGTTCAAACTGCTCCAGCAAGGAGAAAGACACTGATGTGGGAAATAAGTCAAGTGGAAGGGTTTAATATTTTTCCAAGTCATCTTTCTCTGCTCCCTATAAACAGAGATTCCACCCTGAAAGTGGGCTGCCTATTCCTCACCAAGTGATGAATCCTAAAACCTCATAGGAGCAAATGTCGTTGTCCTTCAACCTTAGTTGTTATCCCAGGGTCATCACAGGGGTCTGCTTGTGTCTGCCTATGAACCCCCACATCCCGCATCCTCTCCACCCCTGCTCAGCCTCCCTCTGCTTGTGGACGGTGGAGGCTGAGAAGGGAGGATGCTTTTAACCATCCGAAGGCAGGGCCCGCAGAGGGAGCTGCAGCAGCGCTTTCCCAGAGGGCTGCCCGACTCTCTGAGCCAGGAGCACACGCAGGTCCTCCCTTGGATGACCCTGTAGAAGCAACGTGTGTCCTGCCCCCGCAGCTTTGCCTTCCCAGGACAGCAAAGTCCCCTGCAGAGCCTTGCTGCCGTGGCTGCGAGCCTGGGGACAGCCTGCTGGGGGACTGTCCCTTCTCAAAGGCAGGAGCAAGATTTGCCCTTAGATTGTGGTTGCCACCTCAGCTGCACTGGCTTTTGGGTGTTCTGTTCCTCGCCCATGAAATGAGTGACTAATTATAACTTAGGAGGGAATCAGATTAAAACACCATTAAAACTTCTGCCTGGTGCCTGGCTGCATGTGTCTGCTCTGTGGGAGCAGGTCTTGCAGCGCCTCCCAGCACTGATGGGCACTTGTGTCACTCTGTGAGGAGCACTGTGGGTCACCCCAAGCAGGTGGGTTATGGCCAAAACATGTGAATAGGGACGTACAGCAGTGAGGGAGCTGTGACCAAGCTGGGGCAAGTGGCTTCACCCCCATGGAACTCGTTTCATCGAGTGTAAAATCAGGAGTAGGATATTTGCCTTCTTTGAAAAGGGTGTTGAGTTTCTCTGTTGAACAGAACTGCGCAAGAGGTCATTATTTACCTTCCAGATCTGCTTATGGGAACTTTTAATTTAACATTTCAGTGCTGATGTTCAGCAATAGACTTTTTCCAGCATGTCTTGCAAGATCTATTATCGGTGTTCACTGGACCAGATCGAAGAGAGAGACTGATGTCTTTTGTTGCTTGATCTATACATGGTTTGCTACTTGAGAGAATAAAATATTCCATGCTTATTGAGAATCTGCATTATTGAGAATTGTATCAATGCTTGTTTTATGTTTATTGACATTGCATTTAGGCTGGCTATTTGACTGCCATGTTGCATTTGATCAAGCTTAACTTTGTTTCTAGGTCACAGCAATCTTTTGCCCTGATAAAAGGTAAAAGGGGGAATTCCTATTTTAAACACAAAATAGTTATAATTTAATTTTTTTGGAGATATGCACATTGATGCAGACAAGCCTTGATATCTGCCCAGTTCACTGGGGAGTCATTTTGACTTTGAAGTGCAGAATTGTGTTCATATTTAATAACCAGTTCTTTTTAAAGTGAGGCTTAATGGAGGTTTGTTGGTAATTATTCTGCCTCATTGATAAAGATCCCAAACACACAAGAGTCTCAAATTATTTTGCAGCTGATTTATATGCACAAAGCATAATTAAGATCATGTAATTTCCTTGCTAGTTTGGTTCTCATTTGAATATAGAAAGATGTCACTGAGAAAAACTTTTATACTTTGTTTTTTGACTGATGCAGAGAAATCAAATATGAATTTCAACCAAAAAAAACCATATATAAAGTGCTGTACACTATTACTGACTACTATTGAAATGCTGGTTTGAAGACAGAATTATAAATTGCCTCAAGAGTGCTTTTAATGTTCTCCCCACTATATATTATCAGGGACCTTCACAAATGTCAGTTTTATAAACACCTCTGTGAGAAGAGAAGATGCTGTTATCACCATTTTACAGATGAGGAGCTGCAGTACAAGAGAGTTTAAGGTCAAAAATGTCCACTCAATTTAGCTACATTATTGGAAACACCTAGAACTTGATTTTTCAAAGCATTATACGACACCATATATACTGGAAGCACTACTAAGACAGACTTCAGTACTCAGTATTATGCCAGATCAAATTCCAAGATTTCCTCTTGATTTCAGCCTGCAGAAAGAGGAAAGCTCAAACTGTGGGAGAGCTATAGATTGAGGTGCCCAGTGCCATGCAGAAAGGCAGTGGCAGCGGAAGGGGCAGAGCTCAGGTCTCTCCCAGGATGTCCAACAAGGCCTGATCAGGGGCACTTGACAGTGGCAAGAAGGTGTGCCATGGTCAGGAAAATGATGGTCAGCTAAAATTGAGCTTTTTGTAGGAAAAAGGTGATGTTAATGGATTTCCACATTACCAGCAAATTGAAAGTCCAAGCTTATACTGTAATAGTGATTGCTGTATCCAGGGGAAGGAAGGAGTGTTTGAATTACCAGATAGCAGCACTTTTCAGGAACTTGTCTCATCATCCTGGCAAGGTACGGGGAAAAAAAAAATCCCAATTTTGAGCTGGTGTAAGATAGAAGCCCCTATTCAGCTCTCTATGTAACTGCCTGCACTTGTGCTAACCCACTTTTTGTTTCCTGTACTTCTCTGCCACGCTCTTTGCACACTTCCCAGACTCTACATGCATCACCCTCATAAGTTACTCAGCCACGATTCACCCTCAGCGATTGACCATCCTGCATCCCAAATGAAGCACCAGTCCTTCAGGGAGAATAAAAAGGAAATACATGATCGTATAATGAAAGGCTGTTTCGTAATATATAAGTACCAGATGTAGGATTGAGTCTGCCTAATTTAAGGTCCCAGTTTGTATCTATAATTTAAGTGCCTTGCAACTCAGTCCTGGGAGATGGGGCTGAGGATCCCTGTGTGACTGACTGGCAAAGAGAGGTGGGTGCCTTTGGATATCTCCAGAGGGAGACACAGGCTGCTGCAATCCAATGCCTGTGGTGGGCTGGTGGTGGAGCCAGCTCAGCCTCTTTTCCCTGCATTTAATGTTTGATTTTTTTCTCTAGTTAGTTTGCTCTTTGGGGTTCCTGGGGCTCTGTTTTGGACATGGGTACAGCACTCCTGGAGATGCAGATGTCCAGAACTGGGCTGAGGATGCCTGAAGAAGCAAAGGCTTTGGGAAGACCTTAGAGCACCTTCCAGTACCTGAAGGGGATTCACAAGAGAGATGGAGAGGGACTTCTGACAAGGGCATATAGTGACAGGACAAGGGGAAGGGCTTTAAACTGAAAGAAGGTAGGTTTAGATTAGATATTAGCAAGAAATTCTTTACTGTTAGGGTGGTGAGGCAGTGGAAGAGGTTGCCCAGAGAAGCTCTGGATTCCTCATCCCTCAAGGTGTTCAAGGCCAGTTTATATGGGGCTTTGAGCAACACAGTCTAGTGAAAGGTTCCATGCCCATAGCAAGAAGGTTGGAACTAAATGATTTTTAAAGGTGCCTTCTAACACAAACCATTCTATGATTCTCTGCTGCACTGCACAAAGGTGCTCTGAAATCCCACATAGATTATGTTCTCCCCACACAAGCACATCTCCTGCTTCCCAATTCTTGGGGGTGGGGAGTCAACCAACCTGCTGCAGCCGCTCAGCCTGGGAGAGGGCGTCCAAGCAGTTTACACAAGACGTCATTAAAAGCCACAAGAAAGCAGGGGTTTGCGATAAGAAAACAGACAGGATCTAAATTAAACATTATATGCAAGGTACTGATCATTAGTTTATAAAACATGTTCTTACTCAAAGAGAAGGAAAGATCTTGATGCATTTCTGTCTGTGGTTCCTGTCCTAATGTGCACAGGTTACACTGTGCACAGCGAGACCTCAGTAATGACCCCTTCTCTGTTTTTCCTAACTCAGTGACATTTGCCTGTTTCTTAGAGGCAGATGGAATTAATTTTTCAATCTCTCTCCACTGTGGACCCCTTCTGTCTATAGACTCTGTTGAATTGTTGTGGATTTTGTTACACAGCCTGTTTGACACCACGGGTCAGTGAAAATGAATTTTTCCTCCTGAATTCCCCCTTTCTTATTTTTCTACAGGTCTCAGTTGCATTCAAGTTGTGTCTTTACCAAGTGCCATACAGAGTCTAACACCACATGTATGTTAACTGCACTTCAATTCACAGACAGATGAAGCATCGAATGAGAAAGGGCTCATTTAAATTCTGCGTTATAATGGAGTGATAGATCCATACAGTCAAAATCATGAGTCATTTTTCTTCCCTAATGGTGTTGGCTTGAAAACTATATTAACAGAAAGGTTGTGTTTTGTTGTGTTTGGGTTTTTTCTTTTATACTTTTCATCTGCATTTTGGAATTTTGCATTTAAAGGTTGGGAACTTTAATTCCATGCTTTCTGGAGTTAGGTTTTAAAAAAGATGAGGCACAAAGCTGTAGGGCACATATGATGTGTTTAAAATATAAGGAATTCCATCCTGCTGTGCATTTCACCAAAAAAATACCTGATATATGCTGTATATAGTCCATGCTCTGTTTAGGTCATCCTGTTCCATAACAGACTGTATGGACCTATCACAGCTGTGGGGAGAATAAGAGAGCTCCCTAATAAAGTTTGGTCAATCACATATTTTAGCTCAAACCTTATTCACCAGACCACCCTTCCCCTAGTTCTTCAGTTACTGAAACCAGCATTTTCTGTCACGGTCATCAGTCAAGAGCACTTCAGTCCAAACTTGATTGTCTAATGTGACCTCTGTAATATTTGGAAAGTCCTTGACAACTTCAAATGTTGTATAAAGCAAAAAAAACGGGGGCAATTTTTCACCACTTCTGTGATAAATGGGATAAAAAAGAGCAGAAAAGATGCAGTAACAAATGGTTTAGCATTTGCCAGCGTATGAATCAGGAGTCCTTGTCATGATAAGCTCATGAGCATCTCTCATATGCCACTTAGACTGAGTTAGTACAGATACTTATATTATTGTATCTGTGTTTTTACTTAAAAGAGATGGGATCCATTTCTCTCTACAAGGGGAAAATTGTCATGTTATGAGACAACCCCATCATACAAAAAATGAGTTTTGTGGTAGAGTCACAGTGTCTGAAGCATTTGGCAATGTTTCCTTAGGAAGTGCTGTGACCCAACAGCAGCAGGTCTGTAAAGTGAAACATCTGGTGCCAAGGGCCTCTCATACACTAGAGTAATTTCAAGGCATTTGCTCCAGACAAGCTTTAGCCACATCCCATAAACTATCTGGTCAATCAATATTTGGAGCACATCATGTGTGTTCCTGCAATGCATCTGCATGATATTTCATGAGGCTCACCTGTAAAGTACCCAGGTTATGTGCTTCAAGACCACTTTGTGGGGTGAACCACACATTGGTTAAGTGGAGACAATCAGAAAATTCACTCCAAAGGAGTATTCCCCACATAAAATCACACATGACTTTCCACATGCTCCTTGTTGGCAAGATGCAGTGGTTGGGCCAGGTAGAGAGGACTGGCTCCAGCTTGTGCTTTCTGGCAAGGGCTGTGCTCCCTTCATTTGGCAATACCTGTGTTGCAGGTCCCCAGGCTGGTTAGAGAGTCTGTTGTCTCTTCTTCTGGATCTGTTACAAGTTGGGTGGTTCATGGCTTCACAGATGAGAGTTGCTAGAGCAGAGCATCACTAATCAACAGGGCTTGTCCTGCAAATCTCACTGAGAATGAGGTCACTCAGGTACTTAAAAAAAAAAAAGAACAATATGGTCTAGAAATGAACAGGGAGTCAAAACAAAAGCAGGAGAAACCACCTTAGTCAGTAGTCCTAATTGATAAAAGCCCATGAGCTCCATCCTTTGCTCTGGCTGTGACATTGGCCGTGGAGTCAGCCAAGGGGTATAAAACTGGATCAAATTCATCTGAACTGATAAAGACTAAAGTCACTGTGGATGACTTGATTTGTTGGTAACACCTTCAGGCTGCTGTGAAGTTTCAGCTGGTGTGGGTATGGATGAGCATCTTTCTACATCCACTCCAGATGCTGGTACAGGTCTTAGCACTGCTGTACAGTTTTCAGTAGCCATTGTGGTCCCTCAGAAGGTATGATTTCAAGAGATTTCTCAGGCTTTTTGCTTTTCTGAGTCAAATTTACTGGCTGGTGGAAATAAGTTTGTTGTAATCAAGCTTGCAAATATGTTGCTTCCACTGATCATACTGTAAACATGAATGGACTTTTGTCCGTGTTTTATAGGAGTATGGGTCTTAAAGTTATGGACATTAAAGATTGTTGAACAGGGTTTGCAAGATAAAATCTACAAGATGCAGCACTAGGACAAACTAAGAGTCATATGAAATAGTCATTCAGAGTTTGACAGTGATTTTGAAGATCAGAGTTGTGCAGTGATTTTGCAGATGAAAAGGAGAAGGCTGATTATTGCATGGCTGCTTTGCTAAGTCAGACGTGGACACACTCTCTTGGATGTAATCTGAGCAATTTTAAGATGCCCCTGATGATGATGGACCCCACCCCGCAGCCTCAGTTGCCTAAACAGATGTTGTGAATGCCCCTACACATCTCAGTTCATCTCAGTATGAACTCAGTCAGGTTTAATAACCTTTTGCCCCGTAGCAATCCTGAGTGAGCCGAGAGTTATTTTTAATCACACGTGGTGCCTCTCACTACAAGTGATCCATGCAGCCCCAAAGATCAGCAGGCATCAGTCATCTACAAACCGCTCACACACCATATGAAAAATGTAGCTCATGACCTCCTGCTCCCTGAAGAATTGTCGATATTAAAAGCAATCCCACAATATTCAGTGGTACCGGCAGAGGTCAGATCACACTGGCCCTTGCTAATGCATTGTGTCAGTATTTCTTTAGTGACCTCATCAGTCCTCTAAGAATTATCTTTCTTTAAAAGGTGTCATGTCTGTCTCCTCATGAAGAAAACCTTCTGGATGAGATTTGATCTTGCATGTTCCCACATCTAAGAGGAAAACAATATCATGAAAGAGGCAATCTGACCCCTTTAACTCAGGGGGATTTTAACTTTGAAACTTAATGACACTTTAATTTCTACCTGTCCTTTAAGAGAGGGAAATACAGCCATTCTGAGACTGTGGGTTTCTGAGAGGTGTGTAAGGGAAGTACCAGGAGGTGTACACGTTCAAAAATGCTAAAAACGTGTCTGCAAGCATCCAAGCTGAGATTCAAGAGCAGATGGTCTTTGAGAACGAGGGATTGGCAACTGCGTCACCAAGTCCTTGAGTTCAGTGTGTTGTAGCAAGAGTGATTTTTACTCAGCTCACATTATCCATCTGAAAGTGTGTATGTGTGTGTATTTAAATAAAACATGATTACATTTACATTTGCGTACTGTAAAGCTGGTTGGTTTGGCTTTCAGACTTTGGCATTTTAACCAAACTAAATAAACATTCTCAAACTTTCTTAAATGTATAATGCAAAAATGGTGGAAAAGTTAAATTTTCCATAAGCCCTACCTTTCCACAGAGATCCAAGCTACCATTTTAATTCTGCCATCATGTCTTTGAAGCTGTCTACTCCACATATACATCCTAATGTCACAGGTAGGAAATAAATTTGGAGAGGGTTAGATCTGTTTGTTTTCCATCTTCTATTTGTTTGGGGTTTGTATTCCTGCAGTTATTTTCATTGTTTTATTTGAAACAGCAGGGCATTTATGTCTATAAAACTGAGGATTGTATTCTCTGGGGCTTTCAGAAAAAAAAAAAAAAAAGAAAAAAAAAGAAATTCTGTAAGATTTGCAGTACAATAATTCTTCGTTCGCAAAGCCTAGCCATGACAATGATGGAAGCTGGCAGTTCTCAAATAGTATGAAATTATTTTAGTTTAGTCTCATTCTTCTGATCTCCTATTCATCTACCGCCCTCCCTTAGAGTCAGGTATTATCTGTGTTTTTTTCCTGGTGTTCCTCTGACACTGTTATTCTCCACTTGACAAATGCAATCAAACTATAGAGGAGAGCAGATCTGGTAAATCAAGGTACTTAAGATGAGAGTTGATTTCAGAAAACAACCAGAATTTTTCGTTGTTTTCAGACAAAACCCACAGAAGGTCATATGTGACTTTTCAGCCACTACTCCCAGATCATTACAGACAAGCTATGGTTGTGGGAGAGGAAGAAAATTGTCACAATTGTATTTCTATCACCGTATGATTTGGATTTCCCCCTGAAGAAACAGTTTGGAGTTTCTAATTACTGCTGATTACGCATTCACAAGAGAGGTTCTTTGCAGAAGCACATATCTTCATGCCCTCTCCTACAATACACACATTGTGAAGAAATAATTGCACAAAACAGCTGCTTCCGATTTCCGCCAGACTGGCTGCTCTAGGGAATGACAGCTCTTGAGAAGCCACATAATGCAGGCCCCTCTGACCATGTCACTCCAGTGGATTTGAGCACAGCTCCATCCCTCACCTCCCTGAAGACCAGGACATTTCGCAACCCCTCTGTTCAAATCAACCTCCAGTTGCACCAGTGGTCAGCAATTTGCTCTCGCAGACCTTTCAAGGATAGTCTGTGAGGTTCATGGACCTTAGATGTGATCAGCAGGGACCTGATGGTTGATTTCTGGCTTCTCCTTCAGATCTTGAAAGGGTGGCATTGGCATTGCTCCTTTGGGATGACTTGGAGACAAACCTTACAGAGAGGGGTCCCTCGGGGGATCCCAGGTTTTGATTCATGCCACTGGAAGTGATTTTTTTTGCTTATATGACCCAAAGACTCTACAGTCATGGTCCCTCCATACAGAAGTGGGACAACAGTCTTGAGCAAGTTTTGCAAACCTCAGAGGTGAAAAACCCCTACGTGGGCAGCTTGTAATAAGGTGCTGCTGCTGTGTTTGGGATGGAAACTGCTGGGTAAATAGATAATTTGGTATCAGGGTTTGTGAGCCATGGAAAGGTCCAATGCAGACCCATCTATTTAATCAGGCTTCCTCATGGAAAGTGCCTTGATGATTTGGGGGAATGTTTTCTACACTGCAAATGTTAAATGACCCTTGATAAATAAGGAAAGCCTATTAACAGGCTGCTCTGAAAGCAATCAGCCTTAATTATCTCAAAATACAGGGTTTGCCAGACAATAAAAACCTGTTATTTATTTTAAAAGTTTTGAAAACATCTGTAAGCTAAATATATTTTAATATGTATTTGTGTGCTTACATGCCCATGTATGTGGTGATTATTCAAAGAGAATGGACTTTTGCTTCTCATTTCTGGTATTTCTTCCCTTTTTGTGGCTCTGGTTGCATTTTCTGACTGCGTCAGTTCAATGCTTGGTGTCAGCAAAATGCATTTTTTTCCTCTGCATTTTTGAGCTTTTGAGGGAAGATTTGTTCTCACCCTCCAAAACAAAATCCTCACCCACAACTTACATGAGAATTCTTTGGTGCTGCTTATTCAATATAAATGCACAGAACTCTAGATCTGAACCCTCCCCTGTTTGCCAGTCCAAGCACTAATTCTCCCGTCTAATAAAACTTTGTAAGAGGTCAGAGTCGAATGCCACATCTAATCACTGATCAACCCATAATGAATTGTGTATATTAGATTAACACACTCATGCTTTTATTTCGCTGTAAACATTCTTTTTTTTTTCTTACAAAGGGGAATAAAATGTAGCATACTTTTTGTTGGTGTTATCAAGGATAAGGCATGGAATTATTTCAATTTTTTAAAAAACAACCAAAATGCTGCCTTTTCCAGCTGCAGGATTTGCATAGACAAAATGAAAGTGCCTATCTGATGGCTCATGCTGAGCACGGCATTGCATGCAGTCATTAGTGATCAAAATCTTTCTAATTCAGGTGTTAAATTTTAAGTGACTGTGCTGATTAATACCAAATAACACAAGGCAGGAACGACTGGATTTTGTTCACGAGAGACTGGCTGCTGTGCAGATCCAGTGCTGCCACGGCACCCTCATTAAGCATAGCTCAGCTGTGCTGCATCCCCCTCCAAAATCCAATGGTGCAATCCCCATTTCCAGCCTTATATGCCATTCTACCCAGTATTCAAAGCACTGTCTTGCACGGGAGTAGCTAAACCAGTTGTCAAGCTTTATCTTTCCTTCTCTTTTTTGGTCTTTTTGTTTGTTTGTTTGTTTTTGTGAATGAAAAACCTTTTGTTTGTTCCTAAAGATGCAGAAGGTAAGGAGGAAATGTCCACCACTGCCATTTCCACGCTCTTCCCTTCTGATGGCAAATACTTTGCCTGAAATCGCACACCTCTCGTGTCACTTGCATGTATTTTGTTAGCAATGTCAGTCCTAAGGAGCAGGTCAAGAAGAGCATTGAAAGCTTGACCAGCTGCTGCTCCGGGTCAGTAGAGGCCACCCAACTCCTGGCTCCCCTTATTTACCCATCTGCTTGAGCCGCTGTCTAACTGGATTAAGTGATCCAATCCATCATGTTTGCGATAATCTCACTGTAGCAATTGATTGGAAAAGAGTAGATTAATGTAGCCTTGTGAGCCCCACTTTGCTCTGGCTCATGATACAGCCACTTGCTCCATGGCTGTGGCCAAGCCGTTTTTGAGACCGTGGATGTTAAGGTTTGTTCCCTACTCTCTTCCCAGTCACTGAAGAGCTTGCCAGGCTGACAGTGGTCACTGGAAGACACTGCTCTTCATACTCCTGCCATTGATAGTCACCAAGGTGCTGACTATCATGTTGAAATGTAGATTTATTTTATACCTAAAACACAATTTACTAAAGACGAGGCTAGTCATGCCTTCATCCTGACCCTAAATATCATTATGCTTACCCCAAAGTAATTAATTTTCCCTAAAATGCCTTTAGCACTATTTGTTAACCTGAAAATAGATAAAATCATTTATTTACAAAACCCAAAGAGGACAACACAGGTGCAAAGCTGGTAATCCACACCATGAGCATGCACTTAGATTATCCCTAGTGGCTTCTCTTCGGCTCCATTATCCTCTCTTGGTGTTCTGTCACCTTGAGGATGCTTTCATTGGATAGAACCTTGGACTACTGCACCACATTTGACTATATATCACATGTAATATATTTCACTGTATAGTCTAGACCAAAGTTCATTTAGGTTTGACTCTTCTCACCTCACTAAGGGCACAGGACACTCTTGTCCTTCCCTTCATCCATGTCCTACACACTTTGGCTGTGCTCATGTCCCTTGAGCATTCGCCCAAGCAGTTCAGCCCTGCCAACAAGGGCTGGAGGCAATTCTTCTGACCTAATTCAGGACATCTTAAAATTAGACATCTAATTCTGGGCTACTCACCCTCCTGTCTCCCTATGGTCGATCAAAAGTAGTAGGTGTCTCCAGCAGGTGGTTCATCTCAGCCCAAAATTGGCATCTAAGATCATATGAGTGGCCTCTGGACACCTGTGGCTAGAAGAAAGCATAGCGTGAGGTGACTAACTTAAAATTAAACATCTTATTTTGTCATGCCTGAGTTCAGATGAGAAAAATCATTCCCTTAATGACTATTTTAATTCAGAGTAAGCCTAGGTCACTCCTTCAGGCTGGACTTGGGAAAGCTCTGCCTTGGATGTGAAGTCTTTCCAGGGCTTATTGGGGTTTGGGTTTTTTTCAGAGCCAGATGATGACTTCCCTTTTTTTGGATGGAGTAAAGGGAAGAAAAACTTTGGGGACCTGCCCCTTTGTCCCACTGTGGTTGTGGGGCAGAGGTGAGGGTCTGGGAGGTCAGTCAGGGCCCCATGAGACAGGTAGGTCTCTCCCCCAGTTAAACTCTCAGGTGCCTGGGTGCTGTGAGAGGCTCCTTTCTCCACCTGTAGAGACAGATGGTTTAACACCGCTCTGTGTTGGCACTGCAGATCAACTCCACCATCCCTGAAAAAACAGTTTGCTGAGAGCCCCTGGGCCACCATCAGAGGCTGTGAACTTCCTACCTGATAAGCAGTGATGACAACCTGGGTGAGGTGGCAGCTGTACCTGACTGCTGAGCCTGAGCTCACATGACTGCAAGAGAATTAATCCCAGACAGTGAAAGCACATCGCGTGCGACTGATTATTCACTGTGGGAAGCAGAACAGGTGGTCTGCTGTCAAGCAGAAGGACAAGTGCTTTACCCTCTTAGAGGCTGGAATTAAAAAAAAAAAAGGTATTTCTTATTCTTTGGCTGCTCTGACAGAGTGCAGGTTTTTCTGAGCTCCCTTGGGTTGTTCAGAATTGGGGAATACAGGGGTCCTTTGCACCTCTGATTCTTCATCCAACACAGAATACAGCCAAGGCTCAGTGCTGTCCCAGGGAAGCAGTGGCAGTGCTGTGTCCATACAGGCAGTAGGAGGGGGGGAAGAGGGCTGTGTTGCCTTTCCTGCCTTCTCCCCTCTTGTATAGCAAGCCCCGCACAGCATGCAAGTAAATATATTTTTATCAATTGCAAGAGGTAATGTAGGTGAAAATGTTATGATCAATGGCCGACAGGCTTGCACAAAAAAAAAAAAAAGGAATCAAAAAAAGCCTGGCGGGATTTAAAAGTGCAATGGATTTTAATGTATTTCTTGTCCCTGTATTTAGCTTTCATGTGTTGAAAGCAGGCAGGAGAAACTGTTAAAGGTGCAATTGGTGGCAATTGTCAAATTGTAACTCAAATGGGAAAAGCAGAGTGGGTCAATAGAAATAAATAAGAGGGATGGTCCCCCAGGTGGGATGGAAAAGCCAGTGTTTTTGTTAGTCTGAAAATAAGCTATTTCTCCCCCAATAATCAAGAGTGTTTTGTTCTATAGACAAACACAGGTGAAGTTGTAGTTAAGTGACTTAGCCTAAGATTGCTCATTGTCCAGTGCACCACAGTAATTGCATAAACCCAAACTGCTACAAAATGAACAGCAAAGGAGACTCTCCTGGTTGCAGTTCTGAGTGCTGCCAGATTGAATGCCCTTGATTGAAATATGCCACACACAGGAGCATCTTTTCCCCACAAACCTCTTATTAGTCCTATATGACTTGTCCCAGAGATTCACATTTCCTACTAGTACTTACCTTCTTCCTGATCAGGCTGTCTGGTGACACGACTGGAATCTTCTCTAACTAGAGCTTCTCCAATCAGTGCAAAACTTCACATGCACCCCAGGCTAACCTCTACAAAGTCTACACCTCTCCCAAGAAAGGATGCTGGCTCATCACTCCTACCAGGGTGAACTCCTCAAATCATTTTCACTCCTCAGTGCAGACAGATTTGACCTCTGGCCTTTAGATGTCAAAGGCTATGGCCTGACACCATTGTTCTGTCTAACTTCCACTTCATTTGATCTGTTTATATGGCCACTATTTTCCACATCATTGACAAGGCACTGGGTGGGTTATTTGTCACAAGGCTGACAGTTATAGACTGTAATGTCTATAAATAGCCCCTGTTTTTTAAGGTAATCAATGGAAAAATGAGTCTCAAAGTCTGAGAGGTTACAAATAAAGGTATTTGCTCCTGCCTTTTGCAGGCACAAGGGGCAGGGGTCTTCACTAGAAACAACAACACAAAACATTTATTTCATGGGCCTCCTGTGAGCTAAGACCTCAGCTTATACAGAGGAACAGTAGCTCTGTTTGTGACGCAAGGGCTACCTCTTCATGCCAGACTTGACTTTTTCATCACAGACACAGACAACTGTGCTGTGAAGTTGTGCTACCCTCATAGGATAGGGTCTGTTCCATGTGCACGTGTATGAGGTACCCCATAACTGTGGGACAGGGCCAAAAAGCCCAGTGTACAGTATGGGTGCTTGCAGGGAGGAATAAGGATATGGATCACTCTGCTTTCCAGCAGTGAATAGATTTTCTTCCTAAGCTGAAAGTTGGACCCTTGTGTTTAACAGCTATAAAAGGACTCAACTACTCTATTTCTTTCTTTCATCTGTTACCTTTTGAATCACTTAAACCATGTGCTCCATGGTATCTTTTTGCAATAGGTTTCAGTTTAATGGCATACCATAAGAAAAGTACTCTGTTAAGTTCATTTTAAACTAATGCTCGGTGATATTGTTTCATGTCTAGAAGTTCCTTTGTTATGAGAAACAAACCACTACTATTTTTCTATTGCTCTTTGTTGCACTGTTTGTGATTTTACAAACCATTATCTTTAGCTTCTCTTTATCGCTTTTACAAGCCCAAAAGCTCTCTATTCCATTTCCTCTGTTTTGTGGAAGTCCTTCTAAACCTTTGATCATCTCTGTCTCTCATCTTTCTCTCTCTTTTCTCTATTTTTTCAAGACAGAGTCATCAGAACAGCACAGAATCTTCAAAATAAGGGTGCACAGAGATTTCTACAGTGGAATAATGAAGTCTGCATTTCATTCTCAACCCTTTCCCTTAAATTTCCTAATGTTCATTTTGCCTTTCCTACCACCACTGCCGTTGCTGTGAATTTGGTCTCCAATCTTCTCCAGCTCTATCCGGAGGAGGCTGGGATTCCACGGGGTCTCAGTGAAGGCTTTCTTAGTCCGTGGAGAAAACAAAAGGGAAAGCAGCACTCACAGTGCGTGGGCTGAAAGAGGAGCTGTTACATATTGCATGCACACTATGGGCTTTTTATGGCCTCATTAAAGTCAGTGGGAACTTGCGGGGGCATCATCAAGGTATAAAAATATTGCACACTGCTTAGATGGCGATTTTGCCTGAGCAGTGGCTGATCCTTTATGTGACCCCTGAGCTAGGTGTAACTTACCACTTAGAATCATAGAATCAAAGGATGGTTTGGGTTGGAAGGGACCTTAAATATCTTCTCATTTCGATCTCCCTGCTGTGGGCAGGGACACCTTCCACTTGAACAGGTTGCTCAAAGCCCCATCCAAACTGGCTTTCAGAGATGGGGCATTCAGAGCTTCCCTGGGCAACCTATTTCAGTGCCTCACCACTCTGACAGTAAAGAGTTTCTTCCTAATATCCAATCTAAATCTACCCTCTTTCAGTTTACAACCATTCCTCCTTGTCCTATCACTACAGGCCCTTGTCGAAAGTCCCCCTCCTGCTCTCCCTGGAGCCTTCTCTTCTCCAGGCTGAGCAGCCTCAACTCTCTCAGCCTGTCTTTACAGGAGAGGTATTCTAGCCCTTTGATTATCTTTGTGCCTTTCCTTTTTTCAGGAAGGAAAGCAGAAACTGAGAGTAGTACGAAGATTTCAGAGATCGTGACTGTCTCTCATTCGATCATATGTATCTGAGTGCAAGGAATGAGAAGCAGACAAGGGAATTCTTGGCAATCCGCCTTATGTGACACCCCAGTCAACAGGTCTCTGTGTCTGTCTCTGTCTGACTTTATCTTTTCCTCAATCTTGCAACTTCACACCAAGCTGGGAGTCTGCCAGGAAGGTTGTGAGCTAACTAGGTGACAGCGATAGTGAGACACAATTGCAGAAGCTGTAATAAGCAGTATTGATTTTGAATAAACACGTGAGTAATATTGACTTGGAGGAGCTGTGTCTTAATAAGGGGAAGGACTGACTGAATCCAAAGGATGGAAAAGTAAGTAAGTCCCTTTCTGGATCTGTGTAAGGCAGGTTTCAGTCACAGATATGAAATCACAATCTGTTTTCAGCATCCTTTTTCTCTGTTGGCAGATAAGAACCACAGGCTTTGCAATTGAATGAAGAACAAAAAAAATTCAGATGGATTGTTAGAGGACCAGGGACAATGAACAGAGCAGCATAAGGAAGGGATGAGTGAAACATGGTCCAGTGTTTGAGAAGAGGTGGACATCTGAATGATACTGAAATGTTAGAGGGAAAGAGGATAAAGTTTGGGTGCAGGAAAAAAAGCTCACAATGAGATTGTAATTTTTATAAGTAATTAAAAAAAAAATCCAAACCCAAAACCAAACCCCTCTCCCCCACTGTTTCAGATTCACACCCTCAGGTCCCTTCAGGGTAAATGGAGATATGCCATGGACTAAGTGGACTTTGGATTGCTCACAACTCATGAGAGTTAGTAGCAGTGAAATCAGTCAGATGAGACACAATGGAAAATTATCATGTTGCCAGCTTATTCCTGGAATGAAGGCAGGAGTGTCTTAACATATCCCATTTCTTGATGAGCAGATTCCAGACTTTTGGATCAAGGATCCAACTCACCTTTGAGACTTGCTTGGGCTACCTCTCTGTCCAGGCAGATAGCCATAGGAAGGTTTCTGTGCTGGGTGCTGCTATAAAATTACTTTGGACCATTCATGCAAGCCCCAGAGATCACCAGTGGCCCATGGGCCTCAACATGGGACCCTATCCCCCGATATCCCACGGATATGTGGATTATATTATGAGCAGTAATACCAGGGATGCCTGGCACAGAAGTAAAGAGATTGAGCTCCTTTGCATAAAATCACACAGAAAGGAAAAGTAGGGCATCTGGGAGGCAAAACCTCCGTTTCTTACAACTCCCTAGTTGTTCTTTCTGTATGGCAGCAAGAAGGCTGCTGTATGCAACAGGGGTCTTCGGAAATGAGGGCATTCCTTCTGCACATGCATATTCAAAGATTAAAGAGAAAGCTTTGAAATATTTCCAGAAAAGGGGTCAATTATGTAGATTTTACATGGCTTGTTATTAAGGCCAAAACTCACATCGTTTTTACAAGGGCTGGAGGATACCAAGTCAAAGATGTAAGGGCTGGAGTCCAGATTTGCCTGGAAGAAGGGAGGGAGAATCAAAACATTGTTAATTATATCCTCTCAAGAAAGGGCTTGTGGTGCTAGGAATTCATCCCAAGAGGGTAATTTCAGGGCTACAAGTTGTAATATATATTATTGCTGGTCTAAGCAGGAGTAGGAAGGAACTCCAACTGTGGCACCTTCGGTAGCTTTTTGCAGGGAACTCTACTGGTAACTTAAACAGCCTGTTCTGGGGAATATGATATCCTTTCTCCAAGCTGTCTGACGTCTTCAGCACCAATACAATAGTGAGTTGAAAGAAAACTGGTCAATAATGATTTCCATGGACTTTGCAAACTCTTTGATTAATTTTATTACAAAGGCTCTCAAAGAAACCAGAGGCATTTGTTGAAAGGTAAAGTATTGTGTCATTGATTAAAAAACTGGCCAGAACAAAAAACCAGAGCAGGAATGACTAGTTAGTTATTACAATGCCAAACACATAACAAAGGGCTATCAAAGGGAACATATTGGCCATATTGCCATGGATAAATAAAAGGCTTCATTTAGAGGAATTAAGACTATTATATTTCTTTTATGTCCAACAAAGGCTCCAGAAATATTACTTTTCTAAGTTAATATCATACACATTCATAGGTTATTAGAAGGCTACTGAAAATACAGTGTCTTGAAGGAAAGAAGGAGCTGGGTTTTATGATGTCCTTTCTAGTGTTTGGTGTGTTTCTTGAGTCTGGGAAGGAAGGCTGGCTCTTGGTGTTGGAAAAGTATTTTTGCATTCACAGTTTTCATAGTGCAAAAAAGAGAATAGAGAATAGGTAGGAACAATCAACTCTTTATACCTGGACCAAAAATTCACAGTAGGTACAATGTTATATTTGGATGGCAATGAAAACTTAAAATCCCAATAGAGCAGCTTGCTATTCCACAGCTGATCAAAAAATTAACACATAAAACCATTTTTCAGTGGAATAGCAGATTTCAGCTAAAGATTTCAAGACCATGAACAAGTATCACTTCCCATGAGAAAATACCCAGTTTTCTTAAAAAGCTAAAACATCTGGGCCTAGATAGTGTTTTTCAGAGGAAATTTTGTGTCTTATGATGTACACAGCTTGCATCAGAGGGATGAACATTTTCTGATCAGCTTTGTAGATCCTACTGTTCCTGACTTCTTAGTATGAATCAGCTAGGAGCATGGAAGTGCTGGGACAGTGGTATAACACTTTTCTTCTGGAGATTTCAAAACATTTCACAAAGGCACTGATGTCTCTTTAACATTGGAAGACTGCGGAGAAGGAGAGCTGAAGGAGCTGCCTAAAGCCAGTGTGAGGCTTTAGGAGGAGACCATGGAAGGAGACCTTCATGTCCTAATTCCCCACGCAGGTGACCTTTCCAGTAAATTGTGGGGTATGTTATTATCAAATGAAAACCTCTGAGCTGATTTTTCAGAGTTGGCAAAAAGAGACAATGAATAGTCACAATTAGAAAGCTAACTCTGACTTTTTCAAAAGAGGAAAAATATAGGACCGGCCATTTATCTCCAAATTGAATCGAAGACTGTAGAACTCTGCGTGAGCATTGTTATTTTCCTTTATCAGCAAGGCATTGTTTTGTTGCATGAAATCTGTATGTTCAATAGATTTGATTTTCCAAGCAGCTGGGTTATCTTGCGCTGCGAAGGCTCTCTCTTAATCTCAGTTGCTGTGCTTTTCTCAGTGCCGTTCCCAGCTGCTCAGAAATGAGCACAGTGCTTTCATCTGTCTTTTCGTGCTCTTATTAGGTGTGACAGTTTCAACAATACCCGTATGTAGGAAAATACACAGGTTTTAATTTGTTTTTTCTTTTTAAACGTGATTGTGAAAGAATATGGGCAAAAAGGTGTTGCTTTTAAATAATGGAAGTTCTGCCATGATCACACACTAATGACACGTTTCTTCAGAAGGGTAGGCTTTTTTTTTTTTTTCCAGTTTGCTCTAACACATATTTGCAGCCAAAGCTTATTTATCCACAGGAGACAAGGAAACAGAAGAGAGCTGAAAGTTGCAGAGTTAGGCCATAGGTGCTTTTCAAGTGATGGTGATGCACAATTAGGATTAATATATGTATCTGACCATTTGGCTTCTTGCAAACATCTTTTGACACACTAGACTGTTGATTAACTACTTTTCTTCCTGTCCTAATAAGCCTCTTTTTTGTAAAGAAACCCTCCTCATGACATGAGGGGGCCATGATTTTAGTGTACCCTTATTGGCATGATGGAAGTACCAACACAACAGAAGAGAAAGGGGGAGCAAAATTGCTTTGGAGGATGGGATGCTTAGTGGAGCACTCTTTGCTCTGAAACTAAACAGTGTTCAATGTTACAAAGAAGTGCTTAGAAAACCAAGCTGGAAATGCCTGAAAATTAGTATCAGTCTTGCAGCTCTCCTGGACACTGAGCAACTGCAGTGGGAGACACAGATCTCTACAAAAGATTTCAGCATGTGGTGTGTTGTGATTTGGCTCGAGTTTGCACCTTTCAGTGCAAGGAAGTGTTTCAAAACCTGGCCCCTGTGAAGGCAGGACCAAGGGTTTTGTTGTCCAGAAAGGACCAAGCATGCTAAATCTTGAGATATGATGAAGTGATGCCCATACACAGCCTTGGTCCAGACATTTTTCTGCTTGCAGTTCTGGGGAAGTAAGAGAAGGGAAAAGGGATATGGCAATGTGTTCAGGAGGGAGGATTAGATTTGCGAAGGTGCTCACATTTGCATTTCCTACCAATAGTTACAGCATGCAAAACAAGTTCCCTTTTGCGGAGTTGCCTGAGCTGCAGTGTTGTCAATGGTTTACCTGAACAGGCTGCACTGAAACCAGAGCGAGTGAGAAGTTATCACACATCCAGCTCAGCCAGCCCTGCTATAGGAGTGCTAACCTGGGTGCCAGAAAGTCCTTGTCCCACTGCTCTAAATCCAGCAGATCCCAGACAGAGCTCTGAGAAACCTGACATCAGGAAAACAGGAGGATATTCTCTTCTCTGGACCACAATCACTATCCTGTCTTTGCAACAAAATATATATGACAAGGAAATAGTGGCATTTTTGTAGAAAGAATGAAGATTTGCTCTGGAAATGTTACCATTTTGTCTAACCTAATGTCATTTGGAGAAGAGAGGGCTATTCACATCAACTGGAAATGTTGCCAACAAACTAAGACAGATGAGTAGGTACAAAGCCAGTCTGCATACTGCTCACTTTGAAGTATTTTCCTATTTTCTTATTGCAACCATATTTATGAAATATCCACTGAGTGTACAACTGCTGTGGGCTCTTTCAAAATCTAGCAAATGCAGTATTTGACCCCTGTATTTTAGAAGATGTAGTGATATTGAAATTTTAGATACCCGAGGCTACAATAAGGACTGTAAAATATTTTTCTTTTCTATGTGAAACTCGGGAAAGCAGCTGATCTGCACAACAGCCTATTCCGCATTCTTTAAGGATTATTGGTAAAGGTTTGATCTACAGCCCAACCCTCCTGAGCTGGACAGCCCAAGGCAAAAGAGGCCTTTGTGTAATGTAGTTTACTGAAGTTTTTTAACAAAATAGATCACCAGAAAAAGCGTTATTTTGCTAGCCCAAGTGTGCCTAAGGACTTTGCCTATATAAGAAAAACTGATTTTAAAAACCCCACAGCCAAGCAAAGAACAAAATACATGAAGTTACTTCTTATCAATGGTCTGGAAAATGACATTTCTAGCAGAAAGGGGAGTCCTGTGTTAGACTTTACCAGCAGATGAAAACCTATCCCTTTTCATGGCTGTTGGCTCTTTCTACTGTAACTTACTGCTCTTCATTTATTCACTTTTGATTTTCTTTTCCCTCGCGTGTTTTTCTTCTCTTAGGTGAGGTGGTTTTTCTAATCCAACATCTCCCAGACAGATAGGCACACCAGCTTTGAGGACTGGGAAATAGATTTGAGTTTGGACAGGCTGAGGAAGGGCAGGAGCTCCTAAATCATCCCATGAAACCCTAGTCTGCATGTCTGACACTGGTGCTTACAGACTGCAGTGCTACAGGATTTTTCCTTGGGTGAGACAATTAAACCCCCCCCCAGTTGGTTTTCACTAGTGGATAATAAATCCAATGGCGTTTCTAAGTAACCTTTTAAAATGAAGACCACTTAATTATCTGTGGGACACATATTTAGAGAAAATGTGTATAGTCTGTACATTTTTTTCAAAATGCAAGATCTTAAAGATATTTTTAAATGGCATTAAAAAAAAATCCTGTAATAGATTTCCAAATCTATGTGAGGTCCTGCAGAAATAAAAAGCGCCTTGAGGTGGAACTATAGTAACTCAGTAGTGATCAGCTCTGGCGGCCAAACACACCCTGAAGAGGAGGATGAAGGCCATGGTGTAGTGTGGTGTTCCCAGGTACAGACACAGCAAGGTCCTGGAGACCTTCTGAGGAGCGTATCAGCAAGGTGACTTCAGAGGACCATGTCTGGAGGAAGAGTAGCTCCAAGGGAAGTTTTAGAGAGATTAATTGTAGGGACAAGGGAGGCAAGGATAGGAACATACCTGCAGATTTGGCTCTCCAAAGGCAGATCCATGTAATAGAAGTGATTAATAATAGCAATGAGACAACACCATGTGGGAGTCAATGTCACAATATAGGTGCTGGCGTTGCTGGAGATCACTGCCATGTGAAAGGGAATGAAGTCAGTAAACATCTGAAGAGAATACTCTTGGTGATTTCTGCCAAGAAGTGGTTCAGTAACATCTCCTGAAATTAGACCCATTGCTATTGGTATTTCATTAATATTAAGAACTTATTGCTGGCAATATTTCCTATAATTTATGTACTCTGTTGGCTTAACCTAGGAGCAGCATCTCTCTTCTTCACTAGACCCTGCCCATACCTGATCTTACCTTTGGGCCCAAGGGGAGCTTACAAAAAGTCCGAAATATAGGGTCCCCTTCAGCTCATCCCACCTTTGAACAGCAGCAGTGAGCTTCCTGCCTCCTGATGTGTTTTTCTGACTGCTTTAGATCTACATCTATGACACAGACAACGAGAGATTGCTGTTCCCTTGGACATGCAGTGTTTGCCAGACAAAGGCTGAGCAGTGGGCTCCACCTGGGCTGCCCAGGTAAGTGTGCTGAGCTCAGGTGGCCTCACTCCCACTTTTCCACAGTCAGCCACAGGTGTAGCTGGTATTGGTGAGGATGTCCAAATAAGAGGTTAATCAGGACTATAAGGAGCAGCGTGCAAGTGATTTTTAGTTAGGGGGGGAAAAAGTGGATCTAAAAATGTATTTGTGCCTAACAGGGTTGATTTGCAGAACTAATCCTTTACATTTCTTTTGCATCTTCCATCTGTGATTTCATGGTTAATTGACTTATCCATGCAATGTTCCTCTGAGGTATAGATTATCTCCACTTTCAGAGTGATAAAACCGTGCGCGTAGGGGTTTGAGACACGACTTGCCCTAAGCCCTCGAGGGATTACAAAGCAGAGAACAGAGTAGACCTGGGTCCTTCCTCTGCACCCTGAAGGTGGGGTCCCTCTTCCCATGGAGATGCACAAGCTGTGATGCTCCGCATGTGTACAAGCCATCTCGCTGCACCCAGTGGACCTCAGCATTGCCCAGAATGCTCAGCAAGGATTTGCTGGGTTTGTCCAGAGCATGAGGCATGGAGGTGCTCTTGTTCCACACGTGTGAACCCTGAGGCACAAGTCAGGCCAGTGCTCATGGACAAATGCCATAGCCACCAGCCTGTGGTTGGATTTATTTTTAGTTATCCCAGTGTCAATAACTGCACCGCAGAACCGGCCGCTTCGATCGCGCTGATGCTTTGAAGATCAATGCTTGTAACAGTCCTGGCTACAGCTCTTTGAGGGAATCAAAGCTCCATCCTCCACTTGTGAGGCTGAACTTCATCCCTCTGGAAGCTGTGGAAGACTTTCACCTGTTACAGGTTAGAGTACATGCTTTGGGTTATGCCTGCGTAACTCCTGTAAGGACTAATAGAAGACAAGCATCAGCCTCCACTGGATCAATAGGAGACAAGCCTCGTGCTACAGATTTCTTTCCTTGACTAAACTGAATCCTTCCCCAGCCCTTTAGTTTTGTTTGCACAATGATGCTGCCTTTTTTATTGTTTTTAAAAAGCGAAGTAAGGTAAAGAGAGAAGGAGAGTTAAGAAGTGGTGATATCAAAAGAAATGCAGTAGCGGATAAAGAGCAGGTGAGGAAACACTTTACAGGAAATTTGGAGGAAAATTGGGTATCTAGCAGTCCTTACATCCAAGTGATGCTATGACTTTAGTGTCATGTTAATTAACTGTTTAATTTGTTGAACTTTGCAAAGGTAATCACCTTTGCAAATACCATGCACTACGGGCAGATTTCAGGCAGATTTCAGGAAACAGGTACAACTTTACACTATCTCTTCATACCACAATTTCTGACTTTTGCCCTATATTGTAGATCATCTACCATTATTTTAAAAAGTTCAGCTCTATCATCACAGTGACTGCCTTTCTTATTGCATGCAAGATACTTGAGATGGGCAGTCAGGGTGTTAGGATAATGAGCAGAAACCTTAATGAGATGCTGTCATCCTTACTTCTGCCAGGATTGTGGCATGGGAAGCACAAAAAAATGCATTTCTGTTAGGCAGCAAGGGCACATGTAACTTTTTCCTTATACAGGTCAAGGAAACTGAGCCTTAAAAGTGCCAGTTCATTCCACTTACTCTAAAGAAATTATAATGACCCAGCTGAGTTATAGCCAGCCACACTGTAGATATTTGAAGTTAGCTGAGATGAATCCCATCTCTGAAGATTGCCCTGTCTCAGTGAGTTTTGTTGTTGTTTCCAGATAAAGAAAGATTGGGGTCCCTGAATTTTAACAACATCTAATAGTGGCATGAAATCCAGCATCAAATATTAATTCAGATGAGACTTTGATGTAAGTGGGGATTGTTGCTTAGGCTGAAAACAGGCTGATGATATATATTCATTATATGTAGAAGCTCTCCTGTGCCTTGCTGGGGATGTTGTGCTGGCATCATTATGTTATATGTTTATTGACATTCTGGGAGATGGATAAATGTCCCATTAGCCCAGTAAGGATGGCAAAATGAGACAGCAGGGAGACCTAGGATCAGAAATATTCTCAAAATAACTTCTATGAGACTGTGGTACATGCAGTGAGAGGAGCACCTGAAAGAGGCTAACACCTCTGCAGACACTTAGAGCCCCTGCCCCAAGGAACTGAATCTGGGAGGTGAAAGGGTTTGAGAGGACCAAGAATTTAAATTAGCTGAATGGACCTCTGAGTCACTTTAGCTCTCACCTTCTTTTCAATGCCAGTGGTTAGAAACCACCACAACTGGGACATGCAGTGACCAACAGCTGAGTGGTCAAAGGGAGGTTTGGAGCACAAAGAGGATGGTGACCCAGGGAGGGGGTTGCAGGCAGCTGCTGAAGCAAGTGCACGTGCACAGCTAGAAATATCCAGTACAACATAAGGCAGCAACATGCTACTGATATCAGCTGAATACAGGTTTTATTTGGGGGAGCTACGGGATCCCCAACTGAGATGAAAGAGGAAGGGTGTCTGTCTCTTATGCCAGAAGGTGAATCTAAGTGATAGTGATGACTCTCAGTTTGCAAGCAGGTCTAGAGGGTGGGGATTCATTAGGAGTTGAACAAACCAACACAAAAATATGTAAAATGAAAAAATGTAGGATCATCATGGAGAAAAAAGTTATCACTAGTTTCCCTGGGTCCTGTTTTCAGGCATCTGATTATGTCCTGTGAAGGAGTCTATCGCCATCAAATAAGGGGTGTGCAGGATCTACCTCAGACTCTGCCAACCAGGTGATCCTGCTGCCTACAGGATTTTTTACATGCACATATACCACCTGAGAGCTGGACAGCTGCAAAATTCTTCACCTGCCTTCACCCTCAGAGGAATCAAAACTGCACATACATTTTGGAGAACAGATGGTCTCTGGTGACTCTTTTCATTTGGGGTTCTGATTTGCGTCAAAACTAACCTAACCTTTAAAGAATCTCAACACAAAATAATATTTTATAGGACTGCTTTTGTGGAACCCCAGATTATTATTATTCTTTTGTACTTTGTCAACCCCTTTCTTCCCCTTGACCCTGTCTTCTATTTCTGCTTTATCCCAAGCACTTCTACTCACTCCCTCCTTGTCTTCTCTTCCCCAGGCCAAAATACCACAGTCCAGGATTTGCACAGATGTAATGGCATTTCACTTTAGAGAAATGGCTACTTAATGCCTTATCTGCCCTGCAAGAGCTGGACTCCTCTCCCAGTACACACAGAGATGTGTCCACAGAGCATCAAGTGCATTTATGAGCATTCACAGAGTATCTGGGAGTCACCTTGCATCAGAGGTTGTGTTTTTACAGACATGAAGTAGCTATAATCAGGTTTCTAACTGAGAGCATAATAACTGTGCTTTAGCGGAGTTGTAGCTTTGGGAAAGAGTGTTTAATTTGACAAAGATATTGACAGGGGAATCCTTTACATATAAAAAAACAGCTGCTGTTACCCTGTTCTGTTGATTTCTTCCTGCAAACCAAACACACCCGGTGTTTGTTGCTTTCTACATCATGCCCTGTTTGAACAGTTACTGAAGTGGATGAATAAATCATCTGACTGCTGAAAATGCATGCATAGACCTAATGCTCTAGTAAAAGGCTTTGTGTGTGTTTTGACTGTTAACATCCAGAACAGCAAATATACCTAACAGCAAAAGGAAAATACAGCTCAGTTGCTATTTGGGGAAGGAAGCCCCATCATATTTCCAGTACACATTTTGTCAGAAGAGTAAGCAGGATGCTCAGCCCTGTGGTTGTACCTGCTGGGACCCAGGACAGCCAGAGGCCATTTTCTCTGCTGAGCCAGAGTCTCTGTGCAGCATTTGTCAATTTGAGTCTGTAAGCCCCATCTCTACAGCTCCTCTTTTTCATCTGTAGATCTTGAAAGCATCTATAGATCCTCCTGGTGAGCCAGGATGGAGGCAAGGAAAAAGAAGATGGTCAGAGCCTTGCCCAGGTCACCAAACCAAAGCCTGGTCGTGGGCAGGACCCACTGAGCTGAATCAGCTTTTCCAAACACTGCAGTCCCCATCTCTGCTGGGGTGGTTTATTTGTGTGGTCGAGAGGCAGCTTTTCCTTCCTAAACTGTTGCACTGGCTTAACAGGAATCGTGATAACAAGGGCTGAGATCACTGATGTGTCACAGAGATAAATGGCTTTCAGTTGTTGGAGGAGGATGGACAGACCCTGATGGCCCTGCCAGCCAGGGCAGGATGCTGAACTGGCTTTGCTGTAGTTCAGTTTCCCTCTCAGACTTGTACGATGACCTATGGTCCTCACATATGACTCTTTTATGTCTGCCTTCCAAATCTGGAAGGCAGATAAATCTTATTAATACCTCGAGATTTAATATTCATCATATTGCTTTCTGTGGAAAAAGCCCAACTTTTCTGGAAAGAGCAGTTCATTAGAGCCTTAAAGATGAACTCCAGAAAAGTAGCTGGTGTTTCCAGCCCTTACTAGAATTAGTACCATATAAGGGTAAGTTGGCAAATGATTTTAACAGTGCTTACTCAAGCAAATGCTGCATCAGTGGAACAGCTTGCAAAGAGCACGGCTCTGTTCCCTCTTAACCTCCCCATAGGCGTGTCCCTCTCCCTCTGAAACCACAGAGCAGATCTCAGAGGACTGCATTGGCAGTCTTGGAGGGGAAAACCATTTTCCATTTTGAAAATACACCCTACAACCAGCAACAATTAAACACAGCTCCTGTGTGTCAGTGCTGCCAAAGCAACACACCCAGTACAGCACTGTTCCTCCTCTTGCATCACCAACAAAGCTGCCAGCTGAATTGTGCCTGTATCCTTGGTGTCTTGGCGTGGTACCAAGCAGGAAGCACACAGATAAGCTTTCAAGGATCCCAGTAGCTTTTTTAGGGCTGCTAGGCTCAAAAAAGAGCCAGTACCTTGCCGCTGGCTAGTAAAAAGAGCACACTTCACTCTGAGAACCTGGCCTTTCTGAGAACAAAGCTTTATATGTGCCAGGAGATTGCTTCAGAACAAGGTCTGATATATCACATTTTTTAGCCTTGTTTATAACATAATCTATAGCTAAACAGGAGACTGAAGAGGAAGTGCCATCCCAGAGAGGATGTACCCAGCCATCAGCACAGCCCAATCTGTGCCGTGCTGCATTCTCCCAGCACCTCTTGGAGATGGGAATCCCCAGGCTGGCAGTGCTATGAGCTGCACTCACATGGGTGGGCACCTGTGCCCCATGCCACCCCAGGCAGTGCTGGTCTTGCTTCCCTTTGCCATCCTCAAAAACAATCAGCTTGCTCATCACGTGGAGGTTCCAAATCTACCTGCACAGCCTGGGCAGTACTGGGTGGGACTCACCACCATACTCAGCACTCTTGCCTTTTTTTAAAGTGTATCCTATAAAGAGGCACATAAAATTATTCATAATTTGGGTGGTTAGACCTCTTTTTTTCACCATTCACCATTTAGGGAAAAAAGACAAAAGAAAGGAATTTCAGGACATTTTTAGGTGTGTGTTTTTCCTGAATGAATGAAAGAAAGTTAGAATGATTGATTGATTCATTTATTTTCTGCAACACAGAGAATTAATTGTTGAAAGCAGCTATTTTTAATGAGAGTAAAAAAAAAAAAAGCCCTAAAAGGGACTGGTTCTTGTAACACATAAGCATTTGCCCATTTTTTAGGTAACCGGTGAAAAGTTTGCTTTCATGAAAAGCAGAGGAAACCTTGAGAAGCAGCAATGAGAGAAGCACAGTAGCACACAATAATATTCATACTACTTGGAAGCAAATGTTGTGCTTATGGGAAGTACGCAACAAAAATAAAAAAGCGAGTATGAAAGGCACTCCGAGTGTTAAATATTCATTAGTATTCCCCACGCCGCCTGTTCTAAATATAAGATAGGTTTCAGTGCAGCCCCGGTATGTGACGGGATGTTTTCCCCGCCCTTGTACGATGCTACAGCCACTCGGGTGTCGGGGCGTCGCCATGGCAACACGGCGATGCTACCTTTTGTTCGATGAATGAAATGACCAGTTGCGGGGTCGGCCAGGGGCACACACGCAGGGACAGCTGGGCTGCCACAGCATCTATTGTCCCGGTCACCTACAGGTCTGGGGGTGGAAGGCAGGAGGAGGTGGCAGCTTTTTGCATCACAGAGCAATGAGTACTGGGTCCAAATCCAGATTCCCTCTGCCTTTCAGGACCGGTACAGGCAGCACAACTTGACTTTGTGTTGGCATCCCCACCCCAAAGGTTAGGAAGGGTTCAATTTACAGAAGTTTTATCTCATCTCAGACGCACCCACAAAGGGTAAACAAGAGGAAAGCTGAGGGTTCAGTTACATAACATTGAGTTTGGCTGGGTTTAGGACCCTCAATCAGTAGCCTGACAGTGAACACAAGGCTTCTTTGGACCATTTTTTCCTACTGCTGGATACACAGGGCAATCAG
This sequence comes from Lepidothrix coronata, assembly GCF_001604755.1. NCBI lineage: Eukaryota > Metazoa > Chordata > Aves > Passeriformes > Pipridae > Lepidothrix > Lepidothrix coronata. Next base: position 2,370,270 of record NW_016690200.1, read on the forward strand.
CTGCAGAGTCAGGCACTTAAAATCAGTCATTTGGATCTACTTGGCTAAATATCAGGAGATATCTCTGCTCTCATTCTGGTTCATGGAGGTCTGTCAACACAGTCAGCAGAGTCTAGAAAGAGATTCATCTCCAAGGCTGAATCCAGGTAGGATGTACCAGGCTCCAGGTAGACATCTACCTTGGTCTGCTGTCTAGAGTCCAGCAGACGTATAGGTTATGACAATATATGAGGGGCTTTCAAGGTATCTTACTCCCATGTCTAGTTATAGAGCTAAGAGTGATTATATTCCCATCTTCTAGGATGTAGTGGGTTGAATCCAGGACAGGGTGAACCTCTGCAACACCTGTGAGAACCAGACAAGTTGGTCCCTTCCTCTGCAGATGGAGAACCTGAGATACGCTGGGTGTAGCTACCAAGGATGTGAGTCAAAATGCTGCTCCCCTCCCCAGGAAGAGAATGAGATCGCAAGTGTTCACATTCTCCTTTAGCCTCTGCTGTGCCTTTGATCTGAAAATCTCAGGAGCTGAGGCTGCAGAACAAGTCTGTGGTAATTTGAGAATTGCCATGAGTTGCAGCCCAGGAGCGGAAGGAAGTGTCAGACCGTGGCACACGCTATTGCAGCACTGCTCTCCTGGCTACAGCAACTAAAGCACTCATTTTAAAGTGAGGATAAACTTCTCTGGCTCCCACAGATGTAAAATTACTGCTCTGAATGTGAAGGGGGGTTGCAAACAGGCTGGAGTATGCCAAGAGTGGCCGTCCTGCTCCTGTAGCACAAGGAGGACAGGTTGGTGGTTGCACAGCCTTAAGCAGAGTATCTGCCTAGATGGTAGTAGAGCTCAAGTCCTGCCTGGTACCTGGAAATCAAGAGGAGGATGACATGATGCACAATACCCATCCATCCACTGTTGCTCCAGCTCTTAACTGGAAATTCCCAAACTTTCCAAGGAGCCAAGACAAAAATGTGCACAGGCAGAGCCGCTTGGGTCCCCTGGCCCCACTGGTGAAGGTGGATGTGAACAGACCTTGCTGTCACACACCACTTCAACTGTGGCTCATGGTAATGCCATGCAGGAGCTGATAACTCACCCAGAGCATCCTTTGGGATGCAGCAGGGGGTCACAGCCTGCACTCCGTGGATAGGCAGACTCGCTGCTGGCTCATGGCCACAGCCACGGGTGCTGCTCAAACAGCACCATACTCTTTCCCATTCCTGCTCATCCTGCTGATCTGGGCTCTGCTCTGACTCATGCAGTATCAGCACAATTCCCAATCCATTCAGATCAGAGAGGCTTTGAGTGCTGCTGAACCAGAAAGGCACCAGCTTGCTTTTCTGGTCCCTGACTGAATTACTCTTGGGCTTTAGGAGAAATACTTTTTTTTTTTTTTTGCTTGTAAACAAAGATAAGACAGGAATCCTCATGAGGCACTGTGGTTTAGCCTAGTACAAAGCAGAACTGAGTTTTAGGAGAACTGGGTGTTCATGTGCTACCATGCATGCGTCATCCACATTATCATATTGTATTAAAGCTTGATCAGCTGGCCTGAGATCTCCAAAATACCCAAACACTCCTCTCTCTTTATGATTTTCTGGACATTTTGGAGACTCAAATTCTCCTGATGATTTGGATGTTTCACAGATGCACAGACTTGTAAATTTCTCATCAGAGTCTGACACCACATTGTACAGCAGAAAAATCACAGCGGCCTTGTTTTACTGGAGTCTGGAGTTCCTGCTGTCATTTATTCAAAGTCTTACTGAAGTCTTTTAAATACCAATAGCAAAACATATTTATATACATCCAGCAAGAAACAGATGAGCCTGCCAGCATTGTACCGTGTCTCTAGCTCTGGAAAACTTATCTCTACCTTCAGTATGATATGATCAGACTCCTTCACATTTGATAAGGACCTGAATTTGGCTGAGAACAGTTAATTATCTTTGACATGAATATTAATCACTGTAGGGGGCACCTCCCCTCCCTGTTTTTACCCCATAAAGAATAATAAGAAAAATGGTCTAAAACTGCAAGATCTACAGGGCTGAAAGGACTGGGAGAGATAGAGGGGAAAAGGGATGTGTGGGCTTGAACACCTTCATCTGTGTCACTGTCTGGGAGCACTTTTGCTGTGGCTTGCAGGGCAGGAGTTGTGTCAGTCTCTGCTTTGCACCCTGGGATGTCACAAACCACCATGACACCACCATGAACACATTCCTTTGCATCTTCTCCCTCTCAGTGTAGCCTCCAGGAGCCCAGGTTGAGCATGACGGACACATGTGGGCAGAGATAGTCCTTGGCCTAAGCAGCCAAAGTAGGAGACCAGAGCAAGAGCAGAGGTTTATGTAGAGGTGAGGAACCACAGAGGAGCAGAGGACAGGATTCTCTTTGACGTGGTACATTTGGGGTGAATCACTTTGGGAAAGAACCTGTCTCTCTTGTTGGTCTTGCAGGAGCCTCAGTGGCTGGCTTGGATCAGAAAGTAGAGTTTTAGATGGTGAAAGCTAAATGAGGTGGATCCCCGTGGTCATCCAGGGAACATGTGGCAATGTCAGGAGTTTAACCAGATCTAGCTCAGTGACTGAATCAGACTGTGACTATCCCTGAGGATGTAGATATGGGGCCTAAAAGAAGAGCTGATGTTGAAGTGCATTAAAAATTTCCACCTGCAGTATGCTTCAACCAGCCTGACAGTGATTTTTGAACACTGAAGATCAAGTTCTGGTGATGTAACAGGGTATTTCATTTCATTTTTGGACAGCAACTGGGTACTGGTATGTGGAAGGTTATCCCCTGGGCTGGGAAAGGGGAGTCTTTTTTGTGTCTGTTTTAGGAAGCAGGGTGGCCCTGGGGGGAGCCGACCTTTGGAGCAGTGATGGGGAGCTGGTGCTCATTTGATGGTGTTTCAAAGGACTGGTCTGGTCCAGTCCTGGGGACTGAACACTGGTGTATTTGTAGGTCTAAAGCCCATTTTTCAGATGGATTTTTCTCTGAAAGAGATTCAGTCCCAACATCACTCCATGATGGAAAACAAAATGCGGGAAGCAGGAGCAATTAGGGAATTTTCCACAAAGGCATGCTCTGATCTGAATTAAAATGCTAACAGAAATGCATTCACAGAGTATCTTTTGCTGACCAACTTTTCAGGACTATATTCCTTTTGTTTAGCCCTCCTTTCTTTCTTTCTTTCTTTCTTTCTTTCTTTCTCTCCCTGAGTTCCCAGCTGACAATTGACAGGAACTCCCTTTCAGCGTGGGTTTGGTCACTCACTGACAGCAAACAAACGCGCCCAGCAGAAAATGCTCCAACTGTTGGCGTTTTGCGAGCGGGGAAAGCCTCCTGGGCTGAAGCTTGGAATCAGGATTACACCCTTTTAAGTCAGTCCCAGGGAATCCACAATCTCTCACGGTGACGAAGTTTTCTTGGTGCTTCCCTCGCTAGCACAGAGAGTGGAGGAGCATCAGCCCCGCACGGGGACGTTACCAGATTAAACCCAGCGGCACAATAGGCAGGGCAAAAATCCCACACCTTCCCATCGCTGCCGCCGACCGGGTCCCCGCAGCTGGGCTGGGATCGCCTGTCCTGTGCTGAATGCATTACGTAAGGCAGGGATCGTTTGTCAGCCGCGATGGTACAAACATAGCTGCGGGCAGATTATGCACAGAGAGGGAGAGAGGAGGGAGAGGGAGGAAGGTCTCTTCAGGAACGGTGCTCCACGCGACTGAGGATTGCAAGTTGGCAGCTCGGCAGCTGGCTGAGCTCCCGTGAAAGGTGTCGCTGGCGGTCCCTGACATGCTCTTGTTCGTGTGGGATGCTTGAGACAGGAACGAGATACTAAGTTGGGGACAAGGATTGGCATGAGGATCGGATCAAAATGGAAGGGCTTCTGTCTCCGATGAGAACGAAGGTAGGAAAAGATGCTAATGTCTTTTGAAGCTGAATTTACCAGAGGAGGGGAAAGGGAGTTGCAGGGCTAGCTCTGTGAATAGGGGGCTTGCCGGGCTTTTGTCTCTTTTCTTTTCTCTCTCTTTTTTTTTTCTTTCTTCTTTTTCAAAACTATGCTCATGAATGTAACTCGGCAGAGGAGCAACAGCAGTCACCTCCAAGAGGGGAGTAACACATCACTCTTCTTTGACAGAGATGACCTTTGTAAATGAGTTTGCCTTTTGGAGTAGACAGCCATATTTTTGTTTGAATTTCCAGTTGGAGGCTCTCATTGTGTCTGTGTGTCTGTGCGTGCTCCCAGGGGAGCGGGTTGGGGAAAGCGTACCTGAGGCACAGGGAGAGGATGCTGCTGGTAGGCTACCCCAGTACGGTGTTTTCAGCAGTAAGGGATGCATGGACAAGCAAAGTGGGTGATTTTGTGCCCTAACACACTGCCAGGGTGGGAGACCTCTTGGTGTGGACCCAGACTAGGAGGCTGTAAAAGAGAGTGAGTGTGCAAAGCTAAGGAATTGCTGCACTTGTCTGATGCCTTCTCACACTCCCAACTCTCTTTAAAGGTTTGACATTAATCCTCATTATTCAGAAACTTGAATTTCACCAGGGAAAAGCCAGAGACAGATACAGTGATGGTTTAGTTTGTAAAATTTCCTTCCATGCTATTATTTCTGTGTGGTCCTGGGGGATAGACTGAATCCTGATTGTATTTTATTTAGTCACTGCCTCCATCCCATATGGTAACTGCCTTGGGTAAATCCTTCCGATTTCAATCCATCAGCGCACACAATCCACCCCTCTTGTATCTCAAGATGGGAAGAACTGGGATTCAAAGACAATTCTTGCTATCAACAAGGTATCTTTCATATGTCTTAAAGGCAAACAGTTTTGAAGGTGCAATCTGACCAGGGTTGTTTTATAAAAATGCCAGACTTGAAAAAATTCTAAGAAATTTTCTGGTCCAGCCACTGTGCTGAGGCAGATCAGCTAGTCTGGTCTTCTCAATTACATCCCTGCCATCCACCACCTTAAATTAAAGGCTCTTCAATGATTGAAAGTATTTTCAATATTAAAAGCAAGAAAAGTGATTTAAATGAAAATAATTTGCCAGCAAATGGCTTCACTGCAATTCTCCAGGGGAGTAATTTTTTTTTTTCCACTTTAATTCAGTTCTTTTTTGTCTTGCCCTGTAAGTTGGGAATTTGAAAAAGGACCTGCCAACTTCATATAGCTCTCCATTACAAAGAACAATGCTATGGGCAGTTTATAGAATGAAAGATTTATAAGGGATTATAGACCCAGCCATTCATCTCTCTCATTACTGAGGAATACATACACTAATGTTAGGGGTTTTTAAGGCATTTTTTTAAAAAATCAGATAATGAAAAAAAAGAATTCCTAACAGCTGCCCAACAGATCTCATTTCCATTATTAGAAAACGTAACTTTCATCACTTTAGTTGATGTTTCCATTCTGCTCCTTTAACCAGGCTTGAAATGACTGCTGGAGGCAGTGTCTCCCAGGGCTGGTGTGCTACCAGACTGACGTGTGGATTACAGTCAGGCGTGTGTACTATCAGCACCTGCAGCATGTGTGCAGCTATAAAAATGACAGAGTAGAGTAAGGGAAGTGGTCCAGGACTGGCCATTCTGTTTGTTCATCTGATCTGCTTGGTAGCTGCGACCGGAATGTAAATCCTAATAACCCCATTCATAAAGTATAATCTCAATTACCACTGTCAGGTTATTTATTGATCCTGTAGAAGAAACTGCTTGGGAATATAGACATGATCCTTTGGATCACGGTCTGCTCTAACAGCAGAGAAAGGGAGAGATTCTGACTTCCTCTGTGCATGGGAAAAGCTTCTCAAGCCAAAGCAATGCAATTTTAAACCATCTACTGCAATGATGTAAAACGGGATTCTCTTGAAGATCCAGATCCTGACGTCCGTGTTACGTTGCTGTTAATCTGGAGTAGTTCCATGGGAGCGGAAGGAGATATTCAAATAGAATCTGTGAAATAAAGGTCAGCATTTAGCCCTTACATCTTTACCTTTCAGAGAAATAACAATGCATAGATCACTTGAATAGACTTGAAAAGTAATCTCATTTCCAAGATGCTTCGTAGCTGGCAGCAACTCCCTGCTCCCTGCCAGAAAATCAAGTGTAAAATCTATTAACTCTCCAAATACAACCTTAATATGTGATGGCTACAAAAAAAATCTCTTAACACCAACGAGGCTGCCGATGTGCTGAGACCCCTGCCTGTCACACTCCCTAATATTGCCTCGTTTTTTTCCCTCTCTTCCCCCGTCTGTCTGATCCCATCTGTTGTCACTTCTTTTACACTCAGTCTGCGACTGTTGGAGGCTAGTTAGAAGTTATTTTGTCCTTTGGTTTGTACACTGACATGAAGGACAGTGGGTTAATGGTCATTTCTGGCAGTGCTGCCTGGAGCGAGCCTGGAACGTCTGGGAGCTACAAGACTTTAACCTGTGTAAAAACATCTCTTATGTTACAGTGAAATTCAAATAAAGGCTCAGTTTTACCTTTAGTGTCCCAAGCAGTTCTATTCAGTCTGCTCAAAACTAGATAAAAAATTAAAACCAAACAATTTTCTTTGTTTCCAAGGGTAAGTAGGAGGAAGGACTGGCTCTGCAGGCACTTCTCACAGTCTGTCACCAGTAGGTGAAGACAACATATATCTGCCTCTCATAGCCAAGCATGCAAAGGTCTCTGAAATTAAGATGAGGTCTAAATCCCTGCAGGTAGGCTTGGGTGAATCTCCCAGTAGCAACTGAAAATATGATTGCTGTCGGATCTTTGATCCTTATTGTTCACAGAGGTTCTCACTCCACATCAGAGCTGACAGAGGGACAGGTGGGCACATCTTGACTTCAAAAGCCCAATTTATGGTGCTGGAGCTGAGACACTGGACACTGCATGCAGGACAGAGCCATGGACACATGTCCTTGCCTCTCCAATGAGCTCCATGGCAGGGTTTGCCAGCAGAGGGCTGAGAATATACCCTAAACAAGAACATATTTCATATGGGACTTGTTTCCCATTCCACAAGGTAATGAACCATTTGGTTACTGCCATGCTGGGTGATCATAGAGTGGAAAGAGAAGCTGTTCAAAATATTTAGTAAATTGAGTATCAGACCTCCACTGCAGCAAGTTATGGGTGATTAACACATTTCTGCTTTTGCATAACTAGGGTGCACCAATGTAGCATTTCAAGGGAAAGGAGAGGAATACATGGTAAAACAGGCTGGTATATCAAAATTGAAGCAGATAAGTAGAATGCGTTGAAGGGGAAATTCACTGCATTTTTTGTGTTGATGATCAAATTTCACATGACTAGAAGTGATGGTGGGTTGTAAATATTTGGTGGGTTAATGAAGATACTTATAAATATTAGCAGAATCAGTTAAATTCTGTAGCCTAGCATGTCTGAGCCCCCTTTTTAAGAGCAAATGAATGTACACAATAGCAATGTCCCCATGCCACCTTAAGAGACTGTGAAGTCGATTGAGTACCACGAAGTGAAAAGAATGAAGAAATGCATAAATATTGCACTGCTTTTGTTAGCCTCCATTTTAATTTGTTTTATAATCCTCAACACATGCACAGTTTGCCTTAACCCTCAGTGCATCGCCTTCAGCAAATTACACTGGCATAAGAATTTCAGTAATTTCGGTTTCTCTGCTGCTGACACTTGCCAGTGCATGCTACTGAATTTGCAATGAGCACCTGGCTCGAACCACGGCAGAACTGGCTACTGCTCTCTTTTCCTTTCAGAAGCCTGTGTTTGGCGCTTTTTTGTTTATCAAAGCACTGCTTCTCTTTCAGAGCGGCTGAAAGAACTTTTTTCAATGAACTTTTCGTCTGTTCAGAAACACACAGAGGGTAAATGGAGATTAATTACTGTCAAATTTACTAAGCTTTGCGTCCAAAGATAATGAATTTTGAGTGTTCCTGTGTACAGTGAATTCAGCAAGGGAACTCAGTAAATAATGTGTGTAGTATTTAGATAGTGCTATTTAAACGTTAATGGGCCTGTTCTCTCTTATTGAATCTTATTAACTTTATCTGTTTATTGTAGATTTTGGGGATTAGCAAACTCCCATGGTGTTACTGTTTGTTTGTTAAACCTTGTTGGCTCTGCTTTCAAAGCCACTTAGTTTTTGACCACTGGATCTCTCACAAAAAATGGTTAAATTGTCCTTGTGCCTTACTTAAGGTAATTCAAAGTGGCAGAGAAACTTTGGGAGGTACCATATTCCCTGTGAGTCCTAAATAGGAGAAGCCTGTGACAGCTGTCTTTTGAGATCGTCATAGGAGGAAATCAGGAGGGAAATCTACCCTAGAGAAAGGGAAGTCTGGAATCTGGGTTACCCCTATGGTTGGGATTGCTGTAATCTTTCACCCTCTTGGATGGTAACTGAAAAGCAGTTTACATAATCAGATTTTTTTTGTCATAGCGTGCGACTGCACCTAGAAAAACATTTGAACAGATTCTTAACTTTAATCTCACAAGCCGTCCAGCAGAAGTTCAAGTAAGGATCTTGCACTGTATGACAGCTACACATCTTAAAATCACCTTACTGCACTCTTGTACAAGCCAAGAAGCAGAGTAAGTCCTTTGCCCATGTTGTGAAACCATTCCTGGTGTTTTTAAGAATGGCAAAAGGCTAAGGGGTAAAAAGTGCTCCCATCCCTCCAACAGCATGCACATTCCTCCTATGGAGTTGCAGATCCCTGTTTTGATACAGCTGTGTATTTCAATCCCATTTTGAATATCCCATCAAGGTAGAAAATGCTGGTGCTAATGACATGTAGACACTGGTATTTCCAAAGCCATTTATTTTGGGGGATTCAGACCTCCCAGGTGGAGTAACCTCTCCTGGGCAGTAAGCACCCAAACCTTTCACCTTCCTGAGAAGCTGGGAACCACCCATGAGATGACACAGCCACATGAAGCCTGTAGCATGGATTGGGAAGTGCCAGTGCTTCCTTGGCAGCCCTTCCACAGGGCCCCTGCACAGGCTGTCAAGCAGCTGAAGGGGTATCTCCTTCCCTGCCTTATTATCAGTTTGACACAGAGGTTAATGAGGCCATATGTAATTCTCTGAGCTTGTAGATGGTTAAAAAGAAAGGCAATTCAAGAAATAATGAAGTCCTATGTCTGCTACTGGTAATCATAATTTTATAAATACCTGGGAGAGAGGATGTAGGGGCATAACTCAGAGAAGAATGTGGCTTTGGAATAACTCTACCATAACATTATGCCTCTGGAAAAGCAGAGCCCTTTCTGTTCTGTAACATTTCCTAAACTCATTCAGATTTAAAGACAATATATCACTGAACATAAAACCGAAAGGTTATTTTTCCTCCGCGGCTGTGCTTTGCAGCAGAGCACTGAGCTCCATGCCTGACTGGGCTCTGCACTTGTGGACAGTTGCAGCTGGGATGGGTTATTTACTGTACAGGGGAAAGCATCCTTGTGTGTCCTGGGCAGGAGCTGGACACTGCAGTTAATGAGAATTGCATTGCAGAGCACCAGGAGGTCAAAGTCCAGCACAGAGACTTGTGTGCTTAGTGCTGGCCAAAAACATCACAAGAAGACAACCCCTGTCCCCACGTGCTCCCTACTGAATGCTGGAAGGAAATGGGGGCATTTTGCCTCTTTTTTTTAAGGAGGAAGGATTGCAGTGCAGATTCTGGTATCTCACCTATGATTCAATGGCCGAGTGGTGCCGTCCATTCCCAGCACCCTCAGGAGCACAACCGAATCCGGGCTACACTATCCCAGCACCGGGCGCCCTTGGGTGCACAGCAAGCTGAGTGTGTTCAGCTCTTGCTGAGCACCCCCATGATGACTATCAGACAGACTTTGAGATGGATGAGGGTGATCACAATGCTGGGATTGCTCTGTCTTTAACAAACAGAATGATCCCCCCTCTGCCATCACCAGCTGAGCATCAGGACCACACCACTGGGAGGTGCAGTTAACCTTGGCACCCTGTTGTGTTGGAGCTTGTAATGATCACAGCATGCCTTGGTGACCAAAGTTCTCATATTGTGTATCAAATGCCACTAGGTCCTTTCAGGAGATGGAAATAGGAACTGCTCCCAAGTGCCCTGCTCCCCGCCCACTGTCCAGACACCACATCCCAGCTGAAGCCATCCTTCACCCTGGCCTCAATTCTCCATGTCTTGCCCAACCAGTGCAAACCCAGGCTGTAGCAGAGGTGCCCAAGAACATCTCAGGTCCCCTCAAACCTTCCTGTGGCTGAGGTTGCCTGAAAGTGGCCAAGGACCTTCCCTTGATTTCCATGGGACCTCACAGAAAAGCACACCAGGGGGCTATGTAAAGACCACAGCGGTACCAAAATGGAATTATAATAGCAATCATAGCAATAATGAATTTATTGCAACATACTATAATGAATAATAATGTTTAAAAAGCAATAGGACAAGGAATGGAATGGAGGAATCAAAGAAAAGTGATGATGACAGCATTAAAAGCATAAAGCTTGCAAGCTCAGTGTGTAGGTTACAGGCTTTTTTAGGAAGAGCAGAGAAAATACACTGGTGAGCACCTAGTCATTTCATTAAGCATTTTGCTTAATGGGCAGCTGTTGGCAAGGTAATTGGCCACCCTTTTCAAAAGCAGAAGTCAGATGGAGCAGCCCACTCTTTAGCTGTGAATCATGGGTTGTATCCCCTGGGGGAGATCGCAAAGTCTTGACTGCTGTAAATATGGGACAGCTGAAAAAGGAGAAAGTTATGAGCAAGATGATTATGAAACAAAAATGTTGGTTGTCCAAATGTGCCAGTGTGGTAGTTATCTATGGAGGAAAACAGCTCTCCTGCACGTCTGTCTGATACATTAGGTCATTCTGAAGGCAGTTGTTGGTTGGGACTGAGTGTGTTGTGTTTGGGACTATATGGAATGCAATAAAGCACTTGCCCGATGCATAACTCACATACGGAATGTCTGATCAATGACCAGTGGATACCACTATAGTTCTAAGCACCTTAACATACACTTCAGTAATGATCAGATATTTCTTGTAATATTTTACTGGACTTAAATAGATGTAGAATAAGTGTGCAGCTGGGCATGTGGGATTTCTTCCTGAGAACACACACCTAATGTACTTTAACTTCCCCTGCATTCCTCTTTTATCTACATTGCAATATAAACCCCACCAAACCTATGAGACCAGAATTCTGACCCCATTTGGTATTCAACCAGCAAGACAAAAAGCCCAGACCCTGCAGGTTGTTCCAGTTCAGAGAAGACTTGAGGACAAATACAGGTGTGTTTTTGATGTAATTTATAAACATATTACAATGTCAACAAACATACAAAGTCCCGTTTTCCTGACCACAGCAGATATCAAACAAATGACAGAGCAGTTTTCCTGCTAAGGGTGGTTTCTTTCACACAATATCCATCCACACCTGTGTTTTTCCTTGGTGTCTTGGTCCTTGGTTTGTTTATCCTATGAGGGAGGGTTTTTCCCCTCCCTAATACAGTCACAGGGTATCATAACACATGGAAGACCAGCTAAGGGAGTCAATCCCTTCTTCTCTTCAAGCTCTAAGTCCCCATTTTGGTTTTGGGGGGAAAGCCCTCCTTCCTTTTGTGCAGGAGCTCAGCTATTGTGGTGGTGCTGTGTTGCAGTTTCCCTGCACCCAACGTCTCCCCATGCTCAGAACAGGAAAATCTCCCCTAATGTAGCAGTTCCGAGGCAGAGCCATTTACTTGGGTCACACATGACAAGCTGAACACGGCTATTGAAGGCTGATTTAATAGTAAATGCATTATAAATATCATCAATAAAAATGTACCACTCCTTTTTTAACAAAATCTTGTTCATGGGTTTCCCATGCAACAAACACCAGAGGAACAAGAGAGCTCTCATGACCTGTCATGGGGTCCCCTGGGCCATAGCACTGATGAAGCACAGCCCAAAGGAGCAGCCAAAGCCACTCCAGTCCCTCTGAAAACATGCAGATGTCATCGCTCTTCTGCTCATCCATGGCTTGGTAGCACAACATTTGCAAAGCTTGACTCTGGTGAGGGAATATTAAAGGTAGGAGCAATCTCCTAGGTAGACAACACTCAAACCACTTGAGGCTTTGAAGACAGGAGGTCAAAAACAATATATCAAGTCAGTTATCAGCCAGTCCTGTCTTCCCTTCCTCCCCTCCCTCTGGCTCAGAGCTGCAGGAGCTCAGGCCCTTTGATGTAAACCTGTCAGACACTTTGGTCTCTTCCCTGCTCTACCCTGTCCTATTCTTCCACATACACATTTGTGTGAGATTTTAATTATAGGCATGATCATATTGGTAAGAAAACCCTTCCTTAATTACACGCTCAATTAATTTTAGTAGCTTAGGAGTTGAAATATGAAGTTAGGTGAAATCATTACTGCTTCTTCTAAAGCTGAATGTCTCCATGGTCAGGTTCAGAATAATACTGTAGAAGTTCATTTTCCTTCAGAAAAATGGATTTTATTTAGAAGAGATTAAATTATTTCGGATGGAGGGAACTAGAGTATTATCTGGGGCCACCGAAACTCTTTTCCAAAAAGACTAATTACTTACAGGACTAATCTTTTCAGCAAATATTCCGTGATCAGGCACAAGAATTATATGGCACAAATAAGGCAATATTTAGCTTCATTATGGCTGGCAGCCCCCCTCCCCTTATGTATTGTGTTCTTTAGAGAGAGATCAATTGAGATGGGAGATTAAATGTATCTTCATAACATCAAATGCCTCCCCATGGCACCAGTGCCTCAATGCTTATCCTCACACCCTTGCTGGTATTTGGGTAGCACATGTACAGGTACTGATGGGACCTGGGTAGGGATGCCTGAGAAACATCCAGGCTGAAGACAGCTCATCTGAGCTTTAAGCAGGATCTGTCCTTATCTCTATTGGATTGGTGACTCCAAATGTGTGGGGTAGGAAGCTTGTGTTGCATCCCCAGGATCCCTGCTGACATCCACAGCAGTGTGGAAAAAAAGACACAAGTAGAGGGGAATAATGCCGGAATAAACAGTTTAGGAGAAGGGGAGGATATGGACAGAGCATTAGGACTGCAGTAAGGAGTTTGAGAAGAGGCAACCAGGACTAAACAGATAGGTTCTGGAGAGGACAAGTCAGGGCTAGAGGGGCAAATATGAGGTGAAGTATTTGTGTCCATGACCTGGAAACCCCCTTCAGCCCAGACCCTGTATCACAGCTGGATGTGGGTGGTAAAATGCACACATGTAAAGCTGCTTTGTGAAGAGGGAACACCATCAAGATGCAAAGTAGGGAAATGCTGGAGCAAGGGAGATCCATGCAGCCCTATCCCATCTAATTATGCAGTCTCACACTGTGTTTTCACGGGTTTCTTCTTGTCTCCTGCATGAGATGGACAGTGCTGATAATGAGCAGCTATTCCTTATTTTGTATTCTCCTCATTTCTTACCAAATAACCCTAGGTCTTATTTACTGAATACTGCCCTGAAAACAGAATTATTCATTTTCTTGTGTATTTTTTCTGAACCGCTAATTGCAACAGTATCAAAGTTCATAAAAACTTGTAATCAGACTCTGGGTTTGTTTCCATTTAACTGATGCAGAATTGAGCCATGAAGGAATGGTTAAGGATCTCTTTCAATTTTGGGCCATTTCTGGCTTTTCTGTATCCTTAACATCATACAGCATTGTGCTCCTCACCACTTGCTTCTGGTAGAACCCAGGCTTTCTTCAAGTCATGTGCCAGCGGTGTCACTCACAAACCCAAAAATAAAACTTAGATGTCAGGGATCACTAGTAAAATTTTGGGATATATGAGTCACTCATCACCAAATATCTTCACCCAAAGGCTGCTTCATCTTCTGCAGTTCTCCTTGTGCACCTTCCTTGTGCACCTTCCGTCTGGCACAAATGCCAAGGAGCCCTTTAGAAAGCAGACACCTTCACTGATTCATCCTTAAGGTAGCTCCACCCTACACAAGGAAGAAGGAAACCATGGTTGCAGAGTCTGGGGTGAAGGGAGCATATGATCCTGCAATTAAAAATTGCATCGTAAAACATCTACTCATGCCTGGCATTTTCTAACTTTTCACCCTGATATTCGCCCAGTGCAGTTTCCACGTGTATAATATCAATGAGCATATGACTATTGTCATCTGGCTGTTTTGTACTGAACCTAATGTTATTCATTCCCTCTAAGAATTCCAGATAAACTGACTGCAGTTAATCATTCCTTCTTGCACCTTTTTGGAGTAACCCAGGCTGACAAAACAGACAACTGTGGGAGTAGGTGTGAGCAGGGCTGAACTGACTGTATGAAAATACCAGGCAGCTTTTGAATGCATGAACAAAAATGCAGCACTGGGGAAAACCATGTGCTGAGGGTGGGGAGGAATTTGTGTCCTCCCATTTGCATCTCTCTATATGCCATCTTTACCCTGAATAAATGTCCAAATGAAAGCTGCATCTGATTATTTTCCCTCATTTGACAGGGCAGTAAAGAAAGCTTTATAAAATGGGTGTGACTTTTACGATGTGAGCAACTCATTTTTAGAAATACATGACTGCATATGCCAGTAGTTACCCTAAATCAGTCTTGTGCATTTACTGATGATCTTTGCATTCTTGTTGAGTGTAAATTTTCTATTTAGTAAACACGACATTACTATTAAAGTAGTCTGTCAGGTAGATTGAGAAGAAAACATAAAACAAAAATATTTTTTGGCATTTCTTTAACCTCCAGCCAGTTCTTTACAGGTTCTAAATATTATGGGGGGTTTTGTTGGTTTTTTTTTTGCTTAGGCCACAGTTTTGTCACATATTTTTGGGTCTGAGGTTTTTTTGAAGATCCTCTTAAATGGGTAATAACAGTGTTCTGGTGCCTCAGCAAGTGCAAGGGGAAGCATCAGTCAAACATTTCAAACCTCTCCCACAGACATCACAAACCTCTTTTGCTATCTGAGCTGGCTTTTCTCCTAGATAGAGCAAGAAGAAAAGGGAAAGATGGCAGAACAAGCAGGTAACTACATAGCATAGGGTCAAAGTCTTTCCTGACAAAACTCCTGAAACTCAGCAGAGATGAAGTGTAGTTTCCCATAGATGCAACCGAGTCCCGGGGTTATTGGTGAGAATGACTCACATTGATACCATGGATGCACAGAAAGATAGTAAAGCTGTTGGGGAGGCCATCAAATGCTGGAAGAAACAAATATCAGTGGAGGAAAAAATACAAAAAAAACCAAGAAGCGATAACATTTTTCAATCTGGACAGAAAAAGAGGAAGAGTTTCTTGACCTTCTTTTTTTTTTTTTTTTTTCCCCTCTGTGAAAAGTATATACACCATTAAATCAGCTTAAGTCATTAATCTTCCCTGGGAGATATCACCCATAATACGAACGGGGAGATGAAATAAGGCTACGTTGTCTATTACGTATGATTGTAAAAAGAATTAGTGTCAGAGAAGAAAAGACAAAACCCAAAGGGAATGAAATACAGGGCAGAGAGTCAGCAATGCAAACTTGTGTTATACCTCCAGCCTTGAAGGAACTGCACCAGTTTGTATTGAGCCGGGAAGGTGGCCACTTCTTTGTCTATGTGACGCTCCAGACGGGGTAGAATAAGGACCAAAAACTAAGAATTCCTTAAAACTTTTCATTTCTATAGATCACCTGGTAAATTCAACAAACAAAACCAAAACCAAACCAAACTGAATCTTAGAAACAAGGAGAGATTCATGCTGATTCACAGAATGATAAATACAGAAATATTTCCAAAAACCTAAAAAAAAAGGGTTAAAGACTCTCAGAGGCAAAAATTATTGCTGAGCATTTACATTAATTTGACAGACTTTATCTACTCTTCTGCTCCATAAAACCTAAGTGCAGTACTTAACCTGCAACCCCCAGCGATGTCTGGTGTGTGTTACTTCCCAGCTCCAGCGATGCTGAGACGTGTGCTCTGGAATGCAGAATGAAGGATATGGTGGAGTCTGCGGGCTGAAGGGAAATCATTATTACACAGTAATCAATGCTGTGCATCTTGCATGGCTTCTCAGCTTCTCTGACATCCTACCATAGTTGTCACAGGTTGGGATTGGTTTTTTTTCTGATTTGAATAAGGTCATACTTTGTTTGTGGCCTGTGATTTGAATCGATTTTCTTCCTTTTATGATGATGACAACACTCCTAAATTAGCCAGTAGCGCTGAAGCCTCAGTATACATCATTTTAGCACCGGGGGACAAATGCACTAATGGTGGGGGTGAATGTCATTCTCTCAGAATCAGTGCAGCTGAAAGTGCAGCATTTTGAATTCATTTATTCTATATATTTTGTGAGTGGCATCAAGTGCTTTCCTCCCTATAATATGTTGATAAAGAGGATAAACACAGTCCTGCCCATGCCAGACTTGCAAAGGCAAAGACTATTACCATTCCCAGGCAGTCCTAGAGATGAACCGTCTGGACACAGCTTGGGATGGACCATGAAGCCAAGATCCTTCTGCCAGGCAGTAATGGGACTCACTGAGTCTCTAAGAGCAACACAGGGTAGAAATGTGGCTTAAAATTTTCCTGCCAAAGCTTTTCCAGTTTGCTTGCTTCCAGAATGTCTTGGTCAAAGCATGTCAGCCTCAGACTTTCTCCCAGCATAAGTTAAAGTTGTAGTAGCATCACAGAGCACTCAGTTGATGGATTCCCCAGGGCCAGGGACTCTGTGACTGCCCAAAGAAACTCATCCACAGGCTTCCTGTACCTCAGCAGTTCTCTGGTGGAAAGGACCTGTCATGGCAAGGTCTTGGCTCTGATCCTTTGGAGATTGTAGGTCCTTTGGTTTGGTACTGATGCCCTGAAGAACATTAATGTCCGTGCTGTTGGTTTCTCTCCAGGAGGGATGAAGACTTTGCTATGCTTTCTGTTGTCAGGGCTTCACAGGGCTTCTAGCTGATGAGCCTTTTGTTGGGACTAGGGGTTTACAAAACCCCTAAAGACTGTGGGTAAGGCCCTGGGGTCCAGGTCCCAGAGGGGGCAGGTCAGAAGGGAAATCGAAGTTTCCAGTCCAACACCATCAGTGCTGTCTCATCATCTTCTTCCAGCAGAGGCTTAAGAATTTTCCACTGCGGCCTCAGAAACCTCTTTGTGTTGGCTCCCTGCCCAGCTCTGAAATCGTCCTCACGAATCCGTACAAATACTGTTGAAATAACACACTCCCTTGGATAACACCCTATAAACTTCTGCTGCGCTCTCCCTCTGCACTCACTGGGAGATGAGGAATGTTAATGCCTCGAGGGGGTCCTCTTAATTGCATGGCCCCCATCCAATGGCAGCATATGTACAAATTAGCTGTGACTGCCAGCCTGCGCAGCGGTGGCGCTGCTCGGGAGGATCCGTGCTGGTGTTAATGCAAATACAGGAGGCAATTCCACGGAGAAGTCAGTCATGGCTTGGTATTAATCCTCAGGCACAAGACATAAGGGTTTTCTGGCTTGACTCTAATGTAAAGGAAACAGTGGTAGTAAGAGGGTCCTCCAGCCGGATGATTATGAGAGATTAATTAATACCCAGCACAATTCCATACCTTCTGTAGAAATACAGAGTGTATTCCATATCTTCTGTAGAAAGGCAGAAGTATTTTGGTGAATGAGCAAGTAAGTGTCAGTGAGGAACGAGTGAGAAGTATCGGATTACATATGTACTATTCTTAATGTGATTGTTCCTAGTCCCCCAAGGCCAAGGATACCTTCTAGATGAATTGAAAAACAATGAAGGGAGCAAAGAAAAAAACCAATGGCCGTCTATCTGAAGTGCTGCTGCTGCTGTGTATGGCAGGCAGAGCTCTCATCTTCAAGTGAGCTTGTGGTATCCTCAGAGCAAGCAACTTCCTTCATCAAAACACTCACAGAGCACCAGCCCTCACCTTACCCCAATGCCATATTAAAGCTGATGAAGTCCTAAAGATTGCTTATTCCCCTCTGAAACTGGTATTGTGAGCTGGCCAGGAGGGGTTTTTTTCCTGGGGATTTGTTTAAGGGAACAGGTTGGGCAAGCAATGAGCACTGATACATTCACATTCATCGACATGTGCTGACTAGACCATCCTTCAGGCAAGAAAGCAAACTATTCTCCAGTCTGATACAGTTCTTGTTACTAAAGGTTTGGTGGTGTCATCAGTGCCAGCCTTTTGCCTGCTGGAACTAAACCTTGGGTCACTCCTGTGCTTTAAGCAGCTCAGCAGAGCTTTGGTGGTAGGGTTTGGAAGCTGGTTAGCAGCTGTATTCACCTCTAATAAGGCAGCTACAGACTCAAGATGTGCAATTATTGATGTGGTGACTAGCAAAATGCTCAGGAGGAAAAAAACAAGGAAGCTGCCAGGCAACTGCATGAAAATAGAGCCAGATGAAAAGGGAGCCCGGAAAGTTAGATGCTCTGAGAAGGAAAGGGTGGATGTGAGCTGCTGAGGATTGCTGGATGCAGAAACACTTGTAGATGAACCTCGTCTGACATGCTTGTTGCTTCCCTGGCCTTAGGGAAATTAGTTAAATCTATGTTTTTCTCTCCTGCAGTTTTCTAAATTGAGGTTATAATACCTGCCCACCTACACACCTTTCAAAAGAATATTCTGAAGCTCTGTCTGTTTGTAAACTGCTCAGGAAATAGAATATGCCAAACTCTTTCAGTATACAGCAAAATTTATAAAAAAATTAGGCCTGGAAGGCTCTCAGGTTTGGAGACAAAATAGGCACATTTGCACTGTTCGCAGAGGAGTCTGTCCAAACTGGTCTCAATATTTCCAACATGGGAGATTTGACCCCCAGGTAACCAGCTCCTCTCCCTGTGCTCAACTAGTGTTACCCTTAAAGAGGTTTTCCTAAAGCCCACTTCATTTATCCCTGAAGAGTAAGCCAGATTGTCCTTCTCTTGTAATTAATCCCTGCCCTATCTTCCACCTTTCCACGACAATCTGTTTCACAATGCCTCAGGCTTCTCTTTTCTGGACCACAGAAACCTACATAATGTAACCTTTCTTCGCTGGTCATGTTTTCTAAACCATAATCATTCCTATTGCCCTTTTCCAGGAATTGTTCAATAATTTCTTAGAAGTGGGTGGGTAAATGTGGACACAATCTCCAAGTCCTAGAGATGCTTGCTTGATGATCCTGAACTCATCTCTCAGATGAGATCTGCCTTTAAAGATAGATAGATAGACAGATAAATTATTTTTTTTCAATATAGCATTTTGCTGTTGATTCATGTGCAGTTTGGCATTCAAAAAACAACATTTAAAATTATCTTCTGCATGGCACAGAGATTTACCCAGCTGATAAGCTGCTGCCTTTTATTATGTGAAACCTCTCACATTTTTTCTAATTTGTAACCTTCAATATTTTTCTCTCTGCACGTAGCAACATGCCAATTTTTATTGGTAAAGTGTTGTAAAATTTAACAGAAAATGCTATTATTGCTACAGGTTTACTTTAAGCCTCCTATAAAAATTAATATAATATAAAATAAAAGCCCTGCTGTAAAATGCTTTAAAACCCCATGAGCAAAATATTCATCTCCGTTAGATTTTATAAGGTTTAGAGAGACTACAACAAATCCCTATCAATTTAGGGTTGACTCTATATCTTGTGCAAATTGCCATATCTGCTTTGACTTCACTTTTAGCCATACAGTTCACAGCAAGTGAGCCTTTAATCTCCACTGTAAGCCATAAAACTGACTGAGACACCGTACACTTTGGACCAGATGTTCTTAAACCTTGAGAACCTCACGCGTGCAAGGAGGGCCCAGCATAAGTGGTGGAAGGAGATGGCCTCTCTTCATCTCTGAAGTGTGACCTGGATGTCTCTTTTCCAGAACAAGCAATAAAATCTTGGCACAGAAGTGCAGCTAAAACTTCCTCTTTTTGAAGCATGAAATGGCAGAGGTATCTTGCAAGTCCTCAGCGTTGTAAGAAGTTACATGAGGTGCTGATACTTTAGTGCTGCCCATCAGATCCAGGTCAAGGCGTAGCCAAAGACCAACCCCAAGTCCCACAACAAACTCTCAGTTGCAGACCTTCCCATTATTCTTCCAGTGACTCACTCCATCACATCCAACAACAGCAGGAGCCAACATTCACTCTTTGATCCAAGCCCAAACTTCTGCTTGGCTCACAGTAACACACTCCACACTGGGACATATAGTCCTTGCTGGATAATTAAGGGAAAAGATGGACAAGATTTTGTAAAACACCCATAAATTAAGCCCAATTCAATGACTTGGCAGTGGGCTAGTGCAACACTTAATTGAGGAAAATTTGGCCCTCACCATTGCTCCATATGAAGCTACCATGTGCTTTGCATATTGATTATTTACTAATCAGGAAATGTACTTTAACAAGTTTATTCCTGTGTAAACTTCTCAGGCGTGCAGATGCTTAAAGCAGGCTACATTGCTACCAATTGTATTTTTAATTGCTCTGTTTAGAGAGTCTCATTGATCTAATCAGAGCTAAATAAGTCCCATGGTACTTCCCCCAGTAAAGTTTACAGAGGATGTGTTTCTTTCATTTGCTCTAAATGAAACCTTCTGCTGTGCTGTCCATGGTCAAACACAACGCCAGCGAGCAGAGCGAAATGCTCCATGCTTTATATAAATTTGGTTTTTCTGCAGTTCAGAATTCCTGTCACCCAGGCAGTAGGAAAGCAGCTGGGTGACATTATCAGTAATTGCTTAATATTGTCATTGCATTTGCTTACATGGAAAAAAAGCCACAGACTATCAATCAGCCAACAGAATATTCATAGTCTATGATAACACTAAGTGCTTTTTGAATGTCATGGCAACAGTGACACAAGCAATGTGATCTTGTACTTGATTACTTCCTGCTGCATCCCTGATAGTGTCCATAAAGCTCCATTAATTTTGGTTTGGGGGTGTTTGTTTTTCGTCTCCTTTGATTGTGTTTTGGTTTATGGTTTTTTGTTTGTTTGTTTGCTTTTTAACTTTGATTTGTGGTTGGCTAGTGTGCAAGATAGACAGTACCTTTTCCTGGAGACTCCCAGTGAGCAGGGCCTATTGGGGTGTTTGCACTCTTCTGTAGCCTAAATGTGTCCTGTACTGGATCCAGCATTTCTGAGCACATTTTAGGAATTACGTCTGGATTATTGCAGCAGGTAAACTCTGAAACCAGATTTGAGGCTGACTTTTGTGAACAAGACTTAGGATAATCTCATTAAATAATTTGTCAGAAGGGCTCTTCAGACAAGGGGAAATAAATTAATTTGTCTTAAGACACATCTGCACCTGACTCATTCTCTGTCCTAGTGGCCCGTGTTTTTCATTTGTTTATCTCATTCAAGTTTGTGAATTTGTGGATTTTAAAGGCCAGAAAACATTGTGATTCAGTAGCCTTCTGCATCAGAAGATTATCTAGTAATTTCTGTATCAAGTCCATAACTTTTGAAAAGCAAATGCCATATATTTTCTGAAAGAGGTGCTTGGAGGTCTGCAGCTGGTTAATATGCCACTATATTCCCCAGTAGGTTGTTGAAGATATTAGTAAACATTCTTAACAACAACAAAAATAACCAACAAAATGAAATAAGGAAAAAGGTGACATCCTTATCTGCAGTCTGAATTTGCTAAGCCTCAGCTGTTGCCCCTTAGAGTCCATAATGAATCTTACCTCAGCTTGTAGGACTGAGTCCTGTACAAAATCTCCTCATGCAAGTGCTAATAGGTTGTGAGTTCTTGCTTAACCTTCCCAAGGATAAACTACTTAAGATAAATTGGTTTAATGAAAGTGAAAAGTTCTGCTGAGCACCAGTGCCTGAACTCATGTCAGACAGCTTCTAGATTACCCTTTGGCCTCCACTGTGTTTCACCCTAGGACCATTTCTAGTCCCATTAGGACCCAAACTGCAGGGTCACAAATGAGTATGCTCTGACAAGAAGGTACAAAGGGGTGAAGGGACCACTACCTGGAAGCATTTCTGTGCAGCACTTGAACCAATAGCCCAGTTCAGTCATCCACAAATGGTCCCTGACAGTGCAAATTTTGTAGCTTCAGTCTGACTTCTGAATGTATCAAAAGAATTTTAACTACTTTGGTAATTTTGTTATAATATCTTGGTTATTTCACTCTTTCTTTAAAAACAAAACAAAAAAAACCCCCAAAACACAACAGAAGAAACAGGAAATGCAAAGTTCGACCAGAAAAGTAGGGGAAACGAGTAGAAATAAGTAGCCTGCTCTATCCTGAAAGAATACAATTCTAACTTCAGGTTTTACATTTTCTTTTAATTCCCAGCTCTATTAGATCCTCCATCTGTCTTTTCTTATCTAATCCTCAGGTGCTTGATTTTCTTGATTTTCATAGTGGAAATAATGGTGATATTGTGGGCATTTGGTCCATCCCCGTAAGCGTGGACACCTCAGGGGCAAGTGACCACTCGCATGATGATGCCCAAGGACTCAGCTGCTCCTCTGCCAACAGACTATTTGGTTGTATTATTTATAAAGTGCTTTGATAGGCTCATTTACCAGGAGCTAAGTAATGGCAAGGCCTTTGAGGGCTGGGTGCTTGTCAGGCGCTACAACATTAAGTCTACAAGTGAAAATCAAACTGTCTGGCTTCAAAAGAGGTTTGGTTGGTGTAAATTAACCTGTATTTTAGAAGTTCTGGAGCAGATGTCATACTTTGCCCTGGAGATCTCATTACTGCTCAAATGTCTGAGCAGATTTTGCCATATTAATAAAGCAGAAGGGTCCCCCTCCCCCACAAAACAGGATTAGTGGTTGGTGTCTGCAGTTATTTTTGTCAAAAACCTTTTGAAAGTCTGTGTGCGAAGAGGAGGAGAGAAAGTTCAGAAAAAGCCAGTATCTGTCTTTATTAATTACAGGATGATTAATTATTTAATCTGCCCAGATATCTGTATGCACAACTTAGCTGATTCTCATTTATCAGGTTTTCAGCATCATTAATCAAGGGAAGTTTTAAATGTGAGGGAAGACAGGTTGATTTAAGGTGCTGTGTGGTGATGACCGCTCCGGAGCACGCACTGCCTGGCCCCAGTGCCAGGGCCATCGATCACAGCAAGGGTTGATCCTGCCTCCCGCTGGAGAGTGCCTGGCATTTGGGCCACTCCTTGATTCTCTTTGGGCTCCTCCAGGGCTGCTTCTCCAAACCTTGTCATGAAGTTTGAAACCCAACAAATGAAAGAGCAAGCTTGATAGCAGGGAGTGTCTGTAAATGATTTTGACTTGTGGCAGCTGAAGAGAAGTTGCCCCACTTCGGCTGAGACCATCATGGTCCCTCTTCTGGGACCATCTTCTGGGATGGTGCATGTTTCTCAGGACTGCTGAGTGGTGCCTTAACCACACTTAACCATACTCCATCATGGCATGTTAGCTCGGGGAGTGCATGCAAGTGTCCAACATGCACACAGTCACTCACAAGGTAGTTTGTCATGTGCCACTAGACTGATCATACCTATTCAGCTCCTGAAGTAAGTCCAAGCAGAAGTCATTTCCTACCATTTTTAAACTCCTAGGAAAGACCCAGAGGTTCAGAAGAAAGAACAATAAGCAGGCATGGATAATAAAGTATCCTACTGTAACGGCGTATGCTTCTCCAGGTGAGCGAGGGTGTGAGGAAGAGGTAGATGGATGTTAATTCCAAGCTGGTTGCAGGCTGTTTTTTCTTTTTTTTTCCTCCTTCCCTCTTTGCTTAAGGCTAGGAAAGTGCCAGTTTGTCAGACTGCAGGTGTCAACTCCTATAATTTTAGAATAGTTCCAGAATTAACCGGATGTTATTGGGATTGTTTTTAGATACTTAGCTCCTGGAGTCTTTATACTGGAAGGCAACTGCCAGATTCCATTTTAAAGCACAATTTAGCCTTGTGATTGCTACAGACAGCTTAACAGTAAAACACAAAGGATTATTACAGGCTTAAAAGTCAGATAACCTATACAAATTTGAATTTTTATTTTTCCTGTACTATTTTTTTCTGATTTATGATGAATATCAAAGACTTAGGAGATGCAGAAATATTCACAAGCAATTGAGCCAAGGTATCTGGAGCACCTGCACACTGCTTTTTCATGGCAGAACCTTCTCATTACTGAGACTGTATATCCTCATCCTGCATAATTGCTTTGCTTGCCATTGTGTGGCTGTACCTGGCACTGACTTTGCCAAAATCTGCAAATCACTCTCATTCAGCCATTTCAAGAGCTAGTTAGGAAAAAAAAAAAAAAGTAAAATCAGTGTCCAAATTTGCCTGTGCTGCACTGAAGTTAAATGCCTGCCTTGCATTTATAATTAAACCTCTGTTCAAAAAAATGTAGTTGAGTAGCAAGGAAGTCTTACAGATCTGCTCAGTTATTATTTTAGGATAAAGAAATGTGTGGCTAATTAGAGATGTAATCCTTGTTCCAGCCCTGGGTGGCAGAACACGGACATGGCTACAGTCTAAATACACCTGCTCTGCTATTTCACACACAGATTTCTGTTGTTGGAGAAAGGACAGGAGCCTCACACTCGTTAGCCATGGCAGTATCCTGCACATTAAATGTACCCATAAGGCCAATCTCCAGGCATGACATTAGCAGTAGAAGGATGTGTGTGCTGTCTGTCAGGAGAACCAAGAACTATTTTCCTTTCTAAGCAGGGTTAGAGATCACCTTCCGTTAGCTGCTGACAGTGAGCGAGGTGTCCTCTTATGATGATCAGGGAAGAGCAGTTCAAGTCAACCAAGGACATGGAATCCCATTGCAAACAATTCCTGGGACTTTACTACACTTTATTGTATTTCAGACTTTTCCTTTCTAA
Source organism: Lepidothrix coronata (assembly GCF_001604755.1). Classification (NCBI taxonomy): domain Eukaryota; kingdom Metazoa; phylum Chordata; class Aves; order Passeriformes; family Pipridae; genus Lepidothrix; species Lepidothrix coronata. The sequence continues at coordinate 2,395,071 of NW_016690200.1, forward strand.
GGAGAATCTCTCTCTTTCCCCTGCACACATCTCATTTTCGGGAATGACTGGGAATTAGTCATTATTTCAGTGTTATTTCACTGAAACTACCCGAGTATCACTTCAGTATCCAAACAAAATGTGAAGAGCAATTCAGATGCCATGCAGACAACAGACTACTGCAGGTATGGGCAGGCAAGAGATGATGTCCAGCAGATACCTGAATATAGGTTCTCATTCTCTCCTCATTCCCTCCAGTACCTCACAGTAAGTGACCATGGACTATTCCTGCAGATTAACTGCCATCCTGTGAATTCAAACCTCCACCTAGACTACAAAGATTTACGTGGGACCACAGAAGAAAGAACATACAATCAGAATTTATCTCATAATAAGACACCAAGTGATAGCAGTTCTCTTCTTATTTCAGCTGCAATTTTTGGCACCCCCCCAATCTCTCCGTTTCCGATTGCTATCAAGGGATAATAACACTTTTCCTTCTAATCTCTACTCTATGTAGATAAATTTTCATCCTCAGTCTCCTCATTAATAGGACATAATTTGAGCTGGGAACTGCTGTCCAATGGACAAGCGTCAGAACATATCTGTGGAGTATTTTTTGACCTCCCTTTCCTTTTTATGTCTCAGCGATGGACTTGTGAGTCATAGAACTCAGCAACAGAGTCTCTTCCCATCATAAAATTCTAATTGCAAATTAACCTTTGTTTGATTCCTTGTAAAAACATTATTCCCCCATAATTGAAAAAGAAGGGAGCACAGTAGCAAAGCACCTGTTTATTGGTGAGCTTTTTTTGAAATGTTAAATGTTATGTTATCAACTGCTGCCTAACTTGTGAACTAATTAAAAATATAATGTAAGTACTTTGGATTTTCAGGGATTCTATAAGTAATAACTGGACTGCCAAGATGCTTAGACATCTTAGAAATGCTGTTTTTACATGGAGCTACTACAACATGGTTTGGATTTTTAGCATGAATACATATTCATAGTAATGAGAAAAAATTTAACAGTGCTTGTAGCTAAATTATCTTTTGCTATTAATCTTTTTTTTATATACTGACATCAATTCAATTGCTCTAAAAGCATTTAAATGCTGAGGACAGATTTTGCAATCTCTTTGCATGCAAAACTCTCAGTGAAATCATTGGAGATTTTTATGTACCATCAGCTTGCAGTACATTAATAATCTGATTTAAAACCTTGTGTAACAGCAGGAAGCCTCCTACTGATATCAACTAGTTTTTCATCCAGCCATAATTGAAGAGCAGAGATATTTTTTTCTGTTGAAGGTCTTTCATATGGAAGTCCCAATAGATGCCAGTAAACTGAATGTGTGAGTTGTTATATAAAGATCAGAAAAAAGGCTTTTAGTTAGTGGGCAACAATACCCAGTATTCTCCTGTTGCTTTTTGTAGACTTAAGTCATCATGTTTGGTGATTTAAAACATCTGTGGAAGCAAGTTCAGTGTAGTGTGTAGTGAGGAGAAAAGACATATTTGGACTCTAAGTTCTCACTGCAATAAACAAGTCTTTTCCTGAGTCTATAATGGACTAGATCAATAAAACAATTGACGGTAACCATGGGAGAAGGAGAGTAACAGCCTCGTTTAACATTTATAGACTGATGCTGCTGAAAGACTCTCTAAATGCTTTAATTAAGCATCACAACAACCCTATGATGTACCATACAGGAAGAGTTATTATCTGTATTTTACAGGTAGAGATCAGCACTAAAGGCACCCTCTCCGAGATCACGTAGCGAGTCTTTGGCAAAGCCGAGTAGCAGTCAAGCTACCTCACTCCCAGTCCTTTACCCCAGACTTTGGAGGACATAGCCTTACTTCTATATGATGTTATTTATAGGTCAACATTGAGAGATCCCTGTAGGCCGAAGTCCAGGTGAACCCACCAGGAGTTAAGCCCACAAAGCGCTCATAGGAAAATAGTAGACGAGAGACAGCATTTTGTTAAAGGTGGGGTGGGCAAGTTTTGGAGGTATAGGAAATACCCAGCACCTACAGGATCTCTGCAGATTGATTGGGAATGTTTAGCTCGTGTACACCTTTTTATCTCTCCTTTTTTTTCCCTGATTCTTGGTTTTGTCTGAATGTGAAAGAAGTTACTAAGGGCATGGATAAAGGAAATACAATCTCTGTTGATTGTATTTTCAGTAGAGTTTCTAGTCAGGATTGCCTCAGATAAGCTTTCCAGTGAGCCAGTTTTCGAACACTCTAACTTGGCATTGCACACCGGATGTTCTGGATGACATCCAATGGCTTTAGGGGGAATATCCGTGTTTCTGGAGTGGCATTCCAGTGCTTTAAGACATACCAGCCACTGACTGCAGAGCGATAATGACACTGATAAATCAACGTCAGCAAATTCTGTAAAAAGCAATCTGAATTAAAGAAACCCTAAGAGCAGAGAAAGGATATTCTTTTCCTTTGCAAAGCTCGTGGCTTGACTTTTGAAGTCACTGTCCAAAAATTTATACAGAAAACCATTAAATTTTCTCTGTGTGTTCCAAGAATAAATGGTCTTTTGACTAAGTTCAGTGCAGAGTGCATCTACTCTGAGTATTTTGTAGAATAACTGAAAGACATACAGTCCTAGGTGCTAGATGGGTACATAGCAAAAGTGGGCTCTATTCCCCATGGGAGATTTTCTATGTCTGGTTTTCTTTATCCCTTGTCATTCCATACCCCATCTATGAAATATGACCAATACTCTTTCTTTTGCTGTTCCCTCTGTCTTACTGAACTAAATAGTAGCTTCTTCCTTGCTTTACTCTTGGCACATTGTTGTCCTGGATAATGGGCAGCTCCAAGGGAGTGATGTGTTATGAAAATAAATAAGAACAAAGCATTTGCAAATGCAACATATCAGGTCGACCAAGGACTGGAGCCTACCTGGCTTTTCCCAGGCTTCTTTGACTTACAACTTCAGGCCCTTGACCTTAGTTGGCAGTGGCAGGTGTGGAGGAAATAGCTATGAATGTACTTCGGTGTATGCAAAGATTTTCTTCCAGGCAGAGATGCTCGAATGCCCTCATTAGGAGCAGAATGAGCCATAAGACATTTATTTATTCAAGGATGATTGTGACATCTTCCATTACAAGCACACATGAGCCCAGGGAACTGAACTGTGTCTGCTTTTCTACATCACAGCACCATGTGTGGGACATCCAAAGTGAGTTTCTCTGGGAACCATGAAATAGCTACCTGTCAAAAACCATGGCTGTGCTGATGCATCCCCTGCATGGTAGGAGACATGCCTGGGTCTTCTGGAGTTGAACTTGTTCTTTCAGGCATAAGATAAGAAAAAGAAATGCTGTCCCTTTACTGTGGCTGAGCATGGGTCCTTCTCAGTGCTTCAGAGTGGTTTGGCTTGTCTTGAAAGGCTTTATCTACTAAAGGCAATCTCTTCCACAGCATTATGTTATAGGACCAGCCTTGACTCAGGAAACTGTGTATTGGAATAAGGCTAAATTTCATTACTGAGTTTGGCAGACATCTTTATTCTTCTCTCATCTCAGTTAAAAATTTCTCCCACCGTGCATTTATTCTCTTCAATGATATTCTGCCTCTCGTAGCAGCATACGTGTCTTCAGGCTACATCCAAACCCCTGCATTGTGACATATAGTCACCTCCTGGCTATGAGCCTTACAGTTGCCCATCCTGGCCAGATCACAGAGTACATCACGTGGCAGCTTTGTCCAAGCAGCTGAAGTTCCATCCTTGCTGTTGAATCAATGAGAATTTCTTTTGTACAGATCCTTTTTTCCTGTTAGGAGGCATGGCAGCCTATATTGAGAAAGCAAGAAGAGAAGCTGATGGGGGAATTTCTATTTTCCATGTATTTTTTATCCAAGCAGTGTTTGGAGTAGATTGCATTTACAGGCATCATAATTGTCTAGAGTGCTTTTACCAAAGAGTGCCTAGTAAAAATGGCCTTTTGCTTTCCCCTCTACAGCATTTTCAAATATCTCAGTGCAGAGTGCATCTTTTATCTTCAGCAAAACCAACAAAGAGATGGAATTTTAAGCAGGGATTTATTTTTTTCTGTTTGGTTTTCTGTTGCTGCTGTTGTTGTTTGTTGATTTTATAGTTTATAAGCTAGTCTTTAGGGTTGGAGAAATGTTTTGACAGAAAGGAAAGAGATGATAAGAGATAATATAGTAATCCATTTATTGTAGTTGCTTTACCACTGATATTTGTATACATTGGAGACTGCTAATAAAAATGGAGCCATTTACACATAATTTAGTTGATTGAGTTAGTTCTAACTCTTTCACAGCTGCCTCTAAAGTGCATAGTTACTTAAGGTTATTATTTTGAGAAGATTTTTAATTTAGATGGATGCCAGAGATGCAGGCTACTCTTATTAGGAGACATTCTGTACTGTCCTTGTACTGTGCTTTATATAATTAGTACATGCTTAAACAGTACAGCTATTTAATAACCCCTCTGTGTGTTCCACATAATGATTATAATTACACCAGTGACTGAGTGCAGAACTGGGGTATCCAACACGATGTCCTAGTGACACAGAATAGCATGAATTTTAACCAATTCCTCACTCAGATTTGGCTGGGATACTCCAGGTCCAGCTACTGTGGTGCACACCACACAGTGCTCAACCACGTGTGGAAAGAAGGATCTTTGTGAGGTGTTTCCAAGGACTGACTCTTCTCAAAGTCCACAAGACACTCAAATATTGAGTTTCACCCTGACTGCAGAGAGTCTTGGACTGGGTGCATGGGCAATAGGAGCCGTAGGCAAACTTATCCTCTGGATGAGTCCGCGGTGGGAAAAATTTAATGCTTGCTTCCAAAAAATGAATTTTTAGTATAATTTTTTCCTTTTTAATAACTGCACATATATCACCAACACGCTGTACACACTTCTTGGCAGAGAGAGCTCTGCAAAGGATTACAGATAAGAATAAAAGCCTGGAGTCCATGGGTCACCATGTGCCTACAGGCACTAAAATTAGCCTGCAATCCCTCCAAGTCATTACACACTTCTCTGTGAGCTACATTTCAGCAGCTGTGGCATTTGAGCCAAAGAGGGATAAGGCAGAAGTGTATTGAACGAAAACATTATTTCCTTTCAAGATTATTTTCCTATTAGGAAAATCCAGAAAACTGCACTCACAGCCTTTAAAAGCAATAATGCTCTGCAAGTTTCTGTGAAAATTACATTTTTTCCAAGTCCACAGGTTGTTCATAAGCTGATTTACACATTCCTAGTGTAAGATCCTGAAACATTCTCCTGACAGGAATCACTTCTTAATAGCAAAATATTCCAGCAGGCCCCCTCCCTTCCCTCTTTGAGTTTATGCTTCCTGGTGCTGGTGACAACACCTGGCCACTTGAAAAGTCACATCATGAATAAGAGAAGCCCAAAGTTCTCAGTGGTGCTCAGTGCCATTGCTTTGAAATCTTTTCTGAGGACAAGCATTTATACTGAAAAAGCAAAGCAGGTGTACCCTTCTTCACAGCTTTGCCCTTTATCAGAGGATAAAGGACATCCATCATAACTGGGTGTTCTACTCGAGCTTAGTGTATGGGGCAAAGGTAAGGAGGCCACTGACCAGATCTGAGTGCTGTCCAGCACTTCCTACACTGTTCCTGGTGCCAGACCTCACAGGGAGATGTCCATTCAGCCTTCTGCCAGGTGGATGCTGGCCATGGCCAGGGCGCCACTGTCTTCTCTTCCCTGCAGTAATTCATTACTTTCGCCCAATTATTCACCAAACAGTTTGTACTAACAAACTCCAGCTAGTCACTGGTTTTTAAGTTACCTCACTCCCATCACAGATCCCACTGGGACCAGAGGAAACACATCTATTTTATACAAGTGGAAAAGTTACCCTAAAAATGCTGACATTCCTGATTTGCCGCGATGATCTTATTTTCCCCTTTTGAAAAGGAGAGTAGCAAAAAGAAAGTACCTTGCAGAATTATTCATGCTATACTTCCTCAAAGCTCTTAGATATTCAACACATTCACAAGCATTTTTTAGTTCTTGGAATAATTTTGCAGAAAGAGTAATCTGATGACAAATATGCAGTTTATCTTTCTGCAATCCAGTCTGTTCCTTGAGTTACTCCCTTTGGCATCAAAATCCTTTCAGTCAAAATGTCTTTTATGTTCCTTATTGCCATCTCTTTGCTCATTACAGCTTGGGATGTCTACCTTCATTAACTTGCTAGTAAGGACATTGGCACAGTGATTTTAATTTCTTTGGAATGATAAAATAGAGCTCTAGATAGTTTTCCAGTACAAGTTGTTGAGCTGAAAGAAAAGCATTCCTGCAGGACAATAGACTGAGACAAATGTATTTTGGTGTGGTAATTTTGACAAAGGTTAGACCTTTTTCTGACTCATACAAATGTAGAGCTGTTTGAGACCAGGCTCCTCTGTAGCTAAAGGAGAGACACAGTCCATGACTCAGTGGCTTCTGCCCTTCCGTGTCTACAGCCATGCCCTGAAGTGTGGAGAGTGGGATACATTTCTGTGCTCAACACATGAAGAGCAACAGAAAGCTGTATTGATCACAGCTGTTACTATCTGAAACACCTAACTGAGAAGTGCAGTCTGCTCCTTGTATACTCGGTGGAGAGACAGGCACACCAGGGAGGTGAGCAGAAGCTAGGCTGAATGTCACAAGTGCTTTTTTTTTTTTTGAACGTATTTCTGCTCAACTGGAGCCTGATATCTGGCATGAAACTCTGATGTAGGTCCTTAGCGTCTCTCAAACCTACAACACTATCACTACCTATCAACCGAGAGCACCTTGAGACTCAGATCTCAACACCTCATGCAGGGAAGAGGGCTTTCATGCTAGGAATGACAGTAATGTTGAGGGAATAATAAAAAGAAGATTTGCTAAAACGCACTATGCCAGTGAACAGAGAAAATGTGTTTCATAGGTGAGCATGTTACCCGTAAGCAGATCTGACAGCTTAATTTTCCAACATGGTACATGGGAAACTTGAAATGAGCTTTTCGGTTAAGTGCAGGATGCAGAGTGTGTCTCCATGGTGTGTCCAATATTTTTAAGCCATATCTTCTCTCTCTGCTCCTCAGCTTCCTCGTTCTGTCCCTTTCCTTCCACAAGATGCATTTCCAGATATAACTACTGAACCAAATAAACATTAGATCTCTATGTTTGTCTACTGGGTTGACAATGGCATAGTGTGGACAGGGATACCCTTAGATGCTTCTTTTAGAACAAGGACCTTCAGGACCTGAATTCTAGGTTTCAGCATTGCACATATGATTCTTTCTAGATGGCAGAATGATGCAAAATTGCTTCAGTATGCATGCAAATAAGGCTCTATAATGAAGTTGTCTTAGTGTTAAAAAAACCAGCTAATTTTCATACCCAGGATATACAAGACTACTCAGCATGAATATCCTTGTTCCTGTAATGTGAGGAATAAATGGGACAACTCTTCCTGGCCCTGGGAGAGGGATAGATCTGAGGATCACATTGTCTAGCATAGGGCACATATGGCTTAAGGTGCGAGGTAGATACCTGACTGCTGTATGTTGTTTCAGGACAGCAAAGTCTTGCACAATTCCTCGAGGAACGAAACTCAGAGACCTGGACACGCTTAACCAAGCACTTAACTTAAACTGATTTACAGCAGTTGACACTGCAGCACTTAAAATGTTTCCTACCACAATAATGATGTGAACTGTACATCCCATCTGAGGGTTTCAGTAAGTAAGCAGTGATAGCAGATAGTGCTGCAGCAAAATGTAGCTGCTGTGATCCAGGGCATTCAAGGAAAAGGAAAAAAAATCCAAGAAGTCTCCAGCCTCAGCAGACCAAGGGCAGGCAATGGCATAAAGGTTTTCCAAAGCACTAGATAGATGTTAAAGAAAGCCTTTCGCATAAGTCAGATGCTCAGAAATTAATTCTGACAGTGGGCGTCATTTTTTCCACCTAAACCATGTGTGTACAAGCATTTGCCAGTCAAATAGTTGCTGATGTATGTAAGTTACTAGCCTAAGAGACCCTTAGGCTGCAAGTATGAACCTTAATTTCTGTGTGCGTGAGGGGGTGCCCGTGGCAAAATGAAAGAGACTGCAGCTCATTCCTTCCTGCGCTTTGACATGCTTTTGGTGACCTGCATGTGATAATGCCCAGGACACGAAGCCTGAGTGCCACTGCTGATGTGACACCACATGAAGATGTCACAAGTACCATAGCAGATGTTTCAGCCAACCTTTCCCTTTGCTGCTCTCTTTCCCACCCTGGAGTCACAGACCTTTAAGGCTGAAAGATCTATATCCAAAATGAAGTTGAGTGGGCCTTTGGTATGCCAGCTGCAGGCAGTAGGCATTGTTGTGGGCAGGCTTAATGGAAAAAGAGAAGAGTGTATTTCCCCAGTGTGTTACTTGCTCACTAAGGTCAGATTTAGGCCAGAGAAGATTTTGATCTAAGTTCCACAGGAACAAGCACCTTCATCCTGAGATCATGCTGTTTTCTTTAGCCGCAGTGATCTCTGTTAAAAGTAAAAAGAAAATACGTAAGCCTCAAGCGCTGGCAAATCCATGTTGTGACCATGGAAGATCCATTCCCACAGTCAGCATCCCTCCCAGCCAGAAATGGGTGCCGCATTCCCAGTCCGATGCCATCTGCTTGTCATTCCCAGCTGTTGGATCTGTTCTATCAGCCCTCCCCTCCCCTGAATATTTCCTCCCTGCAGACAGTGGTGGGCTGTGCTGGTGGCAGCTCCTGACAGAGACATCGTGCTCCTCACCTCCTCGTAGCTCCTGTGTAGTTTACAGAGTTACCCCCACGATGTGCTACAGGAGCAAAATGTGCTATCACTCCATATTGGAGACCTGAGAAAATTGTAACTGAGTTTCTGGGGTTTTTTTTAAAGCTGGTAGCTTTACCTCACTGCCTAGAATAATTTAACTTCACAGACTATGAAGGGAGAATGATAAAGTGGTTTTGACTGGGAGTTAATCCATTAATTCCTCCAAAGCACCCAAATGTGTCAATCTTTGGCTACAGCTTTCACCTTCTAATAATTGCCCAGGGACTCGATTTGGGTGTTGCTTCAAATGTGAGACAACAAGACAAGGAAAACAACCAAGAAGCTTACTGTAGAAAATACAAATTTTAATCTTCATTATCAGCTTCCTCACCTGCAGAATTCAGGGTGCACCCAGCAGCTGATGGGCAAGGCCCAGCCTTGTTGGCCGGTGTGGATAAGCTTTGCAGTGTGCAGAGCAAAGTCAGCCTTCCCAGAGTACAGCACAGCTGGGAATCTCAATTCTCAGTTGGCTGAACTTTTGTTGTCTCAATGATTTTTATCAGTCAGAGCTAGAGTAACCAGAAAAAAAAAAAAAAAAGAGATACCTCAAGTAGCTCTGTTTGTGTTAAGGTCCTTTAGGGGGAAGAGGAAATTCTCCAGAGTCATCTTCGTTGGCTACAGAGTGTTCAGGGTTTAAAAGACACGAAAATCTAGAAAAAAAAAAAGGGGGGGTGAGGGGAAAAAGGCAGAATGAAATTAGAGAGTGCTCTGGCCCCACTACTTTGCATTTTGGTTCCTCCCATCCCTTCCAGGATCATGACTTGCAGACCAGTATGCAACACTAAATGTTCTTAGAAACATCTTTACACAGAAAAATGAATGAAGCAAGAATCAGAGCCTAATTCTGTACATGAAGTCAGCCAAGAGAGCTCTCTGGTTTTGTTGCTGAAGGTTTTTGACCTTTCTTGTCCAAGAGCCACTGAGATGAAACTGGGCTGGGATGTCTTTTTGTGCAAATTACAGTTTCAGGAGCATGATGGTTCTTGTACATGTGGGAGAAATGGATGTAATGTAGCCTGTGTGGAGGTGTGTGTGCTTATAGCTCTTGATTGTTGGTTTTTTAATAGGTGCCTGATGCTCTTTAAGCAGACTGTGATTCCAAATGCCATCATGGCTTTCGTACAGCGGGAATACCACAAAGTTATTGGGAACATTATTTTTGCAGATGCAATGATTAACATAAAAATTAATTGTACAGATAAAGAAACCCAAAGCTAATCTTTGTTCAAACCAACATGCCATGCATGTGAACCTTTGCAGTTTAGTTAGAATTACATATTCCACAGACCTCACTAACAACCACTGCTTTTGCCCACAGCAACATGAAGATGTAAAGCTCTTATTTTCTTGCTGATATCTGTCCCAAGGGGATGCTGTTTTTACAGGAATCTTTCCCAACAGAATCTAGCTCCTGCAAACATGTGTCTCACCTTTACATTAGAGTGACAGTGAGCATCTTACTTCTGTTTTGTGCCCTTACTCCTGCTTTGGAGTCTGATCATATGAATTGCTGAGCACCTTCGCTTTCCACCAGCATCAGGGCACGTTTAAAGGCTTGTTGGGAACTCAATACCTTGTGGGATCAGACTGTGATGCATCAGTATTAAGGTCAGACTTACAATGCATTAATACCACTCAACAGAAATATTAGCTGTCAAGAAGCTTAGAATTATTCTTTTTATGGCTTAGGGAACAGTATTAGAGCAAGAATGACGAGAATATAAATTCAGAGGGTGTTTACAAGGTGGGAAAACACAAGTCAACATAAATGGGCTATTATCTGTACTTGGTATTGCCTGATTCTCAGTGAAATGAACATGGACAATTTGTGCTGAGCAGGCTTTTTCAAGGTTAGCAGAGACAAGGAGTTGTTCCCAGGGGAGGATGAGGAGCAGACGGTGACAGAGATGAGCCACAATATAAGATGTCAAGTTTTCCACCCCACAGCAGTGTTTCCAAAAGCAAATGATGGAAGATGACTATGGCACTGATGAAGCCATTTGACTCATCATGATCTATGAAATATTGTCTTTCTCCCCTACCCCAAGCCCCCAGCAGACCTGCAAGGGTTAGTGGGGTCAGCTCCTTCCGTCAGAAACGCTGTGGCTTGCCAAAAAGAGGTTGAGACAAGGCAGAGAAATTTCTTCAGAGAATTAGAAAGATAAAATATCTCCCAGAATAGCTCCAAATAATACAAAAACTGTAAATTCATTATGTATGTTGGTTTTGGATCTTAACACAAACACAAACATACCTGTCAAGAAATCCAGAGGTGAAACTGCAGGAGGCAAAGAAGTGAAGTCAGCAACTATTTCTTAATAAATGTATTTCAGAAAAAATACTTTGCTCTTAGGCACCATTAAGTCCACTGATGACATCAGCTCCTGAAGTATATCACAAAAAAAGGCCTAGTCAAGTCAAAGTAAACATTCTGGGCTGGCCTTAAAAGGCAATGTTTTGAAAAACTTTTGGCAGATTGGAAAATATTAAATCCTTCAATTTATATAAAGATGGTGATTCCAAATATTATAATCTCTTTCATGTAATGGAACACCATGAAGTTATTAAAATATCTGGCAGAGGCAGCAGTGAGACAACAAAATAGGTATTGCTTCTAAAGAAAACCTGAAGTAATATTTGGCTTCAAGGGCCATGTCAGGCACACATATGGGTTGTGACAAATTGTGTCAGACATCAGCTTCTAGTTAAAAACAGTTCATTTGATCGGAAACATTTTCCTATTATTTACCACAATTCAAAATGAAATAGCATTGGTATATTTACCTTTTTTTTTTTTTTATCCTTTTCTGGTGATAGATCTACTCATTCAACTCTATCCCAAACTACAAATAGTTTAGTTATTTTTCAGAGATGAGTAATCAATACATGTTGTTATTTTACTTCCAGGATAGAGTTCTACAAAAAGGTCATATGTTCAGTGCTTCTGAAATATAAAATATCTTGGAAAGCTTCTAGAAAATATTTCCTAGAACAAGACTGTAAAACGGTTTTGTGGGAATAGGAAAATCTTGTTATCTGTGGTTCTGCCACTGAACTAATATAAAAATTGAGATGATTTTTGAAAGCAAGAATAATGATGCAGAATTCTATGACCTGGTCTGTACAGGTCAGACTAAATAATGAAAATTGTCAAATTGCAGCCATAATAATCTATGAAGAATATCCTTAAGGTATCCCAGTAATGCAGCCATTCTTCCTCTCTCGGAAGCAATTTTACCACATTGGGTTTTTCCCTTCTCTCTTCCTCATGATGAAATGTTCCACATTTCAAACACATCATGATATTACTACTGTCTCCAATTTAATCCACCAATAATCATATTATACTTCCCCTGTATATAGATCTTGATGAAGCACTGGCTCCATCAACTCCCTTTGGTGCTTTTAAGGCCTTGCTGAAGGGCAATATCTTCAACCTCTGGAATAAACTGTGGTGTAATTAAAGACCTGGTGTACAAGTCAGCATGCTGGAGGCCTGCATTACACGTGCATGGATAGCACTCGGTATGCACACACAGCAAATGATTAGTCTTCATACAAAGTGGAACTGTAAATGTTTGGGCTGCTACTAAAACAAAGCTCCAAGGCTGAAGAACTAATTTGCTTTTCCCAGTCTTGCTGGTGGCACCTGGCACTGCAGTAAATGGTCAATCCTGAGTGATTCTGCCACGTGCAAAGTATCCCCCAGTGAGAGCAGGCTATAACAGGATCATCACAGAATCCTAGAAGGGTTTGGGTTGGAAGCAACCTTAAAGCTCATCTAATTCCAACCCCCCTGCCATGTCAGAGATACATTCTATTGGATCAGGTTGCTGGAAGACTGAGTTATGGGTCTCGGTTGTGGAGTAGGCATTGGGCTGTGGCTGGAACTTGTGTGTATATTAGTATAGAGTGAGCTTGCAAAACGTTTCCACCATCTAATGATGACTCTGATAATTGTTAAATTTGGAAAAATATTATCCTTCCTGCTTAATAAGGAACTTGGCATTGAAAATACACGATTGTTACACACTCATCACATTTATCTATGTCTTCATGTACCACGACAGCCCATTTCTGAGCATTCTTGAGCTTTGCCAAAAATAACAGAAAAAAAATCAAAATTAGCAAAAAAATCTTGAGAGACATCCAGTCCCACTTTCCTCAAAGAAAGTCTTTCACCTCCCACACCTCAATGGTCACCCCTTCTTTTGACTTGACTGTGTGAAAAGATAATCCCCCAAACGTTCAATACTAAAACCTTAAGACTTGGGAATTTCTTCCAAGCTAAGAGCAGAGTGAAGACCATATCCCCTCCCTGACACCTCCTATGCATCCCTTACCTGACTACTAATCAGGTCTGACAGGATCTAGCCATGTTAACATTTTCTAGAAGGTCCTTATTACCTTAAACCCTCTCTTGACTTTTTAGGGCTAGGTTGTTCCTGTTTGGCTTCACCATCTTCTTGAAGTTCATGTGTCCCACTGCTTTGGGACAAAAGATCATATAACTGCTGCAGTCAGTAAAGTTGCACAATATGCAAGACACAAAACTGATCAATATTTGTGGAACAGTGTTACTGTCTGCATATTTTTCAAACAGCTGATCCCCTGGTTGTCTCCTTGCTTGGAGGCAGGATGGAATCTGAGGTTCCCTGGTGCTCTCCATGGAGCACACAGAGAGAGGAGAATTGGCCACTTGTAGTTTAATTTTCGGGAGGCGATAAAGTCGGTGACAGTGTTGGTAACCACAGAAAGGGCATGCTTCTCTAGCAATTAGCTATTTTTCTTATTTGACGTGGTAATTAAATATCTTTTTATACATCAGAAAGAAACACGTTGTTTTAATACAGCTTACTAAGCTCTACCTTATAATAAAAGCTTTCTGAATAGGATCTCTGCACAGCAAAAATTTCTGTCTGTGTTCAAGAAACTGAGGTTCTGGGTATCTTCTAGGCTTCAGCAGGATGGCATTCCTGCTCCCTTCACTCTGGACTCTACTTCCTGGCCTGCCATTCCCTGTTCTGGATCTGGCTGTTGCTGAGCTTAGCTCAGCACAGAACAACTTCCACTTCTACCTGCCCACAGCCCCCATCCAGATCCCCATCTTCTGACGACACCGGCATACACAATTGTATTCTAGAGATTAAAAACAGGAAAAGAGAGCCCAGCTTCTCCCTCCTAACATATTTTAAGAAAACAAACTACTTTGGCGGCTCCCCTTCACCATCACAGCCCCACGTCAAGCTCTCCACTTAGCTGAGGTAAATGGTCCATAGTTTTGCCTATTTCAGAGGTATCCTGAGCAAAAGTCATGCAGAGAGGCTGGGTAAATCTCTCTTTGATCTAAAATCTTCTCTTCGGAGCCAGTAAACCTTTCAGAAATGGGATCAAGTACAAAGCGTCTTCCTATCTCTCTGTTTCTCACCTGCTGCACGCTGACTTGCCTGGAGCAACTCTTGCCTAAAATGATATCCTCTTCCTTTTATTGGGTTTTGGGGGCAAGGGGAGGGAGGTAGGGGGGACTTAATCACCTTCCCAGCAAGTTTCACTAGATGGCAGTAAGCAGAGGGAAATGAGGTAGAAACCCCATTTTTAAGGACTCTCTAAACGTCAGCGACCAGCTGCTTACTCAGCATTGCACCCCAAAACAAGAGACTGCTCCTGGGAAGCACCATCTCCACAGAAAGCATCATGATTTATTTCCAATTAATGTCTCTTCAGCCCCCGTGAAGGCTGCCATTGTCAGGAGACTGTCAGAGCTGGAAAACTCCTGCCGTCACTGGCTGTTCTGCAGGGATACAGAAACTGGCTTGTGAGATTAATGCTCTGCTGTGGTTTTGTGTGTGTGGTTTTTTGTTTCGGGGTTTTTTGGGGGGGGCGGGGGGGGAGGGGCATCCAGCTTTTCTGTAACCCCAAAACAATCTTGAAGGGTCTTCAAACTGCAGAGGTGATTCATGCCCAGTACTGTGGAGATTCCCCTGTCACCCCCAGAGGCCCCACTGCAGCTTTTTCGAAGACAGTTTGGTTTTTCCTGCTGCACTTCAGATGCTCAGCACCTGCCATTTGGTGCAGGTGGGAATTCTCAGCTCAGTAGTGGGTGTAACCCTCTGATTTGATGCTGGGTACCTGGCTTGCCCCTCTCCTCTTCTTCCTTACTGGCAGGGTGGCTGGTGCAGTGCTGTGTCATACTGTGCAGGGATATCCCAGAGTAATCCATCCGCTCGCTGAGCTGGACTAGAAGGTGCTAATTGCTGCCAGAAGACTTTTCCCTGCAGGTTCCCTGTGGATATTGCCAAAGCAGGCTGAGGCTGGCCAGGGAGGAGTCACTGTGGGAAGTGCTGTCAGAAATGACAGATCATCAAAAATTTGCCAAAATAGGTTTGTTTTAGCAAAACTCTCCACAGGAGACTTCCCAGCTCAGCAGTGGGAAGGAGTGTGTCAGGGTGACTAGTCACTGAGTAAGACACTGTCCTCAAGCTCCTGTCCCATGCAGGATTTGCAGTGCTGGCAGAGAGACACCTTCTCCAGGCTCCTCTGAGAAGGTCCAGAAGTCTCTCAAGTTTTGTTTCCTCCAGAAATGCAACAAAACCGAAATTTAAATTCTCATATTTCTGCCCTAGAAAACCTTCCAGTGGAAGGTGTTTCTGTCCATGGCAGGGGGTTTGGAACTACATGACCTTTAAGATTCCTTCCAATCCAAACCATTCTGTGATTCAGAAAGGAATTTGAGGTTTGTTTGTTTTTCTGTCCAGCTGTCATCTCAGGCCACACAAAGGAGCAAACAATTTCTCTGTGGATGAAGAGTAAAAGCACTCAGCTTCATGGCAGACCCAGGGAGAACTGCAGGGTATCCCTGGTGCAAACACAAAGCTTGAACATCATTACATATTTTAGCATTGACATGAAAAATCCAGAGGAATGTTTGCAGTGAGCTAGGGCTGTGTCAACACAGAGCTCACTGGAGCAGAGGACAAGGACGAGATCTGAGCTATAGAGGACCATTTCTTATGGACATCAGCTGCAACATCCCCCAGAGAAGCCCAAGAATCCCAGTCTCCCAACCTCACAGCCTGTGTCTCTAGTAGATGGCAGGTGATTCAATCAGGAGATGGGTTAATTTAGGTGAAGAGAGCTACCTGTTATGGTCTTTGGAGGTGTCTTCCTCTGTGTTGGCTTTTGGGGGAACTTAGACTCTTATTTTAGGAGATCTGGATGACCTGCTTATGGCTAATCATTTCACATTTCAGTGATGCAGTGCCTGAGTGAGACAGAAGGGACCTAAAGCCCAAGGCTGTATGTCTCGTATCAATCTCTCTTAGAAACAGAAATAGCCTTGCAGGACCCAATTCTCCCTGGTTTCTTTATAGCCCTCGGAAGTTATTTTGAATTGAAAATCCTTTCTAAAGCATGGTTTCAAATAAAATATTTGCTGCTTGGATAGATTTACAAGTTACACAACACCATGCAGAGATTTTCTCACCTTTCTGTAGCTTCCTTTCCTGCAGCACATTGAAGTGTCATACAGATGAACAACACAAGGCCATTTTCAACCTCGTAAAATCCTTAGTTTAATGGGTGATAACAGCTCCCAAATGCACCTTGGTTATCCCTGGGGACTGGCTGTGCAAGATCCAAACAGCCTCACTGACACTGAGCATGACACTCCCATGACTTTTCAGGGCAAGTATTAGGAATGGGAAATTACTCCCTTCTGTTCTCGTGCCCACTTGGAATGAAGTTGCAATAGTGAAAGAAACATATTAAACCCAGCCATTCCTTATGCATACTTGCCATGAAACCACGAGCTGTTGTCCCAGGAAGCCTCAGAAATCTTTCAATCTCATCGCTATTAAGCCTCTTATAATTCTTACAGCCAAGCAACACCAGTGCTTGGATTTGTTTAAAATCAGAAACAGAAAGGAACTTTCAGTAATAACACTGATGTTGATAACATCAGACTCTCCAATCCTGGGCATGAACAGTCATCTTCTGCTCATAACCCATCAGGGATTCCCAATCTGTATCAGTTACTTTGAATGTGAACCTCTGAAAGCACCAGCTGTGCTGTGTTAATTTGCTACTACAGAGCTTAGCAAGACCAGAGTGCCAAATTGCCTGCAATGCTCATGGTATTGATGTGGCTGATCAGGAGCTTTCAAGGTTGGTTTGAGGTGATGTAACCTGCACCTCACTAAGAAGATTAAATATGTTAAAGGGAAGTTACTGCGAGCACTGGGCTGTTGCATCCTCTGCAAGATTCTGTTGTTAATTATCTCAAAATCACTGGTCTCTGATGCGAGGATTGTGTCAGCCTTTTATTGCACTGGTTTAGGAAGCAAAGAGACATGAGTTGCATTTTAGTATCCAGTTCAAAAGGAGTCCATGGAAAACTAGCAGAGAAGTGAGAATACAACCAAGAAAAGGATATCATCATCATTTTCCTTCCATTCATAGGTGCTGTCCTTACAAACGGCTGTTTTCTAAAAGCTTTTAGGTTGCCACAGAAGAAGATGGAAACATAGCCTGCTACTTACTAATGAGATTACAGACTCTAATACCTTCTAGAGAGACCAAAAATCCCCATTCAGTAGAGGACTTAGAAAACAGAGGAGGGGTGATTAAGCGTGAGCTCTTACACAGCATTTTTAGAGCAGTGTCCGTCCCCCCGCAGGGACAACCTAATGCACACACCAAGGACACCTGCAGACTCCCCATCCCATTGTGGTCAGCCACATGTATTTACTCATAAATGCTCTTGAGAATACATTAATTCTCACTTGTTTGGTGGGATGACATCATTCAGTGGAGGAGGGGAGCATATGGCTCATGGCACTAAGTTGGATTTTAGGTAGAGCGAGTCTAGATTTTGAGTAAATCAAATCAAGAATTCTCTTCAACCAATCCCTCTCAAAGACAAACAAACAAACAAACAAAAAAACAAACAAAAAAAAACAAAAATAAAAACAAAACCCGACAACTAAAAACAAGAGAAAAATAAAAGACAACCCAAACAAACAACAACAAAAAACCAACTAACTAAACAAACAACAAACCAAAAGTTCTCTTAAAAACCCTCAAAGAAGTAAGAGACACTTCAGAGCAGCATGATCCTTCATGTTTGGCAGCCCAGTTCCAAGCCTTTTGGTGACACAGAACAAATAATACAGATTTCCCACCAGTTAATGCCAGTAATGGTACTACTTAATGAAGCAACTTGAATTTGACAGTGGGATCCACTGTAATATCATGATTGAGGCTCTTCTTTATCCATCCTGTGATACTACAAAAATGTATGGGAGCATCTCTCTTGCTCTCAGCAACCGGCATTGGAAAGCTACTGCTCCTGCACCTGATCTGCAGATCAGTTCAGTCTGTTTCAACACACACCTCTGCTGGGCATCACTGAAGAGACAGGTCTATTTTTCCTGGTGCTGGAACTTCCAGTGTTTGCAAAGCAAAAAGAGCATCTTCGGGGTTCCTGCTGGTTTAGTTTTATTTACTGCGTACATGTAGGTGGCCAAGCCAGATGTGGTCCAGTGTAAGGTCATGTTTCCTACAATATTATGAACCTAAGGAGTTTTAGTAGTTTCCTCAAAGTACTGTGACATCTACACATTTCTGGATGAAAGGGGAGGAAGGCAGTGTTGGTATCTTGTATACTGACAGTTTCTGATAGCTTAAGCAAGAAAACAGGGCACAGTGTTATTAAAAGAATGGTGAATTATATTGCTTATGGCAGCTATAATGATGAGAAATTGAAGGAGAGGGCTTGTCTCTCAGGTCAGACTTCCTGGGATGAAACATGAACACTTAGACCTTCCAGATTGGAGGGACAGGCTGCTGCAAGTATGGAGCTGGGTCTCCACATGGATTGGACCTAAAACAATGAAAGTCAGTGGTTTAGGTAACTTAGTCCTGCTTTTTACTTCTGTAAATGAGAGATCAGCCAGGTCTTTTGTATGTGTAGTGGGTATGCTGGTCAAAATTCATCACTGTTAGAACTCAGAGGAAATAGTGGTTTTCCCATAGAGAAAGAAGAGCCAGGGTCTGACATATCCAATTCTTATTAATGTCTTTCATTTCCTCAGTTAGCTCAGGCAAAGCTCTCCCCATCTCTCAGCTTCATTACCTGATAAAAAAATTGGAGGGGTTGACCATCCTGCTTCTCCAAAGGGTAATAACTATATTGCTCAGACTGTACAACCCTGGTCTGCTACATCCATTGACGACATGGAAGAATTCCACCCAACAAGGAGAAGCAGATGGACTGGTGATATGTAATATTGCAGCAGCATCAGAAGAAAGGATAATTTCAGCACCAAAACCTTGGGGTCTTGGCTCTTAGGATCATTTCTCCAGTTCTTATAACCTCTGTCAGGAGAGGATATTTGCAGCTGCATCAGTGCAGACCAGAACTTGGCTGCATACAGATATGCCTGTGCTCTGTTTCCAAGGTACTTGGTAAAACTTGCCCTGAGCATAACTGTGCTCTCAATCTTCTCTCCATAACATTTTCTTCTTTCACTCAGTATCACTTTATTTTGTCAAAGTCAATAACTGAGGTGTTGTTTCCATTAAATTTGATGTTTATTCTCAGAGCTCTGATTTTATTAATACAACTCCTTTTTATTACTGTTTGTCAGCCTTAATTCAGGAGTGTACATCATTTGTAGGTGGAGTAGTATGACTACTAAAAGGCTCCCTGACATAATTTGCTGCCCTGTTAACAGTGGCAATAATTTGAGCAATTAGCAAGGCCTTGACATGGGCTTTAGCTACTCTGTCACATAGGAATACCTCCTCGGTGCAGCTGCCACGCTATTTATACTCCTCTGTCGAGTCCCAGATTGAAATAGTGCCTCAGGAGAGCAGCCTGTAATCAGTCCCCTTGCAGTGACTGTGACTGGATGAGAACTAAATAAATCCTGGCCTTCATTATATTAAGGAAGCTGCGTGGGGAATGCCCACCCGGAAATCCCCAGATGCTGTGCTGACAGAGCAGTCTGTGTTCTTGCAGCATCCCAGACAGTCCCTTTGCCAATGACCATGGCTTTCATAACAGAAGGGTTGCTTCAACTCTTGGAGACAAAACCTGCTGGGATTCTCCCCCAAGAGAAGCTGAACCGATCTCCTAACTGCTCATCTTAGTCTTCTCTGGTGGGTCTGGGCTGCAGTGGCTCTGTCCCTCACATTAAACACACTTCTGTGGACCCTTGTATGAAGTGATCAATTGGCAATATCAAGTCTCCTACACTAGTAAGTACTGGGAAAACTACTGCAGATTGGCAGGGCATCACTGGTACAGCCAAGTGGCACATCACAGTCTTAGAGGACATCTCCAAGGCCCCTGATAGTCCTGTGTTTTACCATCTCATACTTTGGATGGGGAATTGAGACAGGGATGTCTCACCCACGGGAGAATAAATACTCATGATGGAGCTGGAATTGCCTCAAATCCTGAAGGTACCTCTGCACCCTGAGACAATCCCTTTCCCTAGCAATGCAGGATTAGAGTCTGAAGCAGAGGAGCCATGAAGAGCAACCCAAGCCCTTGACTGGCCAGTCAGGTGGAATTCAGCCCATGGGTCTCTTCAGTGCACTGCAACACAAAACACATCTCTAGGAAAGAACAGCTTCATTAAACACTCTGGAAAATTTCACGTGAAAAAACCCTGTGCAGTTAGATTTTAAAGCCACCATGTTAAAGCCCTATTTTTGGATCTCATTAAAATAGATACAATCTGTGCATAAAATAAATTACTTGCCTTACAATTTTCAGTTCACTTAGAGATTTACCAGTAAGTGCAGTAATTAACAAACTTGTTCTGCTTTTTGCCGTCAAGACCCTAATTCAGCACAGGGTTTTGGCAAGGGCTGTGCTTGGCTGACTTCCCTCAGGTGGCTGAGAGCAGGTCAAAAAGTCCAGACCCAGCGTGGTGCTCCCCTCTGCTCCTGCTCTGCAGCCTTGAGGGGCTCCACACTAGGCAGTGCCCCACGAGCCCGTGCATCCACACCTCAGCCCTTAATCCTCACAGCAAGACCCACACAGGAGAGTTGGAGGCCACCTTTTCACCTCAGCAGTGTCTGGGATGCTGGACACAGAGTGACAATATTTGCAGGTCCTCATGGCTGAAGGATGTGATTGTAGGATAAGTGGCTGAGATCCAAGCTTTTTAGCAGTTTGGGCTGGAGGCAAGTTTGAGCTGGCTTACAGGTATCTATCACATCATGTTGACTAACTATAGATTATCTGTTCAGGAGGGATCATTATGATCAGCTAACCTGCTCTGCAGCACGACAGGGTCCTGCATCAGCATCAGCAGAGTAAGGAAATGTCCACTCCCGAGAACCTGGGTGCTTGGAGCCAGGCTCGAGTTGCCTCCTAGGCTTACCCTTCCCTGTCACTAAAGTTCATCAGCAGGATTTCAGAATGAGCTTAAAGCTAAGCCAGGTCAGATCTCATGAACTCACACCTATAATAAGTTAAAGTCTGTGTTTCACAGAAACAGATCTCAAGACTGACAGGTTCAAAGACCACACAAAATAAGGTCAGAGTATACAGAAGAGTGCAGTCTGCTTCAGAAAGCAACTGGCATCTGCAACTAGGAGCAATTTCATTCTTTTCCTTTGAGTTTCTGCATGACGTGATCAAACAGGAATAAGTATCTGGAATTAAAGGCCAAAAAAATAGAGCAATTGAATTGCTGATTTCTCTGTAAGGCTCCATGAGATAAAAGAGTTGTCCCCAGGGAAAAGAGAGACTGGGGGGAAGCATGAAAGGCACGGTTGATGTTTTTCTGCTTTGCATATAATCCCCTGAAAATTGGAATGTCCAAAGGCTTGTGACGATACAAGCAGGACTAATGCTCTGGGATCACATGAGCCATTATCTGATTCACAGGTGAAGATGGTAATAAAGTGGCTGAAAAGCCAGCTCTAGTGAGACAGCAAGGAACAGCAGGCTCACTTGGTTATGGGTCATGCCAGAAACACCTCTTGAGATCAAGCAGTAAAAATAATTAGGGTTGGGAAGGCAAGGAGTGAGGTTCCCAGATGGTGTGGGCGATAGATAAGGATTTATCCTTTTTATCTGCTGCCAGGCCATCCATTCATCCAGTTTTCTGGCTGACTCAGATCTCTGTCGACATGCAGAGCTCTCCGTCATTGGAGCTGCCAGGGCAGTGTTGCTTCCAGCCTGGATTCAAGGCTAGGCAAGCTGTATCTTGTTTTGAGGTTTGGTTATTTGCTTTTGTGTTTATATAACAGAGAAGAAACTCTTGCCAAGGCAAAGATGGGTTGACGCCCCTTTCTGGAGGAGTAGCAGCTGGGAGCTTGAGGGTGGATAACCTGGCTGCACCACACATGACTCCCACACCCTGCTGTGTAACACTGGATGTCCAGTGATGCAAGAATGTCCTTTGCCAAACCTCTAGCCCTGCATGGTGCATGTGGAAGCCCTGCCCAAAGACTAGCTCCATCCCTGCTTGCTTGTTTGCCACATAACCAACACAGTGGTTGTCCTACCACAGCCATGATGGTCTGCAAACCAACCTGCCTTTCCTTTCCAGATCTGCCAGTGTCCACACACAAGTTGCAACTTGCCCACAGAGAAAATCACAAAGGATCTTTTATAGCTCCCTGTGTATGTGATTTTGTCCAGGAGATGTGACTTTGGTCAATGGTGCACCTGATCAAGTTCTTTCTTGAGGAGCATGTCAAAAGAGTGTTCTCTGTTGCTGTGTTTACCTGAATAGCACCAGCATTTGCAATTACACCGGTTACAACAAAAATCTCTCAGGCATCCTCAGCCTCCAGGAAGCAAGGCAATCAACCCTGAGGTCAGGAAAACATACTGTTCCTTAGGGCAGCATTGCACAGGCTAGGGCTGCTTTGCAATTCCAGTGCCTTTCTTTCAAAGCACACAGCCCTAAGTCTCCAGAAGACAGAGTGGTAGGCTTTTCCAGTGTGGAGACATGTTTTAAGAAGGACAGATCTTTGAGAGTGGATGAATAACAGGGCTGGTTAAAAGTAGATGTCTGTCACAAGGTCTGTCTGAAACACAGTAGTCAGAAGCTACCCAGAATTTTTCTGGCTCTGTTGATGATGGCAGAGCAGAGTAGATCCAGACTGTCTTGCGTGTTCACATTAGGGTGCTTGTGGTGGAGCCTTTCTTTATGGGTGCTGATAGCACAGAAGTGTGTAGGCAACCCTGCCATTACAGACACATATGACCACACCAGCAGTGTAGGAGAAGCAGTTGATGTGCTTTAGTTGAAAAGAAGCCAAGCTAAACTGGCTTACTTGAGAAGGTATTTTATGTATCTGTTTTATATGCTCTGAGATCAGAACTAGTAGTATCAAAGTGCCTGGCCTGCACAAACACGGTGCACAGAGTGCACAGAGTGCCAACATGCTCCCAATTTCCTGCACCTCCTGCAGTTTGTGATGTTGACAGAAACCTCCTGGTAAGTGCTCATAGAGGGAAAGTCCATCAAAATCCCTTACAGTGTGACTGCAAAACAGCCTCCTTCCCAAGCCCATGCTGCTTTTGAAGCCATTCATCCTGCAAAGGATCGTGTCAGTTCCTCCCTCCTTGGACAAAGACACAAGATGTGCCAAAGGCAAGGATATAAACCTCTGGAGAGAGATATTCAGTGGGGATAAGAAAAGAAACTGGGATTACAGAAAGAAATCCTGTGTTCGTGGGAGCTTGGTAGGGGTAGTGTTTGTAAGGACATGGCCAGGAACCATCAGCCTTCGAGAGGCAGTGAGAAGCAGAGGGAACACTAGGTCGTGCTGTTTCCCTAAATTCATGTGCAGCAGCGCTGGGCTGGATTGCACATTTCTCCCAGGGACTGAGGGATCTTCTTCTGCTGTAGGCTAGCGGAGAACTTCGATCACAGTCTTTGGGTCTTTTTGCAAGGAAGTTAATTGCATTTTCTGCATTAAATGCTTCAAGCACAGAGGCAAAAGTGCAGGGCAGGTATTTATAGGAGACCAGAGCTCCTGTGCTAAATGTGAGATAATGCCTTTCAAATTATAGGGAAGAAATGATGAATATCAACAACAGTTCAGAGGGTTTAATTACCCTTCCTTCTATTCCTATCAAAAGAGGAAAAATAAAAGGAAATTCTCTTAGGATACAAGCTCAACCATGGGCTGACATGAGGCACAAGTGAATGCCACCTGGGCATGGGGAGAACATGGCTCCCTCTGACCCTCTTGTGCTATTCTGTGTAGAACACCTGAATTCATTCTGCCTGAAGGCTGAGTATTTAGCAAACTGCTGCAGAGTAGTCCTGTGTCTCAGAAGGGAAAGACATCAGATGAGTGGTGTATCAGCTTTGTTTCCTTTGCACAGTAAAGAAAACTCTACTCCCAAAGAGTTTCTTTGTGCTGTCACTGTAAAGTGTGGCTTGTGCCTCCCAAGGCTTTTCAATGAACACATGGAATCAGTGGGGGGAGTTTGAGCTCTGTAAAATTCATTGCTGTGTGTGCACTTGAGCAGCACACAGGAGCTTCAAGTATTTTCCTTTAATTTAGAAGGGAGCTGTTGCAGCTGCTGTGGCACTTCAAAGACCATTCTGTGTGTTGCTCCTGCACCTGATGAACACAAGGCCATGGTGTTGTTAAACTGCCAGTTTGGAGAGAAATGGCTTTTGCAAGTAGCAGAAAGTGCCACCTCATGCTCTTAGGTCTGGCTATAGCCATGTCTGTGTGTGCTTCTCCATCACTGCAAACTTCACACGGCTTCAGAGACACGGGAGGTGTGTTGTGAATCTCAGACAGCTGAGAAAAGGTGAGCTCCATAAATAATTTGCTGGTGATAAATGGTGGTAGACCCCCAAGATCCAATGCAGGCAGGGCTGGGCCAGCTCACAGGCTACTCCCAAAGCCAGGGAATCAGACTGTCCAGCAGCCCTTTCTCCATCACAATTAACCAAATCATTTATATGCAAATGTAATATTTACAAATCTGTGTTCTTGTGCATGACATTTTAACTCCATCCCTCAGCTGATGGCTGGAAAATGGCCATGACATGTAGAAGACTGGTAAGAAAATGACAGGTTTCTGTTGTTTAGGTCATAGAATCAGAGAATCACAGAATTGTAGAATCACAGAATCATAGAATGGTTTGGGTTGGAAGGGACCTGTAAACTTCATCTAGTCTAGCCCCCATGCAATAAGCAAGAATATCTTCCATTAGATCAGGTTGTTCAGAGAGAGCCCCATCCAACCAGACCTTGAAAGTTTCCAGGGATGAGGCATCCACCACCTCTTTGGGAAATATGTGCCAGTGTTTCATCACCCTCCTTGTAAAAAACTTCTTCTTTATATCTAATCTAAATCAACCCTCTTTTAATTTAAACCATCAACCCTTGTTCTGTCTCAACAGGCCCTACTAAAATGTTTGTCCCCATCTTTCTTATAAGCCCCTTTTTGGTACTGAAAAACCACAATAGGGTCTCCCTGGAGCCTTCTCTTCTCCAAGCTGAACAGCCGCAACTCTCTCATCCTTTCCTCATAGGAGAGGTGCCCCAACCCTCTGATCATCTTTGTTGCCCTCCCCTGGACCCACTCCAACACAGCTACATCCTTGTTACGTTGGGGGCCCCACAGCTGGACACAGGTCATCAGGCTTTTTCCCGAGTTAGTAGCAGCCAACAGGTGCAGGTAAGAAGGCCAATTTTGGTCACCCAGGGTCATGAGGCAGCTGTGATCCTGGTCTATCTGCCCAGCTGGGCAAAGCAAAAGCAGTAACTCAGTAAAACTTGCCAACAGATTTTGTCTGCTCAGTAAAATAAATACAAAATGAGAGGATGGATAGAGCCTGTTGCCTGTGAAAGGAAAGCTGTCAGCTCTGCGAGAGTAAGTGCGGATCTACGAGTAGAGATGTGTTGCAGGACCTGCACACACTGTACAGGAACTGTCCTGTACAGGTAGCAGAGTCACAGAGTACACTGCCAGAGCGAGAGTGAGTCGTACTCAGAACACATGCTTGTATCACAAAATCATGGGAGGTTGGAAGAGAACTTCGAATATCATCTCATCCAACCACCTGCTCAAAGCAGGGTCACCTCCATACAGCAGGTTCCTCAGGCTCCTATCCAGCTGGGTTTTGAATATCTCCAAGGATGGAGACTCTACAGCTTCTCTGGGCAACCTGTGCTCGGTCACCGTCACTGCAAAAAGTGCATCTGCAGCCCTGCTTCCACCAGCCTCATTCCAAAGGGCACATTGCACAGGCTTCTTGCCCCGTGCAACAGAAGGCTGAGACACCTTGGCAAGGCAGGTGTGATTCATTCTGTCTGTGCTGTACCTATTTCACAATGAGAGAGAGAAAACTTCAAATGCCAAAGCAAGGAATTGGGCTTTTAGAAGATCCTCAAAAAAAAATGAAAAGCATCACTGTTCAAGCAGCAGGTTTTAATGCTTTTTTCTTCCCTCCATTTCTCTTTTTCTCCCTTTTTTTTTTTTTGGCTGTATCACGAAAATTTTGAAAAGGACATAGTTCCCCATGCTTCAGCCCAGAAGCTACCTCTTACTAACAGGGGTTAGGAACAATGCTTTTATTTTACTGCCTGGCGGGGGTTTTGTGGGGGAGCTTTGGGTAAAGGGGGTTGGCAGAGACCTGGATACAGGATGCTCCATTGATCTCAGCTATTCCTGCCTTCCTAAGCTGTATTGTGACCATTTATACCTCAAAGCTACTGAGAACGGGGTATTTACTTACAAGAAGTGCAGTCATATCTGTCAAAGACTGTAAGACTGTAGTCCCTTATATGACATAGTAACTGCACAAACAGGCACTGAGGCTGCAAAATAGAATAGCTTAATTGGTTTGCTTTCCCAAGGAGATACTGTGCCAGACAATGAGCGCAGCAGCTTAAGCCTATGCTCAACAATACCTTTGCCTATAAATAGGATATTTTTAAGCAATGGGAAAAACATTTGGGGTAGAACTAGATAACATTTTTCAGATGAATAGTTTATTTGCTAATAAATGCTGTTTCAGGCTGACTGAAACTATTCACAGACTCAAGCTGAATTCAGCTAATGTTTTCTGCTATAAAATGGGGGACCCTATTTTCTTGGCAAACCAGAGAAGCTGCACTCTAACATTTAAGTCACTAAAAAATTCTTCATCTTAGACCTCAACTTGATTTTATTTCTTTACTTTGAAAATTATACCCCCAAATTAAATGAATTGTTTTATTTTCTATCCATCCCAGATAAACTCTTTCTGGTTTATAGCAGGGAAAGCAAATTATTTAGAAGGGACTTTTTTAGTCTGTTCCCACAGGCCTGCTCAGGGGCTTTGCTTGCTTTTTCCAGTGGCTCTGGAGTGTGAACATAATGTACAGCTGGTGAGCTTGTCTTTACAGCTGATAAAGCGAGTTACACCAGGGTCATGTTGAAATGAACCCTGCACACAGGTCGAGTACATAAAATAGAGTTCTCCTCCAGTGGCCTCATGTTACAGACCTGATTTATGTCTCCAGAGCTTTGGTTCTGTTTTGGAGCCTGGCATGGTTACATGCAATATGCCCAGCCAACCTTGAAAGCTTCTCTTTTCTCAGCTTGCTTGTGCAAGGTGAGGAAGGTAAAAGGCATAAGAAACAGCTTTAAAAGTCAGAGATGGATGGAGGCAACACCAGTGGGTCTTGCTGCACCAAATGCATTTGCTGTCTTTAACCTGTGGGAAGAAAACTTGCTGAAATAATTTTTGCCAACAGGAAAAATATTCCTTTTCCAGGCAATCTAACACTTTAAAAACCTCATTAATAATGGTAGTAAAGTGTGGAGAAAGTATAGCTTCTATCTATGGATCACAAGGCATTTTTCATGTATTACCTGAACGTCAGAAGATAAAAGGGAAGAAATCAATCTAGGTCTGATTTTCATAGAGGTTTCGTGGTGGTGCCTGGAGAGATTATTCAAAACATCTAAGCAGATTAAGCACACATAAGTCCTCTTAAAAGCAGTGGGGTTTAGACACCTCACTTGCTATTGCTTTCTGTAAATCATATCCAGAAAAAGGGGCACTGAAACTAAGCAACTTCAGGTGTGTAACACACATCCTTAAATTAAATAGACTGCGATGTCCTCCTGCTGCTCTGCAGTCCAGGTAGGGTGTGGGAGGGAGAGAAGGCCAAGCTGCAGCACACTGCTGCTCTGAATCACATTCAGGAGGACTCTCCCTCTGAGATAACATGACTTATGATATAACATTACAGCTCTGCTAGGTCAAACCAAGGTTCATCTGCCCCAAAACCAGTCACCAACAGCAGCCAGCCACAAACACTTAGGAGAAGCATAAAACAAGGCAAGTCTGGAGAGATGCTTCCCCAATACATCCTCCCACTGCCCAAGAGTCAGTTTAGCCTCTTCCTGACTCCATCAGTTTTAACAGCCCTTTATGGACTTTTTATGGACTATGTTGATTAATTATATTCCCTGGTGATGCTTTCCCTACAAGAAGTCTGCTATTCAGATAAAAGACTTCTCTTGCTCTAAACCTGCAACCTCATCGTGTCCTTAGTCCTTATATTATAGTATAAAACAAAATTTAAAAACCCACAAATAATTCTTCTCTATTCACAATATCTTTCCCCTTCATGATTTTATATGCTTTGATCATATCTTCCCTCTGTCATCTTTCCCAGCCTGAACACTCCTTATTCATTGAATCCCACTGCATAAGAAATTGCTTCCTACCTGTATAGGGAGCCTGGGATTAAAGCTTAGTATGTGTTGCTACATCAGGCAGTGAGGATACATTCCCCTTGCCCAATACTGAAGTACAGATGCCTTTAAGATGGCACAGAGCAGGCACTGTGCCAGGACTGCACAGGGAATGGGTAGGGCTGTATTCAGCTGACTTTGTGAAGACAATGTATGAGGCAAGAGAATAATAAGCCTGTTCAAATATACTGTCTTCAGGATGCACGATTCTGGACATGGAAATGCTGCTTCTCTGGAACTCACAGATCACAAGAAGTCTGCAAACCTTTTAGGAGAAGCCACAGATCTTGGTTTTTTTTCTTAGAAAACATGTAGATCACTGTAGTCTAATGTGTTCAGACCTTAGTCCATGATGTGCTTAGTGGTCACAGCTCACAGAGAGGCCCTTAGCAAATGTAGATTCTCAGCATTATGATTAGTCCAAACAAAAATGACAGTCAAACTAACTCAGGTTGGCAACTACATGAGGTTCAGGTGTTCTTCTGATTCATCTCCTTGTGTTCCTGGTATTGTTCTCAGAGACTGGATTTCTAAAAGTGGGTGAGAAGGGCTTTCTTCAACAATCCTGCTTGTTGTCTCTTCCCATCCCACTTCATTTTCAAAGTTGTCTTTCACACTAGAAGAGGAGAAAAGAAAAATACTTTTCCAGTTTGGGGAGACAATATCTGAAAAAGGGAGGCAGAACAAGAAAAAACAATGGGTTACTATAGGTGACAAGTGAGTGGCAGACTGTGTCCTAGAGAAGTGGGAGAACCATACTGAAGATTTCCACTGCTGTTCTCCTCCATTGCACTGATTTCTCTCCCGTTCTGACAAAAAAATCCTGTGCTGGTCATAGAAAGCATCCCACCAGAAGTTTGTCAAAAGCAGCCTGTTCATCCTAAAACTATGAATCTTCTTTCTGTTCAATAGATGTGTTTAAGAACATCACAAAAATATTTTTCTAGGTAATCTAGAAAGGGGAATGTTCCTTGTATGTGATTGTCTCTTCATTCCCTCAATCCAGCGAGAGTGATCTCATAAACCAAGGGTATGCAGGGATGCTTGCAAGTGACTGAATTATCACAGATTAGCAATTTATTACTGTTAATTTAAATTAATATGCTTTATATTATAATGTGTTGGCAGCATGCAAACATCTTCAAGCTGATGACTAGTAATCTATTAAGCCATGATAACTTCAGCTCTTTCAGTGCATCTCCTTTCTTGAGGGAAAAGCTGAAATATTTGATGATGGTTTAGCCAGCGACAGGTGATTGCTCCAGTGGCATAAATAAAATGTGCATGTCCTTGGTGCTTCAGTCAGAGCACACCAAGACATCACTTCAAAATGAAGCAGACCATATATTTTAATGTCTGCAAACATCAGAAGGATGTTTCAAAGAACAAACAGATTATCTTTCCTGAGAGTTAAATGCTCCTTGAGCTTCCCACCATCGAAATCCGGGGCCCACTGGGTAGCAAATCCAAATCCGTTGCTCATCAAACCCAGCCCAGATCCTGTCCTTGGAGGGTCTCACACACCTTCCAGACAGGCCAAGCAGTTTTACCACGACCACAACCCTCCTCCGCGGATGTTGAGTGGCATTTTCACACACTTCAGCTGATTGCTCAAGTGGTATGTAAGGCTTTTGCCACACAATCCCAGAGCAGCAGGGATCCCCAGGGATGTGGTCCCAGCCATTAGGCTGCTTCTTTGAGTGTTTTGCTCTTGCTTTTTAGTGCCTGTGACATCTCTGTTCTGTGTGCCTTCTAATCTTTCGAGGTTTCTCAGCACCCCATGCTGCCAATCTTCTCCTCTTGAAACCCTTTGATTAGAGCACTTTCCCCTGCCATACCCGTCAGTATCAATGGACACATGGCCCCTTATAACTGTTGGGGACATCCCCCATTGACAGTGATGAGCAGCTGATTTCCGGGCTTCTCTTCCCTCCTGTATCTGTGCCCTCCTTCCCCTCATGCCACTGCCCCTTGGATTCCACTTGATAAAGCACATCCCAGAGCAAAGCTGCTCTCAAGGGCTCAGAGCTGAGCTGGTAAGTGGCTGCAAGCAGTGTGACACAGTGCTCCTTGGGACACCCTCTCCCTCCTGACCTCCAGCAGGTGAGAAAAGTACGTAAGGAATTCTAAACACCAAGGTATGCAGCCAGCATGGTGAAAAGGATGGGGATCTTTTCTTTTTGTTTTCTTGACTTTTCTTATGATGATGAATGCACCCAAACATCCCACCTGATATCTCTGCACCTGCCTGTTTTCCTCAGCAATACAAGAGTAGTCTGCCAGTGTTGTCTGTCCATATGTTAGATTTGATTGCTGGAGGAGAAGGGAGGTATCAACAAGGATGGTATTTCAGCTCTAACATTGTCCCAGTGCTCCCCAGACCTTCTCCATTTCTTTGGATTAGCCAGAAGGATATTTGGAGCTTGGTACTTATGTGCAAAGGCACAGAGACAGCCAGAAAACCCTTCTGTGGGGGTTTGCATGACTCCTCACACCTGGGGAAGGCTCTGCTGAGCTCGATGGGGTCAATGCTGTCGACACCTGGTGTGAGTGACTTCTTAGGTATGGAAAGAGGGAAGAGAAAAGTAATGAGAGTGAACACGGTTGAGAGAGGATCCTCAGGAAAGACTGAGCCTCAGCAGAGAGCATAAGCACTTTCACCTTATTAATGTTGTTTGGGTTTTTTTAAAGGAGAAAGAGGGTCATCATGAAGCTGTCTGGTGTCTGGGCTTTGCTAGAGCACAGCACTCCAGTGGAGGCCACACCACAGTTAGAAGCATTTCGGGGCTGAAGGAATTAAGGATGCTGGCTTGTACCTAGAGTTGAAACAAAAATTGCTGTGGGGCTTAAACCTGTTTTTAACAAGAACATGTAGCCTGGCAGACCTAGTGAGAGATTAGCAATTTAATTATACAGGCTCTGGCTTCCTGCTTTCCACTAAGTGCCTAAAACCCCTCTAAAGAGGCCCATTACCTTCCCTTTTTTGGCTCTTGCATTAACTAGGCAGTTCAGAGCAGCATAAACACAGAAGCAGGACAGGGGTTCCCTTGCAGAGGTCTAAGGTTTTATGGCTAAGTGCCTCCTGATGGATCTGTCAGAGCATCCCACAAGAGCAAACCTATCACTCCCCACAGCGACCATTAGCTTTATCTCCAGCATCCCTGGAAGCACTTTCTTTGTCCCCTCTTGAACTCACTGAGGAGAGCATGGGCTTTTTTCAGGCACTGGCTGACTTTGAGAGAGAGGAAAGCAAAGTGAGCAGCTGGGCTGTGGGCACAGGGATTTGGGGCAGAAAGCCTCAGCAGGAGCCTTCAGGGATGTCGTAGCGGGTGGCTGAGTGCTGCTGCCATGGGAAACAGGGACAGGACAGGCAGAAAGCTGCTGAGAAACATGTGACATCCAACCTGCTGAGCTCCGAAAGGCTGTTTGAAAAAAGGGAGCCGGGAAGAAGTGGCAGACAGGGCCTTTTTGTCTTTTTCTTTCACAGGAAGCAACTTTATTAAGGATTGTGAGGTCTTGTAGTATAGGCAACAAATTCTCTACAACTGTTTTGCTTTCCAGCACTGTCTGTAGAGCCTTTTCAGATAGTCCTGCTTCACAGATGTTCTTCTGAGGTGTAAGTTGACTTGTGTTACTAGTGCAAGTCGATCCATGCACACAGCCACTGGAGTCCCCTTGGTTTCCTGAGACTGTGTTGGAGTCTTTGGGTCTGCTCTGTTGGAGTCTCTGCTCTGCTCTCCCAATATCACTTACAACCCCAGCCAGGCAATGACTGATCCACAGTTTCACTGTTGTATATACTAGAGCCTGTTTTGGCAGTAAGGTTCCTGCTAAGAAATGCAGGGAGCAGGAACCCTACATTTTTAACAGATATTTTCCTGATAAATTCCCTTGTGAATCAGAAAAGTAGTTATTTCTCCATCCCCTACACCTTTGTACATTCACAGGGGAGAGCTGAGAATGGATCAGACCCTGGAGCACTAGGCTGCTGCTGCCAGAGATGTTAGCTGTTTTACCTAAAATCCTTTAAAAACTAAAGCGAAGACATCCACTCTGCGGGCAGCACAGGAAATCTTGCAAGAATGTAATGGAGCGTAATCAGTGACAGATTTGTCATCTCTATTCCGTGGCTGAGGCATAGGGAGGAATCACGGCTGGTCATTGCAGCAAAGCACTGTGATAGATGAAACTGTGGCCTCTTCAGGCTGTTTTTATGTCGTGTTAAGCCAGGCTTCATTTTCTGGGACAGGGATGGAGAAACTCACTTCTCTTTGGTCAGTCACTTAGCCCTGGGGGTCATGTTGTGGTAGGGAGAGGATGATCACACCTTTAGAGGTAAGCCACACTCCAGACTTGGGACTGGAAAGTCATTTCCCCCTGTTATATTGCTGGGTGTTGAAGACCTTGTGTGTCTTCCAGTCTGCTCCCTGGAATCGTCTGGAAAATCTTATGGTTGTGTAGGAGCACTGGCAATGTGTTGCTGCCTTCTGCCACATTTCCAGCCTTATTTGCCATAGAGTGTTGGAGGGTTTTGTGATGGTGGGAAGAAGATGTTCTCTGGCTCTTCCTAAACTAAATATCATTCCTAGAACTATCTGCAGCAGCAGGACCGTGAAGTGACTGAGCCAACCAAGGTGGTCCTTCACATCTCCCTCTTGCTGTTGGCCCTTGCCAAGCTTTGAGGAGGTGGTTCATCCCACTGAGATGGCAAGGCTCCCTCCAGGAGTCAGTGGAGGGAAAGGCTGAAAACCCACAGCATGAATGGCTTTTTTTTTTAAAGTATGTTTTGGTCTTCTTTGACCATGAACAGCTCGGCAAGGCCCTTGTAAGCCAAGATATCTTCCCTGTAGGGAGCTCAGTGAGGGTGAAATGAACCAGGGAAGGAACTCAATGTCAGGTCATGGTGAATGATATCTCTCTGGGAGTCTCACATTCCCTGAACCCTTCCTAAAGCCTTGACTCCTTCAACCAAGAGACCATCTGGCAGAGTTGGTCATAAAAAAGATTTTTTTACACTTCACTGTCCTGGAGAAGAGCCTTAAAGTACAATGAAGTATAAAAAAAACGGGAGGCCATGAGAAACAGCCAAAACAGTATTTTATTTTTTGAGTTCCATAGTTGGAGGTGCTTTTTTTTAGCAAATATGATAATGCTGAGGTTTGATTCATGTTTTTTTAATGCCCCAGAAGTCTGCAGTGTCATTCTCCTGGTTTGGCATCCTAATTCAAAGTGAAATACATAAAGCCAAAAGGAGCATGTCAAGGAGTTTCTCTAGCTTTCATCATCTTTTTTTGTCTATGAGCAGACACCATCCTTTTTGAACTGACTGGCATCGTGCAAAAAGGAATAGAGGGAAGGGCTTGGTAAGAAAATGTTAACAAGATTGTTGTTATTGTTTTCAGTGGTATAGGGATAGAGCCTTTATGCATATGATATCAGCTAAACATTTGACAACTGAAACTTGTTCTGACCAAGCTTATAACAACTCACTACGACTCGCCTGCGGTGTCCGGCTATTAGGATAAACTAACAGCTGTCAGTAGGTGCAGTCAGCAACTGGATACACACCATAAGAGGAGTTTTTTATCTTTATCTTTACGGAAAATAAGGATATGAAAAAATACGCGAGGATGAGGCACAAGCTCCCGCGGCTCTGCAGACCCCCCTCGCGGGTGGCAGCCGAGCTCAGGGTCTGCACGCCCCTACCAAAGGTGAGCTGCTGGCACCGGGGTGGAGGTGGGTGCCAGGGGATGTGGAGGGCTGGGATGGGTCAGTGATGGTCGGACAAAATTTTATTATGGACTTCTGTAGGAGTTTCCTAAAACCGAAATCTTTTAGATGGAGAAGGGAGGGGGGAATAGCGTGGGATGGGGAGGTGGGGACCTCTTTCCTGTGGGATGCAGTCCTCTGGGACATGCTCTGGCCAGGTGAAATGAGAGGTTCCTTCCTTACATTAAGTTTCTGCAAAATCAGGCTAGAAGAGCAAGTAGGAGACAACAGAGGATGCCAAGGGTGGTCAGTTGAGAGCAGGTTGGAAAAACATCCTCCCTAATCTCCATCTGTGGTCAGCAGAGGTAAAGGTTTCTGCTCCAATCTGCCTCTAGAGAAACCTCTCCCTCTCTCTGACTATATGCAGAGCAGTAACCTAAACAGGGAGATTAAAATCACTGAAGATCTCTCTGCTCCCTTCATCACCCATCACCTCTACAGCATTTTATCCTGTGCATGTTTTAGAGTTTCAGGACATTACTTCTCTTTCAGTCATCAAGCTCTGCTGTCCAAAAAGCCATATGTCACATAGCAGGAAACACTGCAAATAAATGTCTCTAAATGCCCAGGTGTACAGACAGTGCCACGGAAATACCCTGGAAGTGCCTGAGCCGTGAGCTGTGTTGGATGTGAGCTAGAGGAGGAAGGAGGCAAGGGGATGTGGAGTCCAGTGGTTTGAGCCTGAGTCATTGTTTTGGTACTTTTAGGTGCACTGGGCTGTCCTATGTGCCTGTGTATCTCACTGTGAGTAAATGCTACTGTGAGCTGAGACCATCATACCTGCCCCATCAGGCAGGTTAAGTCACTTCTGCTTGCAGCATACCTGGGAATCTCAGGGTGAGGTGGAGGGTGTGTTACATGTTCACTGCAGAAGACCTGGGCAATAAAACTCTTCAGCAAACACAGTGTGATGGAAATGGCCCTGGCTGCCCCAAGCCCCTCCTGAGTGCACTCCAGCCACGTGGGCAGCACCAAGGATGAGGGCTGCTGTTTGCATCGCCAGGGCCCCAACCCTCTCACTGTGCCAGACTTTGTAGAAATACTAAAAGCAAGAATTACAGGCAAGCATCTCTAGAGTACCGTAAATATCATTTTTAATTAACTGGCTATTCTACAGAGGAGACTTTGTGCAGTTCTGCGAGACATGGGAACAAAGTTCAGCCTGTCCCTGTGACAGAGCTCCAAATTTCCCCTGCTGTTTCCCGACCCAGCGCCAGCAAACAGATGTGCTCTGTGCCTCCTATTTATGCGCTCCCAAGAAATTAGCACCCCGTTAAGCTACACAATGCAGTGCATTTATTTTTATTTCACTGTGCTGCAGCCTTTCAAGGGTAACTCTGAACTACTTTTTGCTGGAGTCAAATCCAGACTAGCATCAAGGGGTTCTTAAATCAACAGTCTATGAGGGTATGAATTTTGTGCAGCAGAACTAGTGCTTATAGCTTAAGATAAAGTAATATATAGCAGCCAACAAGCCACAAAGTCCATTGTTTGACCCAGGTCCTAAAGGAAAAGGACAGGGAGGAAGATTTAACTTCCAAATACCTGAAGCTGTGACTGTGATTTGTCTGCAGATGCATTTTAAAGCAATAAACAGCTATATTTATATCTCCTGAATGTGCCTATTATTTCAAGATCTCACCCAACGAGTGAAAGCGACATGACAAAGCAGCACTGTAGGGAGCCAAAAAAATATATAAAAAGCAATTGATCCATTATAGATGCAGTCTCAGGCAAGCTCAGTCTATTTTTAATCATTTTAATAATGCAGCTGATTTGCTACATCAAGGAGGGAGGCTGAAGAGGGAACCCTCACAGCAAGCTAAATAATAGGCTCATGTGGCTCAATGGCATCTGGACATCTCCAAGAGTGTGCACAGCTCAGCTGTCTCCCAGGGAAATCACTGCAGCAGCCCTGCCCAGCAGGTCACTTTGAGACACGGGAGACCCCAAAGACAAGTGGATGATACTTTAGGAAAGAAAGGGAAGAAGTCAGTGGGACAATGAATTGTGGGAAGTGGGATTAGAAAAGTGAAGGGTTTCTCAATAATGTTTAAAAAGTGCCTTTCTCTTGCTGTGATTTGGGTAGACGAATTGTGTTGCAAATTTCTGCCATGCAAGGCAGATTTGGGTGTGCAACCTAGGTGACTCTGATTCCTCCATGTTCTCCATGCTCTCCACGATCACAGTCCTCTGTCTCTCCACTTGAAACAGACAAAACCCATCTGAGCATCACCCACTCAGCTTATTTGTGCCAAAATGGCTCCTCCATCCTTGGGTGGTTTGTTTGGCCCTGGGGAAAGTCTGGAAGAAAGAAAACTTGAGGTTTCCCTTCCCTGTTCCAGAGCGGCCTTTAAATGAAAGCGCATGTGAGAGGGACAGGAGACAGATGCCTTCTAGCCAAAGGGTGGCTTTTAGGGCACTCAGTTAAATCATGAAAGTACAACAACGTCTTAACTACAGAGAGCAGTGTGAGGCCATCAATGAAAGAGGGACCACCCATGAGGAGTAATGCAATGGGGACAGTGGAAAAAGTCAGCCAGCAACAGCTGTGCCCAGGAAGGAGATGAGATGTTGGTTGAATATTGTGACAATAAAATAGAAATTATAGCCACGTTTTTTAAACTCAAAAGCTTAGTGCTCTACGACACCTGGCACTCTTCAGAGGCAGGATGATTTTGCTCCATTTTGCTGATGCTAAGCTCCCTTCATAAAACAAATGGAAATGTCCCTGTTAAAGGCTGTAAAAAGGCTGGGGTGAGCCTTGGTGCTAAACCTTCTAGGTAGCCCAATTCTGGTCGTTGCTTTCCTTGCCCGTAACACCTCAGGGCTGCTGGTGTTTCCCATATGGGGACTCTTATAAAAACGTTTATCTTGTTGTCGTGTGGAAGCGGCATTTTTTCCCCATTATGGAGCTATGTCAATCCCACTGCGGGCCAGAGGTCAGGAATGGGACTCCCACGCTCATTCTTCATCTGGGAGCATGGGCCAGCCCCAGCCTGGCAAACCCTTCAGATGCAAGCAGTGACTTCTCGGTCCCATTGCCAGGGAGAGGATGGATGGACACGTGGGATCTTGGTTGGCCTGTTAAGCAGCCCTCAGATGTGTTGTAGCCCTGTCCAGCAGTGCTCTGTGTACCTGCAGGCTTGTCCCACACAGTTTAGGATGGGGAGATGCTCTTGCAGGGAAGGAGTGTTTGTAACTGAGGTTGCCATTGGCCGTGCTCAGCCCCTTTCTCCACAGATGGCCTCACATGTCAGTTTTGCAGAAATACAGCTAGAGGTCAAAGTAGGTGCCCCTCCGTGGGGTGTCATCACTTTGGGACAAAGGTAAGATTTATAAATAAAGGGAAAAAACCATACACAAATAATTCTTAAAAAATAAATCAAACATGTATATCTGCTTTTTCGAGAGGGGCAGGTAGCTCCTATTTAGCAGATCAGAACTTGGACACTTAAGCAGCAACCAATGTCACACCACTTCCATGGCTTCAGCATGCACGTACCATCCAGAGAAGCCTAACAGAGCATGTAAAGATATGGTGACTCCTTGGAGTCTCTAATATGTCTGTCTTGTGGAAGGCAAAAACTTCGTGGAGAATTTTATTTTGCAGAGTGTGGAATTGGCCTAGGAATTTAGGAAAATTCATTATAGATTTGGGGCAGCTTCTCATGTGGACTGAAACTTAGGAGCAGTCATACTGGGTCAAGCAAAGGTCCATGTAGTGTCCTATCTCCAGCAGAGGGTATGAGTGATGCAGAGAGGGGAATGACAAATATACATGATATATTCTGGATATTCTCCACCTACACATGTTTTCAATTCTGGGACTTCCTCTGTTGGGTGTGGCCTCTAGATCTCCAGTATCCCTCTAGAGATTTATCATCCTTTAGTTTGCCTAGTCTTTTTTTGAGTCCAGGTATAATTTTGTATCGCTACCATCCTCCAGCAAGGAGTTCCACGGATCAACTATCAGCTGTGCTTGAATTGCTTCCTTTAATTTGTTCTGAGCATGGTTCCTGCCAGCTTCATTTGATGAACCCTTATTCTTGTGTTGGGCAAAACAGTGAACAGTTGATCCTTTTACAGTCTCTCCATGTCACTCACCATCATTCTGTAGATTTCTTTAATTTCTTCCTTTGGGTATCTCTTTTTTTTTTCCCCCTGACCAAAGAGTCCACTTTGCTTATTAATTCACTTCTTTATAGGAGCTATTTTTCTTATATTTAATCATCTTTATTGCCCTTCCTTGAATCCTGTCCCTTATCTTTATGTCTTTTCTGGAGATAAAGTGATCATAGGACAGTATTCAAGATGTAAGTGAACCCTGGTTTGATTCATTGGCATATTAATATTCTCTTTTACTTTCCCCTTGGTAAATGTTAATATTTTATTTGCTTATTCCACCACTACTGAGCAATGAACTGATGTTTCATAGAATTATTATAATCCAAATATCTTACTCCTGAGTGAGCCCAGAGCCCATAATCTTATACATGAAGTTCAGAACACTTTTCCTGCCATGAACATTTCTTCACATTTGGCTACATTAAATTTAATTAGCTGGTTTATTACTCATTTATTTAGTCTCGTCTTTCTGCAGGCCCTTGTTCTCACTACCCTGAATACCACAGTGTCACCTGCAAGCTGTGCTCCCTCCCTGCACACCCCCTTTCACAGACTGTCTATTAATAGGTAGAACATTGTGTCCTCACCCAGCCATCTCTCTACTCATTGCCTTGACTGTACAGACTCAAGGTTTGCAGGACTCCTTCTCTGGAGATACTCTGTGACAGCTTGGTGCCTTCATGAGATGAAGTTGTTGTATTTCATACTGGCGCAGAATTTTGAGGTTGGGCCATAGGCTGATATCCAGCCCTTGGTGCAGCATTAGATAAATGAATTCACTGGAAAATTATCACCAAGGCCTTCAGCTGACATTGAAAGCTGCTGCAGGATGGGGCTGACTTACAGCACCACGAACCAAGGTGAAGGCAGATGGCTGTGCCCTGGGCCAGCTGGAGCCTGATGGGCTTCACACTTAGCTCCAGATTCAATGAATTACCACAATCCAACCTGAAGGTGTCAGGTTGATCGGTTCCTATGTCCAGGGTTTTGTGTGGGAAGGAAAACTGGAGGTGAAAGGAAGATTTTGGAAGCTGATGCTTCCCTGACATGAAAGTTTTACCAAGAGGATGGGACGTCCCTCTTCATCTTTCACAAAGTTAACAGCTTCATGCTTTGTTGCAGCAGATCTATTGTTTGCTCTCAAGACAAGAAAGCATAGAAAAGCCTGCGGAGATCAGAAAGGCTCATCTTCAAATCCTCATTTTGATTATTTAAAGCAAAAGAGTTCATAAAAGTTCTCTACTAGTTGGGAAGAAGGAGAGCCCAGCTTGCCACAGCTGAGTTGGAGCCCATCCCACACTTGTGGGATGAAAAAGACACTGCCCCAAATGGGCCTTTATCCATATTCGTCATAGATGTTCATAATCCACAATTACTGAAATCTTGGCCCCTTGGCTAGAGCAGTGGAGGTGAGTCAGGGTGCCTTTCCTTGTGGGCTCCATGACCGAGGGATGCTTTTTGCCTCATACAAGAATAATCTATTTGTTCTTTCCAGACTCCTCAGCTCCTGTCTTTGCAAGCTGGGCTGGCCGAAATATAGCATCCTGGGACTAATTAAGCCCAGATCTGCTCCTTAACCCTTTCTGTCAACTTTTGGCCTTACTCACTAAACTTTGTGCTCTGTTTTTACACCTCTGTCTTTGTAAGCCAGCTCTTGCAGAGTGACACTTTTCTACCATCTTCACCCCTTAAACTCCCCTAAGAAAACAATTCTGGGACCTAGGATGAACCTGGATAACATCTCAGCTTTTGAAAAAGAGCTTATTTTGTGAAATCCCGTTTTGGCAAAACTGCTCCCATAGTATCCACTTTTCAGCTGTCTTTTGATATCTTATTCCCAGTGGTAGAAGAAGATTAGGAAGGAAGTGAGGAGAAAATGTGGGTGTAGAACATCCTGTTCTGCACAAATACCCTGGTGTGTTGTCAGATGGATGCTCTGCTTTAAATAGAAGAGGTCTCATGCTTGCAAAGGCCAAAGTAATGCATTCGTAGAAATTAGAAAACATGGAAATAATGATTTAACAAAGAAACTGTTTGGGCCTACTGCATTAAAGAATCAACCAGGTTAGAGTTTCTCCTTGTCACATGTGATCTCATTTTTGTGTATACCTATAATGCACATACACAGAGGTTTTGGGAATAATCCCTGGGGAACTCAGAGAAATTCTTTTTCTTGTTTACTGTATTTGAAAGGCTAGTTCCATTAAAAAAAGGTCATCTGGGGTAAGCAATGTGGAAGTGAGAGCTAGAATAGATCCAATGGGATAGATTCAGAGGTCCCCAAGCTTTTATGTATTTGAAGACGTTCTTCTGCTTAGATCTGATTTTATGACTGATTTCTGCTCTCCAATTTTTCAAGGCGTTGAGAGAAAGAACTTTCCGCACTTTGGTGACCTTTTTTTTTTACCATCAGTATTTTTTACCACAGCCACACCAATTGCTTCTGTTATCACTAGAACAATGAGCTTTTTTTTCTCCTCTTCCACACCTTTTCTATATTTTGGAAATTTTCCCACTGTGCTTTGCTTTTAATCTGAAATTTTACTGCAATTTGAAGGAAAAATGAAAAGAGAGAGACGCATGGGTACAAAATTCCCTGCAGCCTAGGAGTTAGGAAAATTCCACAGGACTTTTAGCAGAGCAGCTGTCCTCAGCAACAGCATTTTCCCCAAAACTTTTTGCTATCTCTAAGGACAGTTAATACTGAACAGTAAGAGAACTGTTAAGCTGAATATTACAACTGCAAGAGTCTAAGTGCTGGTGTATCTCCTATCTCTGCTATTTATTGTTGTGATAATGGAAACCCAGGCTGGGGAAAGCTGAACCTGGATGAGAACTCGGGAACACATTCACCCTCCTTGCCAGTGGAGCACAAGGGTTTTTTTATTGCCAGGTGTTTCTTGAGTGGGAATCAGGGAAGCCATTATGTGTTCCCCTAAGCCATTTTCTTGTGCCTGACACTATTATCTCCACCAGTTTTGAAATAATCTTGAAATTCATCTTTGTGAAGACAAAAATGAGTCTGTGTTAGAGTCAAAGAGTCTGTCACATGGACACTGCGTTCTGACCCTGGAAGATGTCTCCTGTTGTTTATCTCTGTGGCCAACACAATGCAGCTACAGGGACAAGTCAAGGGACACAAGGGACATGGTTGCCCTCTGCTATGGCACAGAGGGAGCCTACAGAAAAGGATCTTTAATTTCGTATTTCAGTATTTAACACTTAGCCTTTGTACAAAAAATGGGGTGGGGAGGGGAGAGGCGATCACATGTTTGGTTCCAGTAAAGTTCTTGTTGTGGTCAGACTGGTTGGACAGCAGTTGGATCAGTTAGAAGCGGACAAACACATGATTCAGTCCTGCTGGACCACTGTTGGCTTGTCTGACACAGCCCCAACACAGCTTTCTGTGGCCCAGGGACCTGCAGAAGGATAGTCATGTGTCCTTATACCCAGCCTGCTTGTGCAGAAACCATAGCTTCCTGGGATCTCTGAATTTCCACGCATTCTGGAAAGGATGAAGGCTTACCAGTAGTCAGGTCTTTTTCTGCAGATACTTCTTAGAGAACAGAGCATGTGAAAACCTGTCTGCAGTGAGCCCTGTGGCCCCATGCAGTGATGAGCAGTGCATGCCAGCTCACTCATTGCTGTACTGCATTATGGTTCCCTGGGTTTCAACTGCCTTCCCTCCAAATATATTTCTCTTTGTTTTGATCCACGCTCATTAAAACACCCCTCCACTCAGACTGGTGAAGACAGGCACTTTGTCAAAGCTTTAATGAAAGGGCAGCACGTGAATGATTAACAGCCTTTTTTGTAGTAGATGACCTTCCCGTGCTGTGTTTACTTCTGGAGCAATAAACCTATTGTCTGGTGTAGGGCCTTGTGTGGATGAGAGTTGGTCCATCTGGGAAACGAATGGCATGCCCTGCTTTGCTATTGAAACCATCCATCATATCGTGTCCCAAATGGTCCATCATGTTGCTGTCTTGTAGAACTTGGCCATCAGAGGCAGGTCCTTTGGGATACTCATGCTAGGTGTCTGAAAATGTGATTTCAGCTGTAATTCTGAGAAGGTTTTGTTGGAATTTATGACTAGAGGTCCGTCTAAGCTCCATCAACTCTATCCATCTCACACCTTTATAAATAATACTGGTCTTCAGTTTCTGAATTCTTTAAGGCAGCATTGTGGGGGGGTTTTTCCAGTGTCTGGAATACATCACATGCAAGATTTCATTCTGAGATTTCAAACTATGTGGGTACATATCAAATAAATAAAAAATAATTTAGCTGAGTAATATGGACATCACGGAAGGCAGTTTGGTGAACTTGACACTTTCCAGGATGCAGGAGACTTTGGCAGCAGTCCTGGACATATCAAGACTTTCAGTATTTCTTTTTGTGACTCAGTTTCCTTTCTAGTTGGTTCCAGCTAGCACTAACCAAAATCCCTGGAGGATCTCCACTGGGGTTTTCTTTGATTGGGTCAGGTCCATCAGTACCTTCCCACTCCATGTGGTGCTGTGAGAGCCACAGACCAAGTGCTAAGCAAGCAGAATGTCACCTTTTCTCCACTGAGTTAAGTAGGAGCAGATGTGTGGAGGA